>NC_068934.1:29285251-29588281 GCF_023091745.1 Budorcas taxicolor
TAGTAATGCATTCCTAAGGCCATCACTCAGGATTCTGTGCACTTTCAGTCATTTTATGTCCCCTCAGAATTCTTGTATATAAATGTCAGGGACAGCCCTGTATATACACTTTTTTGTTAAATGACTTAAGTTTTATTGTCATAGGTAACAATTTCTCATGACATTGGACATTTTGGTTCAGAGTAACTATGGAGGCTCAAAGGGGAGGGACAGATGGACATGAGCAAGGCTCTCCCTTCACCTGGTCATAGCAGTGTCCTCAAATTGGTTACTATGGAAACTCACACCAGAAAGTTGCCTACAGTTGACTGAGAACCAACACAGCCCCAGGAGAAGTTTGAGTACTTTGAAAAACAAATAGTTAAAATATTTTCTTTGGCTTGAAATTCAGTATAATTCAACTTGTTAATCTAAACATTTCACAAATGTTTTTAGGTATTCAGTTCATTAGCTTTAATTAATAAAATATGACTGTGTTCTTAGTATCGGCATGATACTGATTGACTTGTTCTCCTATGCCCCCCAAAGTTTCACTGTTTTCATAGGCAGTGACGGGTGTGTATCTCTCAGTTGGAGAACTGGTAAAGAGCAATGACTCCAGTTTTGATGCCACTGCATGACTCCTAATTTATAAAAGGCACTTCCATCTGGAAAATACGTACACTGAAACTTGAAATTCTTGTTTTAAAGAAGGGCTTTTAATGCTTACCTTGTTGCTTCTTTCCTTTAGCTCAGTCTCCTTTTGTTTTATCGAGTATTTATTCCTGTCCTTCAATCAGTGACAGCCCAGATTATTGGTAAGTAACTCCGTTGCTCTGTGCTATCTGCCCAGGATAGAGGGGGGAGGTTTTTCCTGTCTCCGTCAGTTTATTGAACACTTACTTTGAACCCGGAGCTTTAGGTTTTTTTATATATTTATTTGTTTGACTGCATCAGGTCTTATTTGCCCTGAGGCATGTGGGATCTTAGTTCTGTGACCAGGGATCAAACCCATGTCCCCTGCTTTGCAAGGCAGATTCTTCTAAGTCAGATCTCTCAGCAACCCTTTGAGTAGATAATGCTGTGGATACCAGTTTGTAGATGAGGAAATGCAAGTTGGTTACCAAGGTTAAACCATTAGTAAGTGGCGAAGCTGGAAGATGAACTCAGGTGGATTCCTGCATCCAGTGACTACTAGCCACTGACCTGTCAGCCACCACCAAGTGAGCAGCATGTATCCGTGGCCACTCTGAATTGGAGTCATGGCCAGAGTGTGGTGTTTCTATGAGAAAGTAAGACTACCTGGAATAAGTACCGTGATGTGCTGGCAAGAAGCAAAGGGGTGTGTGGAGGGGAAACAGTCACAAATCAGGGGATGTGCCTTTGGTCTTCTGGCTTTCCTTTTCTCCAGGTAAACTAACAAGCCCTCCCTGCTGTCCTAGGTGACCCATCGCTACACGGGGATGTCTGGTCGTGGCTGGAGTTCTTCCTCACATCAATTTTCAGCGCTCTCTGGGTGCTCCCCCTCTTTGTGCTCAGCAAAGTTGTGAACGCGATTTGGTTTCAGGTAGGTCCAGGGCAGCACGGAGTCTGGGTCTGACGGCATGATTGGTCACCAGGTGGCAGATTTCAGTCTGTCAATTTAGTAGCTAGGTAGGGACCGACTCCTCAGCCTGAACTTTTCTTGGTGAGGCAGCCAGTGGGTGAGCTCTGGCTCTTGTAAAATGAAATTATTCTCTCAGCTCACAAGGGTGTCTCATGGCCAGGTGTCCAGGGGCTTTTCTCCCTTGGCAGCTCTCATGGCAGACTAGTGGCCTTCACTTTGGGGATGGATAATCAGGCCATTTAATTCATGGCAAACAGATGGGGAAACAGTGGACATAGTGGCTGACTTTATTTTTCGGGGCTCCAAAATCACTGCAGATGGTGACTGCAGCCATGAAATAAAAAGACACTTGCTCCTTGGAAGGAAAGTTATGACCAACCTAGACAGCATATTAAAAAGCAGAGACGTTGCCAACAAAGGTCCGTCAAGTCAAGGCTATGGTTTTTCCAGTGGTCATGTATGGATGTGAGAGTTGGACTGTGAAGAAGGCTGAGCGCTGAAGAATTGATGCTTTTGGACTGTGGTGTTGGAGAAGATTCTTGAGAGTCCCTTGGACTGCAAGGAGATCCAACCAGTCCATTCTAAAGGAAATCAGTCCTGGATGTTCATTGGAGGGACTGATGTTGAAGCTGAAACTCCAATACATTGGCCACCTGATGCAAAAAGCTGACTCATTTGAAAAGACCCTGATGCTGGGAAGGATTGAGGGCAGGAGAAGGGGATGACAGAGGATGAGATGGTTGGATGGCATCACCGACTTGATGGACATGAGTTTGGGTGGACTCTGGGAGTTGGTGATGGACAGGGAGGCCTGGCATGCTGCGGTTCATGGGGTCGCAGAGTCGGACACAACTGAGCGACTGAACTGAACTGAATTCACGTTTTGGTGAGCTCTTTTCTCTCTTGCAGGATATAGCTGACCTGGCATTCGAGGTGTCCGGGAGGAAGCCTCACCCGTTTCCTAGTGTCAGCAAAATAATTGCTGACATGCTCTTCAACCTCTTGCTTCAGGCACTCTTCCTTCTCCAGGTGAGACTGGCCTTCCGGGCACATGGGCGGATTAAACAAAGATCCACTAGAGGGAGCTTCACAAAAACAGGGTATCCTGTTTATACTGAGCAGATATGTTTATGGGAGGTAATGATTTTTAAATCATTTTTCATAGAAACAACTAGTGACTTTTAATATCATAAAATGATTAAAACAACAACAACAACAACAACAACATGAATTTGCCTGCTCTTCCCAGCCACCCTGAGCCTTCTCCACTCACCTGCTATTTTAGAAACTTGAGAAGCAGCTCTCCAGCTGTCTGGGTCGAGAGCGAGAGCGATAACCCAGAGTGGCAGGTGAATGCGTTAGGTCTCTGAAGTGTTGGAATTAAGCTTTTCTATATTTGTTCTTCAGGGGATGTTTGTGAGTCTCTTTCCCATCCATCTTGTTGGCCAGCTGGTTAGCCTCCTGCATATGTCTCTCCTCTACTCACTGTACTGCTTCGAATATCGTTGGTTCAATAAAGGTAAGCCTGTCCAAAGAAACTCAAGAGCTTGGAGGCCCAGTTTGGAAATGGTGCTGCCAAGGAAACTAATTAAATTCTTCAAAACTGAGGCCCTTGGCAAACCCATCGTTGGAATGAAGCAGCCTTTTTGGCAAGAGGGGACTTAGATTTGGCTTAGAGGTTTTTCTAACCCTTTGGTGCTGGGGGGTATAGCTCTGTAGGACTACCCTGTGGAGCTCAATGTCATGTAGCTCGGACAGAGCCATAAGGTGGCATAAATGAGCACCAGTTATTCTGAATCAGAGAAGTTAATTTGATGCTGGTGCGTACAGATCATTTCAGGGATATGTTGAAAGTCCTTGGCATATTTGGTTTTGGATGGTTGAAAGAGATTAATTGATTTCTAGAGGATGGCTGCCTTTTTATTTTTTGACTATATCTTGCTTTGTTTAAAACTAATACTGACATAGGATGCTGCTGGTATTGAATGCAGAGTTTACTTGGCCTGCCAGCTTTGAAATTGTGATGGTTCAGTTGTAAAATCTTTGCATAGAAGCTTTATGGGATTTGGGCAATTCTAATATACTTTAGTTGTATTCTAAATAGCAGATCTGAACCTAAAACTCAAACCTCAAATAAATTGTTAACAATATTTAGTCATTTGACTAAAAGGAAGTAATGCAGGCTAATTGTGTTGGCTCCTTGTTTTAGGAATTGAAATGCACCAGCGGTTGTCAAACATAGAAAGGAATTGGCCTTACTACTTTGGATTTGGTTTGCCCCTGGCCTTCCTCACAGCAATGCAGTCCTCCTACATTGTCAGGTAATTGGACTGCAAGGACTTGAACTACTTTAAAAAATAATAATAACTCAGTGTAGGGAGCACCTTGTCTGCACTTGGTTCTGTGCTAGGCATTCTGCATTCTCACTTGGCCGTCTAGAGGTCTGTAGGATTTTTCTCCCTGACAGATAGTCACAGATGTCTGTCAGTTAGCATTATTTTACTTTTTGTGGGGGGCCACACCTTGAAGAATGCAGGATCTTAGCCCCCTGCAGTGGAAGCATGGAATCATAACCGTTGGACTGCCAAGGAATTCCTAGCATTAAAATATTTTCTGCATGATCCTATATCCCATATTCTTTCTTCTATGTTGCCTCCTGGAACAATGTTAAACATAGCCAGTGTTTAGAAAAATCCTTGTTTTAAAAAAAATTTTTTTAAACGTGTTTGATAGATTAAGGGTCCATCAAGCCATGCTGTTTAGCACGGAGGTAACTAACTTTGGGCTTCTAATATCTTCAAAGTCATGGGTGTTTTGAAGGTGCTAATTCTTTTTTTTTTCTCTCACAAACAGTGGCTGCCTCTTCTCTATCCTCTTTCCTTTATTCATTATCAGCGCCAATGAAGCAAAGACCCCTGGCAAAGCATAGTAAGTATTAGCCTTATTAGCTAAAATGTAGCAGGTATTTTCTGTCTAAAATACTGGGGTCGTAACACTGCAGTTATGTGAATGAGACATTTTTACAATTTTTAAAAAACTGTGTAACTGATCCTTTTTTTTCTTTTTTTTTTTTACAAATGAGAAAAATGTTTATTAAGGAAACAATTTAACAATTCTCCCTAGCAGAACTTGACAGACTAGGGCACAACCTGAAGACAATTACAGTTTCAGTCATTAACACACTATAGGGTGCTTATTGGAGAAGGAAATGGCAACCCACTCTAGTTTTCTTCCCTGCAGAATCTCAGGGACAGGGGAGCCTGATGGGCTGCTGTCTATGGGGTTGCACAGAGTCGGACACGACCGAAGCGACTTAGCAGCAGGGTGCTTATTCTACAACTGAAAAGTTACTGGTTTGTGACATCATTTTCCTCACATTGCGGGAAAATATTAATATACAGTTTTATGAGAGTAGCACTTCTGGGATGTATCCCAAGATTTCCCCCATGCATATGTGTGCATTTCTGTTTCAAAAATTGATGCTATTATACATATTTATACATATTCTTAAAATGTAACAGTTCACTGAATAAGACGCTTATACCTGTAGTTAAGCTCATTTTGTAAGAATGGCCACCTTTTTAAAAATACTGGGTCATGTGATGTGGCTACATGAGTTTATTGATAATGATAACACAGCAGTATTTTAAAAATGAATCTTTAGCAATACTAGCACTCTGGAAGTTTGATCACTTTAGAAGAAAACCCCAGTCTTTTGATCAGTTTTGGTTAAGTCGCTGAGGACACGTGCATTAGAAAAATTTCCAGTCTGCTTTAGGGCCTTAGGTGTTCTTGCTATCCACTAATGTTAAGTGTGTATCTTAGCGTAATTGACTTTCTCTTGAAACTCTCCTGAAAGTGAACTAATCTTCACACCACAGCTGGAAGTGTTTGGTTTGGCTGTGCTGGGTCTTTGTTGCTGCAGGGGCTTTTTTGTGTTTGCAGCGAGCAGGGGCTTCTCTCTAGTTGCAGTGCTCGGGCTTCTCACTGTGGTGGCTTCTCTTGTGTTGTGGATCGTGGGCTGTAGATCACAGGCTCATGCGCTTAGTTGCTCCGTGGCATGTGGGATCCTCCTGGATCAGGGATCGAACCTGATTCCACTGCCCTCCTGACAATGACAATCCCAGCGCTTTCTGTAGTTGCTACCTGTTTAATCTGCATGTCCAATATCTGTAGTCGCTTGATCAAATTTCAGTGGTCTTGTTTTCCCCTGTGTCATTTTAAATTGAAAATAGTCAAATAAGTGGCCAAATGATTAAAACAGTTCTTCTCAACTGGCCGGTCTAACAGGTTGGATCTCTCTTACCTTGCAGCCTTTTCCAGTTGCGCCTCTTCTCCTTGGTGGTTTTCTTAAGCAACAGACTCTTCCACAAGACAGTCTACCTGCAGTCAGCTCTGAGCAGCTCCACTTCTGCAGAAAAATTACCCTCACCGCACCCGTCTCCTGCCAAACTGAAGGCTGCTGCAGGCCGCTGAGTCGGTCACCCGCCATCTGGAGGGGCCGGGTGGGATCGGAAGGATGCTGTGGCAGCTCTTCTCCTGGTTCACCTCCATCCCCTCCCAGGGAAGGCAGGGCCCACCCTGCCAAGGGCCCTGCCCACATTCCCTTCTCTCTGAGGAATCCAGATTTTTGTCTCTGGTGCATGTAAGGCAGAATCTTCCTGCGACCAGTATGGATTTTAAACACTGGTGAGTCTGAAAGGACCACAGGTGTTTCTGCAGCTCTTTTCTAGCATTTGCCAGCCCCGTGCCTGGACTGATTTGAATACTCTTTCTCCCTGTGCCATTTCCCTTCCATTTTCCCTTTCTGCCTCCCACCACCCTTGGATGAATGGATTTTTGTAATTTTAGCTGTTGTGTTTTGTGGACCTGTTTTTCGTTTTTCTGTGAAGCACATATATTGGATGTGGGAGGGACAGGAGGCCTCGCTGCTCCTGTCACTCCCTTTATAGCCATCACTGTCTTGTTTCTTGTAACTCAGGTTAGATTTTGGTCTCTTGCTCCACTGCAAAAAAAAAAAAACAAAAACACAAGCCTGAAGACACGGGACAGAAGAAAGACCTCACAGCCAGATCTCCACTGGGTTTGAGGAATGACTTTCTTTTTTCCCCTTGCAGGGGAAAAAGCTTTTTTCACTGGTACATTTAAAGCTCCCCAGAGATAGGGAGGTACCAATTTCGGACAAGTGCCACTGCAACACAGAATGCTCAGAGAACCTGAACTTTTAAACTCTGAAAGTCTGATCTTGACTGTTGGCCACTGCTGGGTCTGTCTGGTGTTTCAAAGGAATATTGGGTGCTGCAAATAGGAACTGAAGGGGTAAACTTATTAAACCCATTAAACCTGTGATTGGTTGGTTTTTTCCCTGTCATTTCAAAGAGACGAAATATGGAGGGAGGGGGCAGATGTCAGAACACCTGTGCAGTGTTAAGATGTCACAGGTGTGAGTTGGTTTCTCACATATGTGTAATCGTCGAGTTTATAAATTGTCACTTCAGGAAACATATTCATGGAACACAAGACTTTGTCTTGATTAATTCTGAAAATTAGTTCTGAAAAATACTCCCTGAGGAAGTTTGGGTTATGCTGTTATAGTCGTGTTGGCACCTAGTGAAAGAATTTGGAACTGAGTTGTTTTGAAGTCTATATGTACATCTCCTCTGTATTCGTGAAGAAGAGAGGTCCTTCCAGACTTCAACGAATTGGACATTCTCGCGAGGGAAGAGAAAAGACATTTGGTTAACAGAAACCTTTACTAAGTACAAGACAAAAATAAGGATTTAAAAATCGTTGCCAGGAGATGTGAACCAAGTTTGAATACAGAAGGTTTTAAAATAGTGTGTAGTTTGTTTCATCAGTTTGCAACTGATCGGCGGTTGCCTTATTTAAGATAAATTGTTGTAGGTTTTAAAATGAAATTTTAAAAGGTCACATTTTCGCTGTCTGAAATTTGTGTCTGCTAAGCTGGTCTTAGAAGGATGAGGGAAATTGAGTAGATAAAGGTGAGTGATATTATCCAGCACTATGCCCGGCTATAGAAAATGATTTAAGTTACTGGAAGTGAGGGATCTGTAAAGTCTTATTAGTGTGGCTGAGAGACCAGGCGTGTACAAAAGCTAGGTTAGCAAATGTCTATTGTAGATAAACCTAATTTCGCGAGGTGTACACGGAAGCAGTGTAAATTGCTCTTGCCTTCTCACTAGCACACAGGCAGTGAGGGCAGTGATTAGGAAATTGGGATCAAAGGGAGAGCAGGCTCTGTTTTTGCCAAATTCACAATGGCAGCTTAAGGTGGACTAATAATAACTGAAAATAAGGGAGACGAAAAATGAGAGCTTGACTTCCAGTCATGCAGCTGGGAGGATCTAAGTAATCACGTGCACGAAGCTCTCTTTAGGAACAGGTATGTGTGGTTCCAAGCACGACCCTTTTATCATATCTAGAGTCGAGTTGTCCATTATAGCAACTCTAAAAAGTAAAAGCTTCAGACCTGAGTATGTTTAAGTCTGCTGGAAGTGTTTAAATGGACATATGTATGCCTAACTGTCCTCGGGATCTGTCTCCTGCACCCTGTTCACGCCCCAGGGCCGCCCCTCCTGTCTGCACTCTGGGGGGTGTGGAGTGAGCGCCCATGGGTTGGGCAGGCTGGAACAGAGGCCCCGCTCTCTCTTCTTCTGGTGCCCCTGACCCCACCCCCACTCAGAGGCCAGTCACCCTGCCTTGGCCTCACCCTCCCAGAGCCCCGAGGGGGCGTATTTTCAGGTCTAATGTCCCCTCTGCCTGGCGGGCCCCTGGGCCTCTCTCCTCCAGGGCTGAGCCCCCTCAGACTCCCAGGCAGCCCAGGCCCCAGACCACAGACGTTGCTGGGAACTTCCCCAAACAGAAAGCCAGTGAGGCTCCAGCCATGGCTAACGTGAGGCGTTGATTAGGGTCTGATTATAGTTGAGGTTGGCTCAGACGGTAAAGCGTCTGTCTTCAATGCGGGAAACCCGTGTTCAAGCCCTGGGTTGGGAAGATCCCCTGGAAAAGGAAATGGCAATCCACTCCAATACTATTGCCTGGAAAATCCCATGCACAGAGGAGACTGGTAGGCTACAGTCTATGGGGTCGCAAAGAGTCGGACACGACTGAGTGACTTCACTTCACTTCATGCACTGACTTGTCCGTTGCTCTGAACATAGTAAGGGACCAAGATTAAATTTAAGAGAAGTGACAAACTGGGATAAACTCAGAAGAGGGTGAGTAATGGTTAGGGGTTAGTGAACCATGTTAAAAGATAACATTACTCATGTATTGACCATCTGAGCGCCTTCCCTGTCAGCCTTTGCAAGGCACTGAGGACTCAAGGGTAAGCCAGAAAGATGATTGCTGTCCTCTTGGATCTAACAGTACCGTGTAGGAGACTGAGAAATGATCAATTTCTTAAGAATTCTGTGTTCAAATACCTACTATTTCCCATAGCTGGATACAACATTGGAATTCAGAGCAGCTTTGGGCAAGATAAGAGTCTCCCATGTGTTCAGCCTCCCATCCTCAGAAACATTCAAGTTTAAATGTTTTGTTGCACCTTCAGACCTATGAGACAAGTAGTGACCATTTAATCATTTAGAGAAGTACGTAGTTCTTAACCAGGGGTTAACATCAGCATCATCTGAGGACTTTCCTAAGAGGCACAGGAACACCACTTGGACCTGGAATTATTTTTAAAATATATTTTTATTTGGCTACACTGCGTTTTTGTTGCATCATGCAGGATCTTTTGCTGTGGTCTTAGTTGTCCCACAGCATGAGGGATCTTAGATCACAACCAGGGATTGAACGCCCATCCCCTGCATTATGAGATGGTTTCTTAACCACTGGACCACCAGGGAAGTCCCTGGAGGAAATTTAAGTAATGCTAAAAATAAAAGTTAAATTCTAATAACTACTTTCACGGGAACTTGGTAAACTATTGCATCCATAAGTAAGAACAGATTGTTGTGAAGAGGGGACAGAATGGGAAGGTTCTTGGAAATTAACAAAATGTGGAAGTAAAATGAGATGGCTTATAAAAATGATGCTGAGGCTAAATTAAAGAACCGCAACGTAAACTTGAGGAAATTTCTCAGTACAAAGACCAAAAAGACTAAGACATGGAAAAAGTTAACAATCATGGAGATGTCCAAGAATCAGATCCAACATTTGTTTCAAAAAATGAGAACAGAAGCATGGAGACAGTAAAATCAGGAAATTTTTCTGGATTGATGATGACAATTGGAGTTTTCAAATTGATAGTTTCGATGAGTTTTCTCTTTTTTAATTATTTTCTTTGGGTGGTGCTGGGTCTACAATCGGAGTTTTCATATAGATAGTTTCATCTACAGGGTTTTGTTTTTTTTTTTTTTGCATTATTTTTTGGTGGTCCTGGGTCTTTGTTGCTGCATGGACTTTGTCTAGTTGTGGTGAGTGGGGGCTACTCTTTGTTGTGGTGCTTGGGCTTCCCATTGCAGTGGCTTCTCTTGTTGAGGAGCACATGCTTCAGTACTTGTGGACAAGGGCTCATTAGTTGTGATTTGAGGGCCCTAGAGCACTTGGGCTTTAGTTGCCCGAGGCATGTGGGCAGACCAGGGATTGCACCTGTGTTCCCAACATTGGCAGGTGGATTCCTATCCACTGCACCACCAGGGGAGTCCCAGTAGTTTCCATATAAGATGCTTTCCACTGCCAAATGGAAGGAAAAAACAAAAACCAGATGGGATCTCTAAGGAAAAATATCAGAAAAATAGGTTACTTCCAAGAGACTGTGATTCACATTGCTATTAGACTTCTCAAGAACAACTTTGAGTAATAGAAGATAAAATTGTAATGCCCTGAAAGTGTGCTTTTATGTGTGCTTGTGTGTGTATAGGATTGGTGAGTCCCTATTGTGTTCTTATAACTCTAAAACTAACGAAATTATCAAGGACAAAATAAAGGCATTGTTTGCTTTCCATTCAACTTTTCTGAAAAAGTTACTTGAAGAATCTACTGAAGGGAAAAAGTCCAAGAAATAGATAACTAATTAAAACAAAGGCCCAATCAAACAAAGTGAAACAGTGGAATCAGAGTGTGCTGAGAAGAAATCTTGGTAATATAGCTATGATGAAACCTGGAAAGGTGGGTTCTGGGGAGAACGTCTTCAAGAAGAAATCAGATATGTCATATTGGTCTGCTCCCGATTAGATGAAGATGTGTTTATTTTTATCAATAACATAAAAGAGGTAAGTAGACACTTCAGGAAAAACCAAAAGCTCCACAGGAATGACAACTCCTACAGTCAGTTCAGTCACTCAGTCGTGTCCGACTTTGTGACCCCATGCACTGCAGCATGCCAGGTTTCCCTGTCCATCACCAACTCCCAGAGCTTGCTCAAACTCATGTGCATTGAGTCAGTGATGCCATCCAATCATCTCATCCCATGTCGTCCCCTTCTTCTGCCTTCAGTCTTGCATCAGGTGGCCAAAGTATTGGAATTTCAGCTTCAGCATCAGTCCTTCCAATGAATATTCAGGACTGATTTCCTTTAGGATTGACTGGTTCGATCTCCGTGCAGTCCAAGGGACTCTCAAGACTCTTCTCCAACACCACAGTTCAAAAGCATCAATTCTTCAGCACTCAGCTTTTCTTTATGGTCCAACTCTTACATCCATACATGACTACTGGAAAAACCATAGCTTTGACTAGATGGACCTTTGTTTGCAAAGCAATGTCTCTGCTTTTTAATATTCTGTCTAGGTTGTTTATAGCTTTTCTTCCAAGGAGCAAGCATCCTTTAATTTCATGGCTGCAGTCACCATCTGCAGTGATTTTGGAGTCCCCCTAAATAAAGTCTTTCACTGTTTCCATTGTTTTCCCATCTATTTGCCATGAAGTGATGAGACCAGATGCCATGATCTTTGTTTTCTGAATGTTGAGTCTTAAGCCAACTTTCTCACTCCCCTCTTTCATTTTCATCAAGAGGCTCTTTAGTTCTTTGCTTTCTGCCATAAGGGTGCTGTCGTCAGCATATCTGAGATTATTGATATTTCCTCCGGCAATCTTGATTCCAGCTTGTGCTTCATCCAGCCTAGCATTTCTCATGATGTACTTTGCACAGAAGTTAAATAAACAGGGTGACAAAATAGAGCCTTGATGTACTCCTTTCCCGATTTGGAACCAGTCTGTTGTTCCATGTCCAGTTTTAACTGTTGCTTCTTGACCTGCACACAGATTTCTCAAGAGGCAGGTAAGGTGGTCTGGTATTCCCATCTCTTTCAGAATTTTCCACAGCTTGTGGTGATCCACACAGTCAAAGGCTTTGGCATAGTCAATAAAGCAGAAGTAGATATTTTTCTGGAACTCTCTTGCTTTTTTGATGATCTAGTGGATATTGGTAGTTTGATCTCAGGTTCCTCTGCCTTTTCTAAATCCAGTTTGAATATCTGGAAGTCGATGGTTCATGTACTAGTGAAGTCTGGTGTGGAAAATTTTGAGCGTTAACTTTGCTAGCATGTGAGATGAGTGCAATTGTGTGGTAGTTTGAGCATTCTTTGGCACTGCCTTTCTTTGGGATGAAGACTGACCTTTTCCAGTCCTGTGGCCACTGCTGAGTTTTCCAAATTTGCTGGCATATTGAGTGCAGCACTTTCACAGCATCATCTTTCAGGATTTGAAACAGCTCAACTGGAATTCCATCACCTCCACTAGCTTAGTTTCTAGTGATGCTTCCTAAGGCCCGCTTGACTTAGCATTCTAGTATGTCTGGCTCCAGGTGAGTGATCACACCATCACAGTTATCTAGGTCATGAAGATCTTTTTTGTATAGTTCTTCTGTGTATTCTTGCCACCTCTTAATATCTTCTGCTTCTGTTAGGTCCATACCATTTCTGTCCTTTATTGTGCCCTTCTTTGCATGAAGTGTTCCTTTTGTATCTCTAATTTTCTTCAAGGGATCTATAGTCTTTCCCATTCTATTTTTTCCCTCTATTTCTTTGCACTGATCACCGAGGAAGTCTTTATTATCTCTCCTTGCTATTCTTTGGAAGTCTGCATTCAGATAGGTATATCTTTCCTTTGCTTTTCACTTCTCTTCTTTTCACAGCTATATGTAAGGTGTCCTCAGACACCATTTTGTCTTTTTGCATATCTTTTTCTTGGGGATGGTCTTGATCTTTACCTCCCATACAATGTCACGAACCTCCATCCATAGTTCTTCAGGCACTCTATCAGATCTAATCCCTTGAATCTATTTGTCACTTCCACTGTATAACTGTAAAGATTTGATTTAGGTCATTACTGAATGGTCTAGTGGTTTTCCCTACTTTCTTCCATGTAAGTCAACTCCTACAAAGCAAGCTAAAAAATAGCATTATTTTAAACAATGATGGGATTGTAAAACGTTTTTCTGAAACAACCAACTCAAAACTTTTGGTGCAGTAAGTCAGGAGGGAGAAGGATTAACTGATATGCTGAATGTTCATGTATAATCTCTGGGTCTATAATAACTATAATTCCCCCCCCCCACTTTGCCATCCTGAGTTTTACTTGTAGTTCAGCCTTCCCCTATCAATTGATATTAAAGAATCATCCTAAAAATAGGCTTAGATTAAAAAATATATATATTTTGCTGGGCCATTTCTTAGTTGCAGCATTCAGGATCTTTACTTATAGCACTGGAACTCTTAGTGACAGCATGTGATCTAGTTTCCTGACCAAGGATCCAACCCCAGGCCCCTACATTGGGAACGTGGAGACTTAGCCACTGGACCACCATTAAAGTCCTTTGAGTTAGATTTTGAACTTCATTCTTTAGTTGTATATTTTGACTTCTGAAAAAATTGACTTAATTTTACCACTTGGAAACTTAAACATATTCCCTTTAAGAAACAGGTTCAGTAATTTTAAAAAATTGAGAATCTTGATATCTTAATGTTCTTGAAATGGTGTTTTTTCATTTAGAGGAATCTTTCTAATTTTAATTCATTAAAAAAAAAAAACCAACTTGTTTTGAAGAAGCATTTACTTGAAGTTCTGCGTTTCCTTCATGTTCAGCTTCAGTTTCCTTCTGTTAATAAAATTACATTGAATACGTTATGAAGACAAAAAGAAAAAGCAGATCTATTGGGACATGATGTTCTGGGGTGAACCTGGCCATGTGAATTTTGTAAAAAATACTCGTGATGTTGAAGCACTAATTTCTTTTTTTAAAGCAGTAATTTAATATGCTTTCGGTAAGTTTGGTCGGTTGTACTCAGTACTGTAACTGCCAAAGAGAACTGAGTGCAATGGCACTAGATTTACACAATTGCCAGATGCTCCCATTTTCTTCGGTGTGGCTCTTGTTAACTGAGGTCTCTAGGGAGGCGAAGTGCGTGTCTGAGAGGTGATAGAACTGGTTGCTGAAACCGCCCCTTTCCCTGCCCTCAGCAACGTTTCTTTGGGTGTGAGGAGTAAAAGGGGGCAGTTAGGACAGTTTTCAGTGGCAGGTAACTTACAAAGGGATAAGCTACGCACCGCCAGGCTGCAAGCTGGTTCCAGGAAGAAGCCTGTCTATAACTTGGGACGACCGCCTCTGCCGTCCTAGTGGACGCAGCCCGCGCGTTAAACTCTTCCACCGAAACCCCACGACCCCTTTAGCCTAGGCATGCCCATTCACGAATAAGGGGTTTAAGAGAAATGCCTCGTGGTATTTGCAGGTCTCTCGTCCACCGCAGTTCACCAGAGCAAGGTCAAAATGACTCTCCAGCGAACTGTCAAACAATATCCTGTATAGATGTAACAGTCTGGATTGTGAAGCGCTTGAGTTTTCATTGAGAATTATTTAAAAATTCTTCTCACCTCTCCTTTAACCTTATATTAAGGTAACGTCAATTTCTACCTTTTAAAAAACAAGACTCTCTGAAACGGAAGCGGACGATCTCAGTTCAGCTTTTGAGGATTTGCAGTTTCGGCCTATGCCTTTGCGTCGTTTCCGCTTCTTGTCACGTTACTGGGGCTAAACGCGCCGCATCTTACGCCCGCGACCCCTTCGCGGTCCGCAGACCGACACGTCACTGCTCGTCCCTCAACCAAACTGCTCCCAGGGTGTTCTTTCCGCGCTCGGGCTCTCAAGAGCCGGCCTATCACGGCTGGGCAGTTGGACGAAGTCCCGCCTTCTGGCTACTAAGTGATATCTGTATTGTCCAGTTAAAACGTGGGAGCGCGGCGGCGTTCGCGCCTCCGAGGCTGACAGACAGTTCCAGAACCCTATCGCTCTTTTCAAGTGTCGGATTGTACCTGAACTAGCCAATGGGGAGCAGTCCCGGAGGCGGACCCGGCGCTGCCAGGGTTGGGTGCACCGTTGAACAGATGGCAGAGGGAGGCGAGCGGATTCCTGAGGAACGCCGGTCAGGTGAGAAGGCCTTGGGATGTAACTTGAGGATTAGCGGCAGGTGCAGTCCAAGGCGTTGGTGGGACTGAGCGAAGCGCAGGAGGTGCGGCTTTAATGGCGGCGGCCGTGGGCGCAGGCACAGTCTGGGGCCTTGCAGAGGAGGGGGCGTGGGACGTAGTGTAGGGGGAATGGAAGGATGTGAGGGTCTGGGATGGGTCGTGCACTTAGGCCAGGTGGGCGTGGGAAAGATGGGGCTCTGGCACCGACTAGTCCTGGAGGGGGTGGCGCTTAGGATCCTTACGTGGTGGGGTGTCCCACGCCGGGTGGTGCCGGAGGTGTTTAGTTCTGGGTAGATGGGAGACGAAGGGAGGGACCTGCGGTAGTGGGCAGAAGTGGGGGAGGGAGGGACAGGCGTTAGGAAGTGTGTGGGCAAGTTGGGAACTAGAACCAGTGAGACAAGACTCCGCACTTTGCAGGCACAGTTGAAGTGGAGGACAGATGCTCAGTGTTTTAAGAAAAGTGTCTTTGCCATTAAGTGATGTGCGAACACGACCAGTGAGCACAGTATGGAAACTCCCTTGAGATCCTGGCCTAAATTACCAGCTTCTTTACTCCGTTTTCAAGGAAAGGTTCTAGTGCTCTCATTTCCTCCGCTTAGTCGTCTAGGCATGTGGCTCCTATCAGCTCAATAGTGGTAAGTTTTCCTATTTCAGGCGTTGGAGAAAACAAGTACAGTCCTGAGAGATGTAACTGTGTTATGGACTTCCTAGAGTTAGGTGTTTATTTTTGATTGCAAGGTATGGTTTTCCTTTGGGACTATAATTAAAAATAAATGTACAACTGCTCCTCTGGGACAGTTAATTATGGAAAAAGATGCTTGAGTCCTTACTTTTGGAGCTAGGAATATGATTCTTCATGCCCTCCACCCTACTTTTTTCCCTCCGTTCCTCTAGTAATAGGTGAAAAAAGATCAGGAGGGATCCAGGTTCCTTTTATTTTTTTTTCCTGCAGTCTTTAGTGTTGCATATTCTTTATCACTTAGCCCTTGACCAGCTTATGATTTAAGAAGGTAGGGCTGTTTTAAACAGAAATAGCTATGCTCCTACTGAGTGCTGATAAAATATTGTCCATCAAGTGATCACCGTTCTGAATGGTCTAGAGACTACTTCTCTCCTTCAACATTTTATTTTAATCTAATACCCACCCCCCGCCAAACAGCTCAGTCTTTTTTTTTTTTTGGCCTTAGTAGGAAAATTTTATTTTTTTTACCCTCCAGATTATTATCTGGTTCTGGCTCTCCGATCAGTGGCTTAAATCAGCAGTGTCAGTTACAGGATGCTTTGAGACAGCTGATGGGAAGTGGGTGTAGATTTGAGCAGCAGTTAAAGTGTGATATAAGAGATTGAAAGTGCAGTGATCTGTCTGTGTGCCTCTCCCTCCCCTCCTGAGTGCATGACTGCTTGTATTGGTGAAGAGTCCTGCGCTCTAGTTGACCCTGCAACCCCACTGGGATGTGGAACAGAAAGAAGCTTGTAGCCAGAAAGTTTGCAGCTGAAATTTAGGGATGTAAACGGTGCCGATGAAGTCATGACTTCTGTTTCGCAGCCTTCTGCTTTCACTTCTGTGCTCCTTCCCTGCTTTCTTTCATACATTCCTGCCTTTTCTTAAATGCTGTGTTTCTCCGTGTAATTATTCTTCTCTCTGTTTTCAGTCCTTCCTGTTTGCTTTGCCTCTCTTCCTCCGACCCTCTTTTTCTCTGTGTGTTTCCTCTTTACTCCTGTTGTAGCACACGATTGCCAGGTGTGCTCTTTGGTAGCTGCAAAGACCGAGAAAGAGAGTCATGGTGATGGGAGTCTCATCATTCCTTTCCATCCTTGACTTACAGCTGTGACATGCCGGCTTCCTTGTCTGTTGGTCATAATTCAGGCTCAGCTTGGGTCTCAGTCCTGACCCTCTCTTGTGCGTTCACTACTTCCTTTCTCTGTGGTTCTCTCCCACCATAAAATATGAAAGTGAATTAGCTAAATTGAAGGTGTTTGATATCTCATGGTCTTGGCTTTCCACTTTTAGCTATTTGACTGTCATCTGTTGCCGCCCATTGATGTGAAGATGACCAAGCTGGGATTTTTGCGGTTGTCCTATGAGAAGCAGGACACACTTCTGAAGCTTCTGATTCTGTCGATGGCTGCTGTGTTATGTGAGTGTGCATGTGGCCCTCTCTTTCTTCAGGATATGGAAAGGAGAAAATTTTGAAGGAAAAAAAAAATTAGCAATGGCTTTCTTAAATGCTTTGCTTTTCTTCCAGCAGATTGTAATGTGTTCTTTTTTACTGTTCTCAACCAGTAGAATTTTGTGAAATCAAAAGAAACACAAGGATTGTAGAAGTTTGGACTAGTGATCATCTGGGAAAGAATGGGAAGCGTGCTATGTTAATTTTGGTTTTTCTTAGAACTGAAAGTGGTACCAGAGACCCTGGGATACTGAGTTTTGTAAAAGATATTTGTCTTCTGTAGTTGCCAGTATTTCTGAAAAGTCTTTCTGAAAGTCTTTCTCAGTATTTCTGAAAGTCTTTCCAGCACTTATTCTGTTTTCTTAGGTTTTTCTTGCTCTTCATGAGTCATAAGTAGTCTAGATTCCCTTACCTCTTAGTTCACTCCAAAGGTAAGGTTGTGGGGAGGGGAGGTCAACATTTGTAGAAGATAACCATGTAAATTAGGTGCAACACTAGTAGGTGAATGTGTTGTTATAGGCCTTGATAATAAGTAGTTAAATGTGTCCTACTTCGGTGGAAATGTGGGGATTATTGTCACGGGAAAATGAACTTCCTTGTTTCTTGTGTGTGGGCGGGATGGATAAATACTTTATCAGTCATTATTTTGTACTTCCTGTGACCTCTGTGCGGGATACTACTACTGTCTGTGTAACATTGCTATCTGCTATTGTTTTTCATGGTATACCGCCATTAAAATATTAGTTCTCTGTTTTGTGCAGCGTTCTCCACTCGTCTCTTTGCTGTCTTGAGATTTGAAAGTGTCATCCATGAATTTGATCCGTGAGTACCTTTGCTTGGTCTGGTATTTCCTTCAAGAAGCATTCAGGTTAATGGGTTTCAGATTCAAATTCCAGTGAACTCTTGGTAAATGGGGATGTACTTTCTATGCATTTCTGTAATGGTCCCCTTTTTGAAACATTTCCAGTGGAATTTGAGACCAGTTGAGTCTCTCAAACTTATAAAAAATGAGAGAGGCCTTGTTGGTGTGTCTACCTATTGCTTAAGACCTGGATAAGCTAAGAGAAGTCTGACTTCTCAGCTTGGTCAACACGTAATGGTACAGGCTAAGGGAAAGGGGACTGGGCCTGGTGGGTGTTTGAGGCTCAAGAGAAAAATCAGAGGTCGTAAACTTGAGATCCATGACTTTTTTTCTGTTTAACAATTTGTGTGGTATAATTGGGTCTGTCAGTTAAGTTCTAAGACATTGAGGAAAATTTAAAGTTGTGATTTTGATTAGGGATTTTATTAGCTAAAAAGAGGCATAGATGAAAGACATTCACATAGCTTCATTCTGTTCCAAGAGCTGTTGTACAGATTATCTATAAATCTTCACAGTAACCCTATGAGTTGGAGGTATTAGTGTCCCCTTTTTACAAATGTAACCAGGCTGGCAGAGGCCATTCAAGGTCACATGTATAGTAAATGTTACATTTTGGTAAATGTTACATGTATGGTAAATGTTACACATACAATAAATGTTACATGTATAGTAAATGGAGGAGCCAAGCTTTGAATTGAGGTTTGTCTCTGTTTCTAGATACTGGAGTAACTTGTATTACTGAAAGTTAAGGCTTCATTTAAAATTTAGAGAGCTAGAATCATAGATTCTTGATGCATCATTGATATCATAAAAACAGAATAATAGGCTTACAGAACATTGATTCAAGTTTAATACCCACATATGTTTGCAAGTTTGTAATATTGCTTTGGGTAGATATTTGAAAGCACTTTGGAGGCATATAGTTATCAATTTTTTTCCCTCAGGAATGAGATAACTTATATTCTTTTGGTTCTTGATCACCAGTATGTTAGGGCTTTTTCTCACACCCTCCAGATGCGTGAACATCGAGATGAGATGGTCAGGGAAAGCAAGAATATCTGCTCTGTAGTCATAGAGACAGAAGGGATGTACAGATCATGTGATTTGACACTTCCTTTGGCAGAGCAGGAAACTGATGCCCAGAGTGTGACCCCAGGCCAGACCTTTTCCCACTAACTCGCACTTCCTGTCTCTCTCTGCTGCTCCTGCCGTTAGGTCTAAGAAGGACATGATTCTGACACCTGGTGACTGCCTGCTACCCCTATCCTTTCTGTCTCCCTGACAGTTACCAAAATAACATTCATCAGAATAAATAGAAGGATAGATATCTATGCTATCTGCTACTTTTCTCACTTGAGCTGCTAAAATTGGACTGACCAAGGAGGAAATAGGGTTAGAGGGGTGGGCAGGAAAGATGGTTAGTCATGATCATCTTTAGTGATTAAACAGTTCTTTTCATTTTACTTATTTGTTTATATTATTTTATTATTTGTAATAAATCAGTTAATATATATGTAATATATATAGATAATTATATGATAAGTTTTATATATATATACATAATATATTATTTGTCTTTCTTTTTACTTTTTAAATGAGAAACTTAAGGGGCTTCATAGCTTGAGCCTAAAGAACTGTGTTTTTTTGTGTATAACTCTAAGCATTTTGTATCAAATACTTGTCCTGTAATTTTTATTTTTATGCTACCATGTAGGTGGCATTCAGAACTATTTTAAATAACAACATGAGTAGATCTGATTACAAATTTAAATACTCATTAAGAGGTGTGTGTTATGGAGTAGACTAAAAAATGTTCATCCTGCATCTGTGGTGTTACACCCACATCTTTAGAGATGCTCCTCACTTGAAGTTACCCGTGTGTCCTCATGTGTGTTATGGAAATGTTCTTTTGTGTGTCGCTGTGAGTCGAATCTGTTGGTGCCCACATCTCAGCTGTCCTGTCTTCTGAGTGCTTGAATCTTCTGGCTGGGGCTGCTGCCTACTACATGCCAGCCTGGTGAAGTGTCCTTTGTTTAATTAGCCTCCAGTTGCGTTTCCTTATGAGAGAAGCAGCGCTTTAACTGAGACAAACACGGAGTTGCAAATGAGGAGACTTGTGGTAATGTGAAGTGATTTTCCTGCTTCAAATACTTCTGGGTACCAAACTGACTTTGATTGGAGTAATGAGGAGTTCCTCAGTGGTGTAACCCGAGGAGCCAGATTCACTGCACACTGGGGCAAATGCTTGGGTACGGGGAGGAGCAGACACAGTTCTTCACTGTCTTGCTGCAGGTACTTTAATTATCGTACCACCCGGTTCCTGGCTGAGGAGGGATTTTATAAATTCCATAACTGGTTTGATGACCGGGCCTGGTACCCTTTGGGACGAATCATTGGAGGAACAATTTACCCAGGTGAGGGGAACAGGATTTTTCTTTTCCTTACAGCAGTAGCTTATTTGTATGATGTGGAACAGTGTGTTTTATTTCTAATATCTTTGTTTTGTGACCCTTGTAATTCCATTCTGATTACAGATTCCTAAAAGTCGATCCTATGTAGAAGGGAGAATGTGTATGAGAGAGTGGGGGTGGGTAGCGTTTCATAAATCCTGGACTTCTGATTGAGTCCACAGGGTGGAAATTTATAGGCCTCATGCAGCTGCTGTTAGTGTTTCTGGTGGGTTGTTGGGACCTGGGTAACCACAGTATCGGTAACTTGGATTTTCCCTTTCTCTTTCCCTTATGTTCTTTGTCTTCGGAGGATAACCTGTTGGCCTCTCTTCTTCCTGTTGCAGGCTTAATGATCACCTCTGCTGCAATCTACCATGTCCTCCATTTTTTCCACATCACCATCGACATTCGGAATGTCTGTGTGTTCCTGGCCCCTCTCTTCTCTTCCTTCACCACCATCGTCACGTACCACCTTACCAAAGAGCTCAAGGTGAAGGATTTGGGGTGACAGGAGTCTTGGGAATGGATGCTGTTGAACCTCTCTAGTAGATGCTAAAGGGTGGGGGACTGAGAGCTTAAGAAGGGCAGGGAGCTAGGGGCTAAAGACAGCTTTTGTTGAGCCGAATTGCTAGTTTCATCCCAGTCCCTCCCTAGAATATGTGGTGTCTTATCATTAACAACTGTTTGTCCATATAAGGGAATGTTTGAAGGTCAAATATGAATTGCTGTATATGGAGAAAGAATTTTTGTGTTAGTTTACTCATCACAGGACTGCCTTTTTTTTTTTTTTTTTTTGGCTGCAGTGGGTCTTCATTGCTTTGTGCAGATAGCGAGAGGGGCCTGCTTATTCGTGGTGGCATCTCTTAACGCAGAGCCCGGGCTCTAGGCACATGGGCTTCAGTAGTTGCGGCTCGAGGGCCCTGGAGCACAGGCTCTATGATGGCGGCGCACGGGCTTACTTGCCCTGCAGCGCGTGAACCTTCCTGGACCAGGGATCTGACCTGTGTCTGCTGCATTGGTGGGTGGATTTTTACCAGGCCACCAAGGAAGTCCTGGAAAAAAAATATTTAAAGTGAGATTTAGATTTTGAATTTATTATCCCTCACAATCTAAGGGAGAGAAAAAATAGCTACAAGATATGTTCCGAAACAGTTAGTTCTTCCTATTGGAAATGGACACTTAGCTTAACAATTATTTGTTGATTTTTTAAGAAACATTTATTTTAAAATTCTGAAACCGCTTGGCTCTTGTAATTAGAGTCTGTGATATGGTCTCTCCTTCCCCAGGTTTCTGCCTTGCTGACCCTGGCTCCTGGGATGTTATTCTTTGTGGCTGTGGTGTCAGGGAGATACCTGAGAGGTGCTAAACCAGTTGGAGGGCTTGGGAAACTTGAGTTTAGTTTGAAAGTTCTTTCATCCTTCTCCTTGCTGCCCTATTCCAGATTTGACTCTTATCAACAGACAGGTCCTTCCTCTTTTGGTGTGTGAGTTATATTTTGTTTTTCCTCTTTCCCGAGTTCACAGATTGACTCGGAATATTCCAGCTCTATTATCTAAACTGGCATCTTCAGTCCACTGTAGATTATCACCTCTGTTTGTTGACCTTTTAGCTCAAATACTTAGGTCTTCCTTTGTGTATGCTTGCATAGCTTTTAGGGATGTGACTGGTGTTCTGTGGTGTGCATATATTGTTGAGGGGAACTCAAATCCGGGGGTATTCCAACCCAGCCGCCCGTTCTGGGGCAGCATCTGACTGATCTCATGATTTGTCTGTTCTTAGCACATGTATGCTCAGTTTCAGACTTAGTACCATGGCAGGGAGGGAACTGGCTGTGAAGTGTGTAACGTTCTTGTGCTGCAAGCATTCCTAGCATCACATCTCCCTTGCAAAGTGGCGAACTATCCTCTGGGCCCCGTAGACGCGATTGGACTAGTGGATCCTCTCCTCCCCCGCAGCTGTATTGGTGTTGGCTTCCTGTTACCCCTCTTGTCTTGCAGGATGCAGGAGCTGGCCTTCTTGCTGCTGCCATGATTGCTGTGGTTCCTGGCTATATCTCCCGGTCTGTGGCTGGCTCCTATGATAATGAAGGTACGACTTAAAGTTCACCTTATTATCCAGTAGAATTCTGTGAAGGGTAATAGAATCTGGGTTCAAATCTGCTATTCAGCAATAGCAAAAATGGTATCTGGGTGAGAAGATTAGAAGTGGGCAGGAAGGGACCTCAGACTGTTAAGTTTATGTTCTCTCTCTCATTTTCTCTAGAAAGGTCGCTGGTAATTTTCCTTAAATAAGGCCTTTGGCTCATCTCTGTATTCCTAAAAGTAGAGTTAGGTTTTAGGGTTGGATGGGTTTTTGTTATTGTTTATTCATTCAGTGGTGTCTGATTCTTGTGCAGTCTCATTTACTGTAGCTCACCAAGCTCCAGGGTTGAATGATACCATTGTTTTAACGCTGTAATCATTTGCTTTATTTTAGATGAAAGAAATGGATATTCGTAAAACCATAATGACTTTTATTGACTTATTTCCAAATCACTCTGTATTTATTGAATGTTATTGGTAAAACAGAGTTAGGTATTACAGAAATAGTTAATGAATAAGAGTATTGGCTTATAGTTAAGGAATTACAGAGACAGATAATGAACACAGTAATTTAGCCCATAATTTATTAATGCAGATCTATAAAAATAAATCTAATGGGCAGATAGTATTGTATGCTATGAGAGAAGTATGAACAGAGTACTTTGGGAATGCAGTGAGAGAAGAGATTCAGATGTGGGGATCAGGGAAGGCTTTTTAGAAGAAGTTGTGTTTAAACTGGGCCCTGAAGTTGGAACTACATTAGGCAAATATTAAGGAGAGAGGCAGTCAGGGCATAAAGACCAGCTTGTGGTCAGACGTAGAAGCAGGGTGGTGCTTGATAGTGTGGGATATCGTTAGGACTCAGGTAGCAGGTTCAGTGCCTGAAAAGAACAGTAGCAATAATGACTAACACTGAGTGCTTGCTGCAGGCTAGATTCTGTTGCAAGTGCTTTACATGCAGTGGTTAAATTTGTCTTTATGACACGTTTATGAAGTGGACACTCTTATATAGGACTCTTTTTTTTCTTTTGCCAGAAACTAAGGCAAAGAGATGCAGAGTAATGACACTGTTAATGGGTGGTAGGTCTGAGATATGCAGGGAGTTTGTTGGAGATCAGTATTTAATATCCCAGTGTGGCCTTCTATTGAATTTTGTGTTCTTTCTGCAGGGATTGCCATCTTTTGCATGCTGCTTACCTATTACATGTGGATCAAAGCAGTCAAGACTGGTTCCATCTACTGGGCAGCAAAGTGTGCCCTTGCTTACTTCTACATGGTAACTCTTCAGTCCCTTCTTCCGGGAGTCTCTCTCTGTCTGCATACCTGTTGGGATCTACTGATGTAAATTGGAAGTAGCTCTTGGGGTTTGAGACCATAGAGCAGAGGACAGAAGCTTTATTGTCTTTTGTGTCCATACCAAGCCTAACCCAAGGCAGGCAGATGATAAGATAGAGGAAATTTTTTTTAATTTTTAGAGGTCTCCAGATACTGTATTTCTTATGGATAATATTGGTTGGCCAGCTCTCTTTTCTGATATGTTTCCCTTAAATTTTTCCTTTCCTAACACATTTTTTTCTGTTCAGTCTTTCATTAACCCTGAGACTTCTTCCCTTAACTGTTTCCGCTTGCCCACATTTTGCATGTATCCCTAAATCCTCCATGTGACCTAATAGTAGGTCGCATCCAGATTAACGCCGAGGGTTAGGGGCCTTTTGTTTCGTGATCACAATGACAGGAGCCATATAGAACAGAGGACTGAGTTACAGTAATGGGTTTAATTGGATTTTCCTGTTTAAAGAAGTCAGTTACTTAAACTGTTTAAACCACTTGGCATTAATAACGTTGTTGGTTATCATAAATAGGTGTTCTTTAAAAAGGTCACAGGTAACAAGGAGGAGTGCTGAGAGGAAGTGTCCTTTTTCATCCTGTCCTAGGTCTCTTCGTGGGGAGGTTACGTGTTCTTGATCAACTTGATCCCCCTTCACGTACTAGTGCTGATGCTCACGGGGCGTTTCTCCCACCGGACCTACGTGGCGTACTGCACTGTCTACTGCCTGGGCACCATTCTTTCCATGCAGATCTCCTTTGTGGGTTTCCAGGTGAGCCCTAGACTGAGTGGAGCTCTTAGTTTCTTCCACTTTTTCCCTAGTCATCTCCAACTAAATTGATTTATCTTGGATTCTGTTGAGGATGTTGAAACGTACAGGTCTGACCTTGGACTGCTTGTGTTAACTGAAAAAGCACAATCATTGGTCAATAAAGTCTGCCCCCTGAGAGTGTTAATATTTGTTCATGTAGTTTAATTGCTCTTAAGTTAGCTTAAGTTTGGGGAGAAGCAGGGATATTTTGGTAGAACTGGGTTGATGCGAGTGATCACAGTTATCTTTTTCAGTCCTTCTTAATGTGAATGATCCCATTCAGTAGTAATGACCCCTGAACTTGTTAATGGGGCCAAGTAATTAAGTCCTTTAGGAAGCAGAACATAGACCTTTTAACCACATTACTCCATCGGGTTAAGAGACAGCTATTAAATCAGAGGAATGATGCGATATGTGTGATTTTTCATGTAAAATTCTTACGAAAAGTGGAACCCTTATTCAGCTCAGCAAGTATTTCTTTGCTCATCCCCTACAATGTGCAATTTGCTAATAACTGGGAAATGTAAAAAGTAAAGATGTGATCCTGGTCCTTAAGGAAGTCTTGCTAGGAAAGACACCCATGTAGCTCTCTGTGATGTAGTGGTCCTAGAAATGTAGTCCTGGACCAGCAGGCTCAGCAGCATCAGGGAATACATTAGAAATGCAAATTCAGGATTTGAATCTACTGAGTTTCAGAAGCTCTGGCGGTGGGGCTCAGCTGTCTGTGTCTAAACACCCCCTCTTCACTCTACCGTGATTATGCTGCCCGGGTGGAGTTTGAGAACTGTTTGTCTAAGTTACAGGAGAGATCCAAGGTGTACAGATATAGAGGAGAGCTATGGATTTCAGCTTGGCAGAGTAGGAGGCAATAGTATTTGCTTGGGGCCTTGAATGATGGGAATTTTAATGAATGCAAATTTTGGGAAAATGAGACAATTACAGTCGAGGCTCAAGAAATAGCCTGAGCAAAGGCCAGACATGTGATATTGATAAGAGTATGGTATACTTTGGACTCTAGGTATTCTGTGGAAATGTGGCAGGTGAATTGGACCCTCCCCTGGATTGGCCCTAATTCCTTGGTAGCCTCAGAACTCACTGGACCCTTTGGTCTGAACTTGGTCCGGATAATTCAGGTCAAGGCTGGACCCGTTGTTTTCGTGACATTCTCACACATCTGGTTTCACCTACAGCCCGTCCTTTCATCAGAGCACATGGCAGCCTTTGGGGTCTTTGGTCTCTGCCAGATTCATGCCTTTGTGGATTATCTACGCAGCAAGTTGAATCCACAGCAATTTGAAGTTCTTTTCCGAAGTGTCATCTCCCTGGTGGGCTTTGTCCTTCTCACCATTGGAGCTCTCCTCATGCTGACAGGTAGGAAAGGCTTTTAGTATTAAGTGTAAATGGGTATGAACATAGCATAAACTCCAGAAAACATGGGTTATTTCTTGACCACAGGAAGATGCATTCTTTTTCTCCCATTTCTCTTGATTTCATGCATATTAAATCCATATTATACATTCAATCCATTTGTCAGCCAGTATTCGGATTCAGCATAGAAAGAAGATCTTATTAGATCAGTATTTAACCTCAGAAGATTCACACTTGGTAACAGAACTGTATTTACCATGCTTATCTTTCTCTTTTTTTCTTTTGTCCTTTTCTTTCCTATTGGTATATTGGTAGGGTAGAAGAAATCCTAACATTGTTTGCCCTACAATATGACTTCATCTAATCCTAAATGACAGAGCTATGTCGGTTTAGTTTGGTTAGCATGGCACTTTTTCCTCACGTAGATGTCTCAGAGTCTAATTTGATTTTGCCCAGGACTCTGTATTGTCTAATTCAGAGCAACATTGGAGGACAGCCTGACTTAGTTTATAGCATTGGCCTTGGTTTGACCAGGTTTAGTCTAACCCTTCCAGGAAGCATTTCCACCTTCCTTCTCTGAGTTTACATACAGCCTGACTTTATTCTGCTGTCTGTGCTGACATAAGTACTCTCAAATTTGAAAGAAAGGAATCAATGAAATTCTCAAGATATTCATGACGTTTAGACAAAAACCTAGTCTTGCTTTGTCTCAGAGAACCTTATTAAAATGGAAAGTTCTGATTAGTTAAGATCAGATATTATTTTGTTTCAGAAGTAATTGTGAAATATTTGTTGCCTCTTTGCTGCCAGGAAAAATATCTCCCTGGACGGGGCGTTTCTACTCGCTGTTGGACCCTTCCTACGCTAAGAACAACATCCCCATCATTGCCTCTGTGTCTGAGCATCAGCCTACGACCTGGTCCTCGTACTATTTCGACCTGCAGCTCCTTGTCTTCATGTTTCCAGGTCCGTCTGCCTTGTTCCAAAGTGGTCTTCTTTGTAAGAATTACTTGATTCAAAATAAGTAAAATATCCCCATCCATATATTTGCATTGTTTTTGTTTTTTGCCTGTGTATTTATGTGGTACAGACGATGGCTAAACATGTTTTTCTAATATTTGAAGCAGAATGGAAATCAGTTGAACAGTTGCAGATACTGGCAAGTTCAGAGTCTCACAGTTTTCTGTTCAGTTATATTATAAAATTCAACCCTAATTCAGATTTTTTCTTTTTAGTACTTCTAATGTACCCCACCCCTCATCCCTGACTCCTTCCCATTTATCTTCTTGATAGTATTTTGACAGTAGGCATAGCTGATTGTAAAGCCTCTTCATCTAATTTACCTTCTGGCTAGTTCAGAGATAACAATTTACCACTGGTAGGGAACTTTTTTTTTAATTGAAATAACTTTATATTTTTTCTTACTATGCAAATAAGTTGTCTTTTGTACAAATAGAGACAAATATTAAAGTTTCAGGAGTTCTCACCACACACCTGTTGCTCCTGTTAACACTTGAAATGTATATTCATCCAGTTGTTTACTGATTAAAAGTCAGATGATAGAGTTTTTCTCCTGACTTTTAAAATTTTATAATCATAATTTATGTTATTTAGGAATATGTCAGCGAAATAGTGTTTAAGATACAGCATTTGTTAATTTTTTAAGTACAGAGGTATGTAAAGAAGGTGGCAAATGGTCCATAAACTTCCGCAGCAATATTTTAATTGATGTGTTTTATTCTGTTTTATAAATATTCTATAGTTAAATACCCCTTTATGTTGGACATTTAGGTGGTTTCAGATTTTGTGCTATTTTAGAGTGCCATAGTAACATCTTTGCAGGTGTCTGATTGTTTTTCCAGCTCTTCACTTCTTTTTTCCCTTTATTTTTGTAGTTGGTCTCTATTACTGTTTTAGCAACCTGTCTGATGCCCGGATTTTCATCATCATGTATGGTGTGACCAGCATGTACTTTTCAGCTGTAATGGTGAGGAATGCCTTCAGTCTTGGTGAACCTTTCCATCCTTGACTCTGGGGGTTTTCTTCTTCCCCTGGCACGGGAGGATTCAGTGCTGACAATTGTGCAGAGGCTTCCTTCTGAGCACTTGAGGGGCTGAGTGGTAAAGCTGCTCACTGCTGTTGACCTTTCCTGGGAATGTACAGGGTACTCACATTTTCTGATTGTGAGGCCCACCTTTCTTGGATTCATACCCTTGTGTCAGGGAGAGGCCCTATGCAGGTTCCCTCCCCACTCTTGCTGGAGTCTCAAAAAGGGACATGATGTTTTTTTCTTAAAGGCTTGGGTGCTGAGTGCCAGGTTGTTAAAAGAGAGGAGAGATTTTATATATTGCAGCTAAGACAGTGCTTCTCAGACTTTTTTGGTTCCAAACCACAATTAAGAAATACTTTTTATAGCCTACAATTAACTCAGGATGTACATACATTCGTACATGTAGAACTGGGAAAGAAAAAAAACTTTAAAAACCCACATAACTTCTATTTTAGACGTGTCAAGTATTTTCTCTCCTATTTTGTTCTGTTCCATTGACAGACCATGTTTGTTGAAACCCCTAAACAGAGGTCATCATCTACTAATAGGTTGAAATCTGTAATTTGTAAAACACCAATCAGATTGTGATCTTGCTTCCTATTTTTTTAGGTGCGTCTGATGCTGGTGTTGGCGCCTGTTATGTGCATTCTTTCTGGCATTGGAGTCTCTCAGGTGCTGTCCACTTACATGAAGAATTTGGACATAAGTCGACAAGACAAGAAGAGCAAGAAACAGCAGGATTCTACCTACCCTATTAAGAATGAAGTGAGAAGCAACACACAGAACAGGCTGGGGGAACTGCGTGTGCGGTGTGTGCGTGTGCGTGTGTGTGCGTGCAGAGGTGCAGGCATCTGTAGGGATTTTTTGAGTGAGGGGGAGTAAAGTGGAGCACTGTCACCAGAGGTCAGAATTAATTAATATAGCCTCTGACTTATTTTGGTTCATTTTTTCTAAATCATTGACTGTCTGTAAGAAGCTGTTCTGTGCTATTGTAAATTTAATTTGGTTTATGACACAGTTCTTCTTCCTTGTCTAGGTGGCAAGTGGCATGATACTGGTCATGGCTTTCTTTCTCATCACCTACACCTTTCATTCGACCTGGGTGACCAGTGAGGCCTACTCTTCTCCCTCCATCGTGCTGTCTGCTCGTGGTGGAGATGGCAGTAGGATCATTTTTGATGATTTTCGAGAAGCGTACTATTGGCTTCGTCACAATACTCCAGAGGTGAAAATTTGGGAGGTGTGGGACTGTGGGGTAGGAAGAGGGGAGAGACATTTGCTGTTATAGCGAATCAGATAGGTTTTAGATGGTAGAAAGCTTGGAGAAATTGGCACTATAGAACCTGGTGTTGAGTGGGCCTTAAAGGTCAACCTCCGCTCAAGTTAACATGTCTTCTGTAGCAGCCCTTCCTGGTTCAGATTATTTGCACTCTGCTTGGGCACTTGTATTGACAGCATGGTGATATTCTTGTGAGGTAGGCCATCCCAGTTATGAAAGAGAAAGGTTAACAGTAAGTAATGCATGTTTATTGTAGAAAAATCAGAAAACAGAAGCGAAAAACAAAGACACAAATTTTCTATAAAGGATCACCTAATGATAACCACTTCTAATATTTTGGTTTTTACCTTTGGAGCATTTCCTTTCCAGTAGCTACTGAGATTGGCAATTGTGAGTTAGATTCTTATAAGAATTTCTTTTTCTTTATTCGTTATATCCTGCGATTTATCCCCTCCCACATCCTACCTCCTTTCTTTATAGGAACTGATTTTTGTGATATTGTTTATGATCATTTTTTATGATGATCATTTCTCTGATGACACCAAGCTGTTTATTTGGAAATATTACACAGCTCCCTACACCTCCCATGCCAGTATGTTTATTTTTATAAGATTATCTGGAATGAAAGTATTGGTAATGCTGGATTGTATAATTTGCATTGAGATTTCATTATGGTATACAGGTAGGACCAGGTGCCAAGATTTATTTTCTTGTTAGGCATGCGTTATTCTGCAAAGAGTCAGACACAATTGAGTGACTGAACTGAACTGAACTGATTCTGTAAAGATGTTAATTAGCTGTATGTTAATTCCTGTCAGATGCCCTTTCACTCCTAGTATTTGATTTTTGGAGTTGGTGAGACACTGGTAATTTCTATTTCTCATTCTTCTTTTCAGGATGCGAAGGTCATGTCATGGTGGGATTATGGCTACCAGATTACAGCTATGGCGAATCGGACGATTTTAGTGGATAATAACACATGGAATAATACCCATATATCTCGAGTAGGCCAGGTAAGGTGAAAGGGTCATTTGAGTATTTGATGCACAGGGTCTCATGGAAATACTTCTCCACGAGGGATCATATGGCCTGGAATTTTGCTCTGAGAAATGTGCATGTGTTTTTCCAGGCAATGGCATCCACAGAAGAAAAAGCCTATGAGATCATGAGGGAGCTTGATGTCAGCTACGTACTGGTCATTTTCGGAGGCCTCACTGGGTATTCTTCAGATGGTAATGAACTTGATTATATTTCTAGCTACAAGGCTAAGAAAACTAGATGAATCTCCTACTTTTCTATCCTTTTACTAATCTTATCAACATATTTCCTTAGTTGATACATATTTGCAACTTGAGGTTTGGTTATTTTGATTTTTGTTTCAAACAAGTAGGAAGTAGATGTAAAGAATTCTCATGCAAGTATGAAAAGTGAAAGTGTTAGTCACTTCAGTCATGTCTGACTCCTTGTGACCCTATGGACTGTAGCCTGCCGTGCTCTTCTGTCCATGGGATTCTCCAGGCAAGAATACTGGAGTGGGTAGCCATTTCCTCTTCCAGGGGATCTTCCCAACCCCGGGATTGAACCAGGTCCCCTGCATTGCAGGCATATTCTTTACCATGAGCCTCCAGGGAAGCTCCGTGTAAGTATGGCATGCTATAATTGTCTGAAGACCTAGGAATAGTTCCACAAGCAGTGAACAATAAAGAACATAAGGCCTCTGAGAATGAGCTTAAGAATTAGCATTTTTTAGTGGGTTTAAGCCATAGAATCATCTCCCAACTTAAAATGTTTCTCACATATATATGTGTGTGTGTGTTTGTGTGTGTGTATATATACATATATATATGGCATATGTTAACCATGTTCCTTATAATTATTAACAAATCCTGTGGTTAGAAGAATCATCCAAATATAGTTCTCTGCCTCAAAAAAACCTTGAAAAACTTAAAGCAATACCTGTTTCAACTTTAAAAGGTTAAACACTTCTGAAAGTTTATAATAAAAATGGTAGTCCTCTGGTTCTAAACCACCTTATAATATCAGTTCCCAGGAAAATTACTCCTTTAGTTATTTACTTATATTCATATTTCTAAATAATATGTATATTCTATTCACGGATCGATCATTTTAGATACCCTTTATCAACTTCTTATACTAGATAAGGAGTTTAGTTCTCTGTATTTCCCTCTCCCCCTTTCCATCTTGCATCTTCTCAGTAGAGTTAATGATCAGTTTTTGGTTAAATCCAGATAAAGCCTTTTCACAATCATGACTAAATAAATACTGTGTACTGCTGAGTCAACCTGTACACCGTGGTTAAACATTCTTATCTAGAATAACTTGTTTTCCTGCAGTTAATAATTACCTCTTATTTCTATCTTAATTTTCTTTGACTATATGGTTGCTTCTTAGAGATGTTCAAATTTTAGATTATATCTGGCTTCTGATATGGACAGACTTACCAGATTCACCTGGATAGAATGTGTAAAGTGTCAGTATACTGTAGTAAGACTAGTTTCTATGTGTGTCTTGTACAGGCAGAGGAGGAATGACAATAGCTGGGACGCGTTCCCGTGGACGTGCACTTTCACAAACAATTGCTTCAGCACTATTGGGTTATGTGTGACTCTAGGTTTTTTTCTTATTGATAATAATAATACATGCAAATAGTACAAAAAGTTTTTTTTGTATGTATGTTTGTGTGCTTATGTGTTTGTATGCGTATGTATTTTTATATATGTGAATGTATACCCATAGGTGGTAGAAATAGATGGTTCCCTGAAATGTTTAGCATTCCATGAGACATACATAAATCTGTCTACCTCATTTTCTTATTAGGTCATCTGTTGATAGACTGAGGTTATTTCCATATCTTATTTATTTTGAGTAATGCTGCAGTGAATACTGATTTCTCTTGGGAATAGTGATTTCAATTCTTCTGGGTATATATCCCAAGAAATGGGATTTCTGGATCACATGGTGGTTCTATTTTAAATTTTTTGAGGAACTACCTACTGACTCCTATAGTGTCTGTACCAATTTAGATTACAACCAGCAGTGCACAAAGATTCCCTTTATTTAGCATCTTTACCAACATGACTTTTGTCTTTTTGACAAGAGTCATTCTAGCAGGTATGTGGTGATGCCTCATTGTAGTTCTGATTTACCTGCGTGCATGCTCAGTTGCTCAGTGGTGTCCGAGTCTTTGCGACCCGTTGACTGTAGGGCATGCCAGGCTTCCCTTGTCCTTCACTGTCTTCTGGAGTTTGCTCAAACTCATGTCCATTAAATTGGTGACGCTATCCGACCATCTCATCCTCTTCCGCCCCTTCTCCTCCTGCCCTCAATCTTTCCCAGCATCATGGTCTTTTCCAGTGAGTCAGCTCTTCACAGCAGGTGGCCTAAGTATTGGAGTTTCAGCTTCAGCAGCAGTCCTTCCAATGAGTATTCAGGACTGATTTCCTTTAGGATGGACTGGTTTGATCTCCATGCTGTCCAAAGGAGTCTCAAGTCTTCTCCAGCGTCCCAATTCAAAAGATTCAATTCTTCAGCACTCAGCCTTCTTTATGGTACAACTCTTACATCCTTATATGACTACTGGAAAAACCATAGCTTTGACTATACAAACCTTTGTCAGCAAAGTGATGTTTCTGCTTTTTAATACACTATCTAGGTTTGTCATAGCTTTCCAGGGAGTAAGCATCTTTTAATTTCATGGCTGCAGTTACCATGAGCAGTGATTTTGGAGCTCAGGAGAATAAAATCTGTCACTTCTTCTACTTTTTTCCCATCTATTTGCCATGAAGTGATGGGACCAGATGCCATGATCTTAGTTTTTTGAATGCTGAGTTTCAAACCAGCTTTTTCACTCTCTTCTTTCACCCTTATCACAACGCTCATTAGTAGCTTTCTTATTTTTATAACTTTAGAGTTATATGGTACTGTATGCCATTAGGAAAGTATTAGAAATAGTGAACTTTCATTATGTGATTTAGCTGTAGCTACCTTGCTGATAAAGCAGTTTTTTCTTTTTCTAGACATCAACAAATTTCTGTGGATGGTCCGGATTGGAGGGAGCACAGATACAGGGAAACACATCAAGGAGCACGATTATTATACTCCAACTGGGGAGTTCCGTGTGGACCGTGAGGGCTCTCCAGTGCTGCTCAACTGCCTTATGTACAAGATGTGTTACTACCGATTTGGACAGGTTTACACAGAAGCCAGTAAGTGATTCCTGAGAACCTTAACAACAGTAAGAAGAGTAGTAGCTAACACATACAGGATATTTTTTATATTCTAGGCACTGCTCTAAATGCTTTATTTCTACTAATTCATGTAATCCTTACAGCAGTCCAAAAGACTGATGCTAATATTATTCCCATTTTATATGTGATGAAATTGAGGTACAGATAGGTTCCTTAACTGCACAAGGTCCTATAACTAGTGCTGAGTCAGGTTAAACTCAGGCAGTCTGGCTCTAGAAAAGTCTGTGCTTTTATTCATTACTTTTTATTACCTCTCAGTAAAAGGTGTTATACTGGAGAAAGGATTATGAAAGAGAATAGAGTGTGATAAAGGACTTTACATTTCTTCAGATAAATTGAAAGAAATGTGCTTAGGTTAAGTCTTTCCTTCTGACTCACAATTTCTTGGTTCTGCAATTGGGACTGTTTTGTGGATGCAGGCCTGTGACATCTGGAAAGTTCTTCTCTGTCCCCTGGAAGGGTTACTGGTGTGTCCCAGAGGTCCTGGGTGGTAGTCCTCAGGAATAGAGGTGCTTGGAGGTCAGGCCTCTGTCTTTTAGAAGAGATAACCTCCGTGGACTCTGCCAAGCACCGTCTCGAGGAAGATGTGAGTTAGGATAGCACTCAATTTGCCCTTCCTGACTGATGTCCTTTTTTGTAGGCCCTACTCTCTACACAAACTGCATGCTAGGGAGTAACATTCCAGTGGGATGATTTACCACATGGACTTACTGTTTCCTTAGGAAATGAGCACTGTAGAAAGAAATTTATAGCCTTTTTTTCTCCGTTCCTAGAGCGTCCACTAGGCTATGACCGTGTCCGGAATGCTGAGATTGGGAATAAAGACTTCGAGCTTGATGTCCTAGAAGAAGCATACACCACAGAACATTGGCTGGTCAGGATATACAAGGTGAGCAGGTGTTACACTGTGACAGCAGCTCTAGTGCTTAAAAATAGGCCACGTATTTCTAAAATAGGGATATTTCTGTGTCTGAAAAATAGCCTGCTTGGAATTTTTCTTTTATTTTACATTGTTCTTAGTAGACACCCCAGTCTGCTGTCGTCCTGGCAGTGGTTGCGGTGATATTTTCCCAGTTGGAGTTAGGCTTGATCTGTTTTAGTGATTATCAGGCTTGAGGGAGGTAGTAGGAGAGTGTGTGTGTTGTTTGAACTATGTTTTCTTCTCTCCCACTGAAGAATTTATGGCACAGAGAGTCACATCAGTTCAGTTCAGTCACTCAGTCGTGTCCATGGACCGCAGCACACCAGGCCTCCCTGTCCATTACCAACTCCTAGAGTCTACCCAAACTCATGTCCATTGAGTCAGTGATGCCATCCAACCATCTCTTCCTCTGTCGTCCCCTTCTCCTCCCATCCTCAATCTTTCCCAGCATCAGGGTCTTTTCAGATGAGTCAGCTCTTCGCATCAGGTGGCCAAAGTATTAGAGTTACAGCTTCAATATCAGTCCCTCCAATGAACACCCAGGACTGATCTCCTTTAGGATGGATTCGTTGGATCTCCTGCTCCAACACCACAGTTCAAAAGCATCAATTCTTCAGCGCTCAGAGTCACATAGAAGTGTGTTGTATCTCTTACATAAGAAAAGGTTGAGAACCTTTGCTGTATTTGGAGGATAGATCATTTACACAGCTCCTCACAAGATACCCTGAGAAGCCCAGCAGAGAATAGCCAGTCTCATACCAGAGCCAAACCAGGGAGCAGAATCCAGCGTAACCCCTTCCTGTCTGGGTGAACCCAACTCAGTAGAGCTCTCCCGTGCTGACCTGATTGTATACGTTAAACTGATACCTTTGTGTTGCAGGTGAAGGACCTGGATAATCGAGGCTTGTCAAGAACATAAATGTTACGTCTGGTTCTGATCTGCTTCGCACTGAGTGCGTCCCATTTAGGGCGCTGAAGACGGTTTAAAAAATATGCAGTTTATAAGAACAGAGCGCGATGAGATTAGAATTGTCTGGAGGTTTTGCCCTGGGCAGTGTGGGCTGGGCCAAATGGAGTGATCTTTATAATTCTGAGCAGGTTACCAAATGAAATGTCATGGCTTTACTTTGGTCAATTAAAGGGGGGAATTTTTTTTAAATGTGCCTTATTTGTTTTGACTTATAACTGATTTGAGGAAGCCTAAACTTTATGCCAGGCTGGTAGAAAGACAGAGAGCAGACCTCATCTGTGGTCTTAACTCTCTAAATGAGCCATGTATGGGGCATTCTGTCATTCTCTTTCTCTCAAATCAGGAAAACTATCAAGGACTAGCCGATCCTACATATACAAACAGTTTTGTCATTTCAAAAACTGCAGCACCTAGCCCAATGCCTTGCACATAGTGAGTGCTCATTAAGCATTTACTGAATGAATAAAAGTTCACGGGTCCAGAGGAGTGCCATTTCTGGGCAGGAAAGGCAGCTGTGTTGCCATCATGTCTCTGTTCAACATCGCTTGTCCTTAGCGGTGCTTTGACTACAAGGGACAGGAGGTGGCTACCCAGACCTGATCACACTAGGTATTTTTGTGTGTTTTTATCTTTGAGCAGGAGTACATCCAGGGAAACTAAATCAATAGTTTTGAAGACTTAAGGCAAACATACAGTGTTCTCAATGGAAAGGAAGACTCTCTTCCAACGTATGTATAGAACTTGACGGTCAGTAGGTGTTCTTGAATTAGCTGACTTGCAACCATACAGATCTATTTGAAATCTCGCTTTTCAGCACTCTCACTCATCCATGGCATATAGTCCATGTCTCTGCTAGTTTCCTTGAGCTTGTGCACTCAGCCTGTTGGTTTTACCTAAAGGTGAGCTGCTTTTGTCCCTTCGTCTCAGCCTCTTTATTATTACATCTTACCAAGAAGCTCTGTGATCTGGTTTTGAAGGCCTTGCCAAGTTAGCTACAGAAAGCACAGGAGTCCCATCATATTTAATGTCAGGACAAACAGCCTTATGTTCAGTTATACTAGGGTATTTTAAGACTTAACATCAGTGATGTATATAAACCCATAGTTGGAAAAAAAAAAAGGTAACTCTTTACTGTTACCTGTTTAAGAAATAGGAGCAATGACATGACTTTAAGTCAAAATGGTGTTCCTAAAGGTATGCTCAGGTCTACCTGTGTACCCTTCCAAGCCAATTTATGAACCAGGTGCTTCAACTGTGGGTGAGATTTAGAACTGATGTTAAGATTTGACTTACTGTATGGAAATACATGACTTGATTTATATACAGAATTCCTCCCTAGTGGAAGAGGTTGTTCTAAGGTGGTTTTTTTAAATTGTTTTTTCTTTTTTAAACCAATGGGAGTAATACCAGAGATCATTAGTGTTTTCCTCTGTAAGGATGATAACCCTTTATCACTGCACTTGCTGCTCTTATGATTTTGTTACTTTCTAGAGTACATGAAGCTATATATATATATTTTTAATTACTTGTAATTTCCACTGTTACAGTGAACTGAGTGTAAAAAAACATTAATTCTAAAAAGAGACAACACTGTTTTCAACGCCCCTCAGAGGTACTCAAAGGTTCAGGTACTTTCAACTCCGCTGATTCTCACATTACTTACCTCCATATCATTAAATAACTTGCTTTATTTTGCTCTGTGTTGGCTCTTCAATTTTTAGTATCATCTGTTGACTTTCTGGTGTGGAAAATGAGGATTTAGCTGTTTTCGCCACCCTGCTATTCCCATGGACACATCCTTACCACCTCAAGATTCTATTACAGTTATGGTTTAGGTTAACTCAGTAGTTTTTATGTTAAGGCTTTTCAGAACGAGACCATGTGGTATACTGCAACAAGTTGTTTTTTTGTGTGTGTAACTTTTGAGGGGGGAGAGGTTTTTCATTTGCGTTTTGTACTTGTCACTGATTTCTCCCCTAGTTCTCCTTCATTTGTGCCAGCTTCCTTATAGTATGTTCAGATTCACTAGGTATTCGTCCTTAGAAATGCCTTCTGTTTTGGTATATTCCAGTTTGGACGTGGTGTCATCTGTCCTTTCACTGTCATATTGTGTGTTAATCTCCTGACTTCTTTCTTGATTTATCACCACTACCTTCCTGAAAAAGTGTATGGGGCGTAATTTCTTGAGATCTTGAGTGTCTTGTCACACTTGAATCATAGGTTGGCTTGGTGTAGAGCTCCAGGTTGGGAATAACTTTTCCTTAGAATTATTTTTGAAGGCATTGGCCCATTGTTTTCTGTCTTCCAAATGCTGAGAAGTGCAATGATATTCTGACTCTTAATTTTTTGTATGTGTCCATTCCATCTCATTCCCTCCCCAGAACTCTTAGTATTCTTCCCTTTGTATGTAAAATTTGAAATTTTCCCAGTAATGTATCCTGAAAGCTGGGTACTTTAAACTTGGAAAAATACGAAAAAAATATGGAAGGTCAAGTTCTTCAGTCTGGGCAATTTCCTTGAGTTGTTTCTGGATTCCCCCAACTCCCTTTTACATTCTGAAAAACAGGTTATTTGGATTTTGGACTTCTTGGATTAGTCTTCCAATATTCTTATATTTATTCCTCTGTTTTCTATGTTTATTCTTCCTTCTGGAGATCTTATAAACTTTTTTTTCCTATCTGTTTTGTTTCCTTTTTTTCTACTATCATATTTTTTTAATATCCAAGAGCTTTTTGTGTTTGAATATTCCTTTGTTTGGACACCTTTTGTACTGAAGTCCTTTTCACATTCTTGCTTGTCTGCTCTTTTTAAAAAGGACCCTAAAAAGGTGATTGGAAGGTCTGTTGGGGGTAGGGTAGAGAATTACTGAATGTGGGCTTCATGCTTCTGTGATCTGGCTGAGTTGTTAAATTATGAAGTCCCTGATATCGGTATCTTTAAATCTTTTCTGTGTAGGTAAGATTTCCTTGAGAAGGCTTTTATGTCCTTGGAAGAATATAAGCCATTCTGCCAGACTTAAGGGAGTCAAGTGAGGAAAAAAGGCTCAGAGGTTTAACCTTCAGTTCAGTTTAGTTGCTCAGTCGTGTCTGACTCTTCGCGACCCCATCGAGTGCAGCACGCCAGGCCTCCCTGTCCATTATCAACTGTAGTTTAATCAGACTTGTGTCCATTGAGTCAGTGATGCCATCCAACCATCTCATCCTCTGTTGTCCCCTTCTCCTGCCTTCAATCTTTCCCAGCATCAGGGTCTTTTCCAATGAGTTAGTTCTTTGCATCAGGTGGCCAAAGTATTGGAGTTTCAGCTTCAGCATCAGTTCTTCCAATGAATATTCAGGACTGATTTCCTTTAGGATGAACAGGCTGGATCTCCTTGCTGTTTAAGTGACTCTCAAGAGTCTTTTCCAACACCACGGTTCAAAAACATCAATTCTTTGGTGCTCAGCTTTCTTTATAGTCCAACTCTCACATCCATACATGACTACTGGAAAAACCGTAGCTTTGACTAGACGGACCTTTGTTGGCGAAGTAACGTCTCTGCTTTTTAATGTGCTGTCTAGGTTGGTCATAACTTTTCTTCCAAGAAGCAAGCATCTTTTAATTTCATGGCTGCAATCACCATCCGTGGTGATTTGGGAGCACTCCAAAATAAAGTCTGTCACTGTTTGCATTGTTTTTCCATTTATTTGCCATGAAGTGATGGGACCAGATGCCATGATCTTCGTTTTCTGAATGTTGAGTTTTAAGCCAGCTTTTTCACTTTCCTCTTTCACTTTCATCAAGAGGCTTTTTAGTTCTTCACTTTCTGCCATAAGGGTGGTGTCTTCTATATATCTGAGGTTATTGATATTTCTCCTGGCAATCTTGATTCCAGCTTATGTTTCATCCAGCCTGGTATTTTGCATGATGTACGCTGCATATAAGTTAAATAAGCAGGGTGACAATATACAGCCTTGATGTACTCCTTTTCCAATTTGGAACCAGTCTGTTGTTCCATGTCCAGTTCTAACTGTTGCTTCCTGATCTGCATACAGATGTCTCAAGAGGCAGGTCAGGTGGTCTGGTATTCCTATCTCTTGAAGAATTTTCCACAGTTGTGATCCACACAGTCAAAGGGTTTGGCGTAGACGATAAAGCAGAAGTAGATGTTTTTCTGGAAATCTCTTGCTTTTTTGATGATCCAACGAATGTTGGCAATTTGATCTCTGGTTCCCCTGCCTTTTCTAAATTCAGCTTGAACATTTGGAAGTTCACGGTTCATGTACTGTTGAAGCCTGGCTTGGAGAATTTTGAGCATTACTTTGCTAGCGTGTGAGATGAGTGCAGTTGTGTGGTAGTTTGAACACAGGAGTATCTCTTTCAGTTTTTCTTTGGCATTGCCTTTCTTTGGGATTGGAAAATAACCTGCAGTGTATAAACTTAATCCTTTTGTTTTCAGTTAGGTACCCAGGATTAACTGGGCCTGATCCTTTGCAGTTTAGATAACCATGTATTTTCCCTCTCAAGTCTAGGACCTACTTTAGAGAGAGGCAGTTCCTTCCCTACAGAGGAAAGGGAGGAGACCAAGGATGTGTTTGCTTCATAAATAGTCCTTCACCATCTTTTAGCCCCACCTTTGCCTCATTTAGGACTTCCCTGGTGGCTCAGAGGTTAAAAGCGTCTGCCTCCAATGCGGCAAACCCGGGTTCGATCCCTGGGTCAGGAAGATCCCCTGGAGAAGGAAATGGTAATCCACTCCAGTATTTTTGCCTGGAGAATCCCATGGACGGAGAAGCCCAGTAGGCTCCAGTCCATGGGGTTGCAAAGAGTCGGACACAACTGAGCGACTTCACTTCACTTTTTGCCTCATTTACCACCAGGGATTCCCTGGTGGCTCAGAGGATCAAGTGTCTACCTGCAATGCTGGAGACCTGGGTTTGATCTCTGGATTGGGAAGATCCCCTGGAGAAGAAAATGGCATCCACTCCAGTACTCTTGTCTAGAAAATTCCATGGATGGAAGAGCCTGGTGGGCTACAGTCCATGGGGTTACCAAGATTCAGATAAGACTGAACAATTTAACTTCACTTTTGCCTCATTCAGTTACATGTATGTGTGTGCTCAGTTGTGGAGTGGATTGCCACTTCCTACTCCAGGGGATTTTCCCAACTCAGGGACTGAACCTGTGTTTTGTGTTTCCTGCACTGGCAGGTAGATTCTTTACCACTAGCGCCACCTGTAAAACCCCATTCAGTTACATGTTGTCATATAACTAATTGAACTTGAATCTTTGGGCAATTCTAAGATGGAATTCATCTTTCATCTATGTTACTGTTTTTTCATCTATATTTGTAGGTTATTGCCTTTAAAAAGTCTACTTTAAAATAGTAAACTTTATTCCATTCTGAAACCTTACTAAAATAGTAAATTTTAATAGTAAATATTAAGCTAAATTAATGGAATATTTTAATATTTACTGTTTTAGTAAGGTTTCAGAAAGGAACAGAGCTTTTTGTATCTATTCTCCCATATGCTATCTTTAGCTGATACTCTGCCTGAAATGTGTATACCTCATTTTTTTTTTCAGGGTAAGATACCTTTACTGTATCCAGACACTTCGCTTCATATTCTTTATTTGCAACAGGCCGTGCAGAAACTAGAGAAAATGGAGTAAACAATCTGGAAAGCTTACATGAAACCTCAGGCGTGGTTGAATTTCGAAGTGTTAGGACTTGTTTTTTGTCCTTCACTTTAAATCCAGTGTGTGCATTTTTGTACACTTGTTTTACCAGTATCACAATCAAGAGCTAATTATGTTAAATGTATGTGGCCCAGTTTTAAGAACTGGAGAATTTGAAGATACCCTTACTTGCTCCTTGAGTTCCTAGTCTTTACTGTTGAGAGGGAGTATCTGTTTCAGTTTTTCCACATTGTTTTGTTCTCTAGCCAATCTCTTTCCCAGAATTTACTTTCCCACCTAAACTGGTTATTCTGCTTTTAAACTATGCATTGTAAAAACGCAGCGTTTTTGCTTATACAAAACGCTGTTTTGCCTGTTTCTTACACATTAAAGACAGTGGGTAGAACTAAGCCATGCAGTTGCACTTCCTTCAAAAAGGTTGAGTTGGAGGTATTGTTTTGGTGCCTGTTCGGACAAGACAGGGCAGAATTGGTTTTCTTGACATCTCAAGCCACAAAAGAATAGCTTTCTTCACCCGGATGCCTTCCCAACCACTGCTGTGTGGCCAGTGTTTGATGCATCTCGCTCACATCACAAAGTTCCTTTCATTCTAAACAGGATCAATTCTCAACAGCTGTTCCCAGCTTCTAGGCTCCAGTTTTACCTGGGCCGAGCTTTATAGTCACTGAAGCAGCTCTTATGGCGTGTGATCCTGGTTACCCTGCCAGGCCACGGGGCAAGGTGCTCGGGGCTTCGGTGGCAGGCAGCGAGCTCCGCGGTGCCGCTCTCCCCGGGAGCGCGAGGCCGGACGGCGGAGTCACAGGCCGAGTCCCACTTCGCGTTTGGGCCCGGAGGTCATTCGCAACCGATGCAGTCCGCAGTTGCAAAACCTCTCAAAACCTCTTCCGCCCGGATCTCGTCCCGATTCCAAAGTAACCCTGGTCTCCGCCGGCATGGAGGACCAACCCCTGGCCCCAGGCGCTGCCAATCTGCAGATCCACCGGGCCGGGAACGCGCACCTCTCTGCTTTACGGCAAGGGAGCGCGCGTTTGCGACAATGTGACGCCAGCAACTTTTGGCGGGAAAAGCCCTGCATTTGGATTCCTGTGGTGGCGGGCAAAGGACGGCCTGGTGAGGAAGGGCGGCCGGTAGAGTGGGAAAGGCTCCTGGAGCTGGAGTTCCGGGACTACATGATTTAGGAGGGGCATGGTGACAGAACGTTCTCGGTTCCGATCCCAAAGGATCGGAGAGGCTCCCTCGGAGGGGTGGTTTCGGAGGGTGGAGGAGTATGGTGGCGGGGGTCCCCGTTGTACAGGGACTGGAGAGAAGCCGCCTCTGCTGGCTGGGAGCCCCCAAGGTTTGGGGCCCGGCGGTCCGCGTGCCACCCAGCCCTTCCGCTTCTTGGGGCAGTTTGGCCCCGCCCCGGGCTCCTCCTGGCCTTGGGGACGGGGTGGGGGTGGGAATTGGGAGTGAGTGGGTGGGGAGGAGTGGCTGCGGTCCCCGCGGTTATTTCCTCCTCCACTAGCCCTCACCCCCTTACTCTAACCCGAGACTTCACTTCTCGCCCCCTTCACCAGTCCCCACCGTACAGCACTGGTCACCAGCTCCTCAGCGCTGCTGGTACATTTCCTCTGCCTCCTGGAAAGCGGGGTTTTAGCTTTGGGTTTGCGTGGCAGTGGGGCTTGTGAGTTATCAATCAAATGCCGCAGTTCAGGATACTTGCTCATGCTTTAAAAGACTTGGATAAAATACGGATGATGTGAAACCAGGAGCTGTGATTTATCTTGGGGGAATCACGGCAAGAGGCGGAGCTCAGAGGCTTCAGAAATGACTGAAGCTCGTCCTCACCAACCGTCTCTTCTGGGTTCCTGCCCTTACAGCCGCGGGACTGAGTGGAGTCATGGCAGTGCCCTTTGTGGAAGACTGGGACTTGGTGCAAACCCTGGGAGAAGGTGCCTATGGAGAGTGAGTCTGAGTCCGTTTTACCCGCCTTTACACTTGCTTAAGTTTTCTGTCTCCTTTGAGTACATATTCATTGTCCAGGAATTGTTTAACACTGTGTCGCCCCAAAGAACAGATCTTTGCATGCAAATTCCAAAACTTTGTGAGACTGAAGCTACACAATCTTTTGTAAGGGTTAACGGTTTGTTTTTTTTCTTTTTTGGGGGGGGGGCGGGGTGCAAAACAGAGCAAAGCAAAGCATTTTTTCCCTAAAATTTAGAGGAGATTTCTGAAATCGGCCTCTCCTCCCATATATTCTTTCCTGGGGTTTAAACATAGTGATTAAATGAGCAAATGAACATTCAGACTCTGGAGCCACATTACTGACCTTTGTTTTGTGAAGCTTAGGCAAGCTTTTTCTTTTTTGGCCGTTCGGTGGCCGTTCCATCCTGCTTGCGGGAGGCGGACCAGAGATTGAACCTGTGCCCCAAGCAGTAGAAACATGGGGTGGGGTCTTAACCGGGGGACCACCAAGGAAGTCCCTAGGTGAGCTTCCTAAAATCCTTGTGTGCCTGTTGTTTCAGCTGTAAAATGGCAATAATAGTACATATCCTGTTGGTACTTAGAACATTTACTATAGACATATATAGTATCAAATTAATAAATGTTAGGTAATGTTATTAAAATTAAATGACTAGAGCAAGAATGAAATCTTGACATTTGGGACAACATGGACCTGGAGCATATTATGCCAAGTTTAAATAGGTCAGACAGAGAAAGACAAGTACTGTATGGTTTCACTTACTAGGTGAAACAAAACAAATGAACAAAAGTAACAAAAGAGAAACAGAGTTAAAACAAACAGGTGGTTGCCAGAGGGGAGGGTGGTGGGAGGAGAGAACTACTTGTACAAACTTACAGTTGCAGAATAAGTCTCCAGTATGAAATGTACAGTTGGAGAGTATAGTCAGTAATTATGTAATATCTTTGTATGGTAGCATATCCTAACTAGACATACAGTGGTGATCATTTTGAAATGTAAAGAAATATCAAATCACTATTTTGTAACAGGAACTAACCCAGCATTGTAAGTCAATTATACTTCAAAGACAAACAAACAGACTCATAGAAAAAGAGATGAGATTTGTGGTTATCAGAGCAGGGTGTAGGGGGAGGGGGATTTGGGTGAAGATGGTCAAAAGCTACAAACTTCCAGTTATAAGATAAACAAGTTCTAGAGATGTAATGTACAGCATTCTTAATATCATCAACACTGCTGTATGTTATACATGAAATTTAAAATAGTAAATAATAAGAGTTCTCATCACAAGGGAAGTTATTTTTTCTATTTAAAAAATTTTTTAATCTGTAAAAAATGATAGATTGTCACTAAATTTATTGTGATAATCATTTCAGTGCTTTATGGCAATTATATCTCAGTAAAATTGGAAGAGAAATTAAATGAATAGAGCATGTATATGTGTGATGTGGCCTAGAATTGCTGTTATTCTATTTTTAATTTATCAAGTGTTTATATATTACTTTTGGATGTACAACATAATGAGTTCTTTGGAGCATTAGCTATTATACGTCGCATTTCAGAAAGGAGTATTATCTGTTGAGGACATGGCAGAAACCATTCCCATGGTTTCTTCCAAGTGGCGAAAGTAATAAAGGTAAAATAGTTTTGGATGAGTTATGTTTAATCTTTTGAAGTTTTAAAAGAAATACAGTTCAAATGTCTGGAATATTATATTTCTTCCTTTTTCTTTTTAGAGTTCAACTTGCTGTGAATAGAAGAACAGAAGAAGCAGTTGCAGTAAAGATTGTGGATATGAAACGTGCCATAGACTGTCCAGAAAATATAAAGAAAGAGATCTGTATCAATAAAATGTTAAATCATGAGAATGTAGTGAAATTTTACGGTCACAGAAGAGAAGGCAATATCCAGTATCTATTTTTGGAGTACTGCAGTGGGGGAGAACTTTTTGATAGAATAGGTATGGAAAAATTTTCAGATAATTCTTCTGCTAAATAAGTTTTTAAATTTGTCTTTTAATCTTGGGACTTCTGTTCGTTCACTGTCCATTCAGAATTGCTTATGCAATAGTGAAACGAGTAAATTTTTTTGTTTTTGCAACTTATGTCAACACTGAATGCATATGTAGAATCATCAAAGAAGTTTTCCCCCAAGTTGTATAAGTGATTTTGGTTGGCATTTCTGTTTTGTAGAGTTTAAGAATGATAAGCTGTGGTTTCTTGGTGCGTGAAGTATCATAAGTGCAATGTATTGTATGCCTATGCAGTTTTTTTCTTTGTAGACATTCTAGTCTCATGAAATTGTTGCATTCATTTATAGATCTGAAATAAGAGGTTATTATATAAGTGAAATAATTGAGAATTTTATAGGATTTATATATATATATTAAGTACTATTTTTGCTGCTGCTGCTAAGTCACTTCAGTCGTGTCCAACTCTGTGTGACCCCATAGACGGCAGCCCACCAGGCTCCCCCTGTCCCTGGGATTCTCCAGGCAAGAACACTGGAGTGGGTTGCCATTTCCTTCTCCAATGCATGAAAGTGAAGTTGCTCAGTCATGTCCTACTCTTAGCGACCCCATGGACTACAGCCTACCAGGCTCTTCCGTCCATAGGATTTTCCAGGCAAGAGTACTGGAGTGGGGTGCCATTGCCTTCTCTTTTTTTTTTTTTTTTTTTTGCTATTTAAGATTAAAAGTCTTGATATTAAAGAATACTGAGAAGTACATAAAATATTCTGTGGACCTAAATTTATTATTTAGATGTATTAATAGTTAAAAAGTGATTATTAGAATCTCCAAAAAGATGTATCTCAGAATTGAGTATAAAAGAAATCAATTCATAGACATGCATGGCTTTGTGGTGTGAGAAATTATCTGAAATTTAAATTTCTTGTTAAATATTTAGGAAATCGGCTTAGATTTGCCTAGGCTTCCACTTTGACAATTACATTTCAGGAGTAGAAAAAATATTGGCATAGCATTTAGAAGAAATTAGGGGTGAATTTGAAGGATATAAATCATAAGTAGTATAAGTCGGGGCGTTCAAGGTATATCTTGCATTCTTGATTTGGGTTATATTTTGTTATTCTCTAATTTTCCTGTGATGTTAATTTATTTTTGCCACTTAACAGTTGGGGAAATGTGAGTTGTTGGCAATATATGTATTAGTGGACTCCAGAATAATTTCATTGTAAGCATTAGATTCTCTTTGCAAAAGTACGATCATAGATGTTAAACTTTAGAATTAGGAAACTATGTGGTTGATGCCTGACTATATTTACCTGATAAACTAACTTTCACAATTCTTATAGAGCCAGACATAGGCATGCCTGAACAAGATGCTCAGAGGTTCTTCCATCAACTTATGGCAGGGGTGGTAGGTACAATGGTCTCTTTTCCTTTTATTTAAAATTAGTCTTAGTGAAATAAGTTACTCAGTTCTGGTATGCTTCCCTCTGCTTCTCTTTTAGGTTTATCTGCATGGTATTGGAATAACTCACAGGGATATTAAACCCGAAAATCTCCTATTGGATGAAAGGGGTAAGTTTAGCATTTTGTCACTGCTACCAAAATCATTTTAATACAAAGGCAGGATCAAGGCTTTTGCATTACTGAAATTTCAGGGCAGCTTCTTAATTTGCCACTCAGTTACGGTAAATATTCAGTAAGTATAGTTAAGATGAAAGTTCTGCCTACAGTTTGTGTGTCTTAGAGGTGGGAAGTTAGAGAGGAAATTTGCTCTTCTTATTTGTTTTTGTACAGAGTTGCTCCTCCTTTTATAAACATAGCCACCTTGATGAGAAGCTCTGGAGGTTTGTGGATCTTGAGTTTCTGTGTGTCTTTATATGCTTCCTTCCAGCCAGTTGGGTTTTTACATCTCTGAGAACGTTGTGCCTAGAGTATTATTGATACCTCCTGCCTCTGCGTAGCCGGGTGAGGACATGGCTCTGCTCTCAGTGTTTAAGTGCTCCTTTCTAGAAGACCCTTTTGACTCTAGGATCTTCCTCTAACCTGGTCCATGCTGTTTGTATATTGACAGTATTTGTCTTAAGTTAATAGAAGCCATGAGGCCTTTTTCTAGTTTTAGTTATATGATGATGTCTTTTATTTCTTCTTTATTACAATTTGTTTTTGATCACTTTAAGGTAGAGAAGTTCCACAAATCTAAAATAACACCAGCATTTTTCCAGTAAACCTTGATCCTTTAAGTATTTGTGTGTGCGCTCAGTGGCTCAGTCAGGTCTGACTCTTTGTGACTCCATGGACTGTAGCCTGCTAGGCTCTTCTGTCCATGGGGTTCTCCAGGCAAGAACACTGGAGTGGGTTGCCATTTCCTCCTCCAGGGATCTTCCCTGCTCAGGGACTGAACCCGAGTCTCGTGCATTGGCAGGTGTATTCTTTTGCCATTGTGTCACCTGGGAAGCCCCTTTAAAATACCTATTTACAAAACATTTACATTCGGTGCCATCGGTTTTTTCCTTTGACTTAGATAACCTCAAAATCTCTGACTTTGGCTTGGCAACCGTGTTTCGGCATAATAATCGGGAGCGTTTGTTGAACAAGATGTGTGGTACTTTACCATATGTTGCTCCAGAACTTCTAAAGAGAAAAGAATTTCATGCAGAGCCAGTCGATATTTGGTCCTGTGGAATAGTACTTACTGCAATGTTGGCTGGAGGTAAGAGCTGTTCAGTCACGATAAAATTCCTGTCCTTTGGAAAGCCGTGTTTCCCGTACCAAAATAAATGAAATAAATCATGTGATAGTATTTTAATATTAACCTATTTATAACTAAGTTGGAACTTTTAATCCCAAAGATTTAAAACAATGATTTATGTGTAGCTATTAAATGAAATATCATAGTAGCACTCTTTTAAAATTATGTGAACACTTTTGGAAATAGTAAGACAAGTGGATTATCTATCTTAGAAGTGTCTTTAAAATTTCTTAAACCATATTTAATTAATTTGAAGAAAACTTTTAATGGATTTGTGTCACTGATTATTTTCCCTTAAAATCATTACTGTAAAATGATTTGAACATTCAGAAAACCGAGTCTTGTTTCCTTTTTAGAATTGCCATGGGACCAGCCTAGTGATAGTTGTCAGGAATATTGTGATTGGAAAGAAAAGAAAACATACCTCAACCCTTGGAAAAAAATTGATTCTGCTCCTCTAGGTAACTGGGTTATTTTGATATAAAGTACTGATTTCCTGGATAATGAAGCCTAGTGCTGTTTGAATGTTTTTCTTACCTATATTTTTCTTTTTAACTTTTAATTCATTATATAAATAATACATGAACTTTGTAGATAAAGTTGAAAAATAATAAATAAAATATTAAAAATCCAACCCTATAATTCTAGTACTCAGAAATAGCTTCCTTTAATATTTTGATATCTGCTTCTGTGTTTTGTAGTAGAAAATATTTAAGTATATATGTTTGTTATACATATTATTTATAAGTATATTTGTTTTCACACAAAAAATGACATCACACTATACATGTTATTTTGTAAACTTTGTGTGAGTGTGTGTGTTAATGCTAAGTGAATACTTTTTCATGATATACTTGTAAGTATTCATCAAAAGCTGTGATGGTATTCTGCTATATGGACTTGCTTTACTACACTTCTCCAGTTCACCTTTTTAGAGATTCAGAATTGTTTCTAATTTTTCACTGTTGTGAAAGAGGTATGATGATCATCCATATACCTTAATCTTTGTACATACGTCTCAGTTATTTAAAGTGAAACTCCAGAAGTGGAATTGCAGGGTCAAAGATGTATACATTGTTTAATTGTTACTGTTTACTTTGCCAAATTGTTTTCCAGAAAGTTTGTACCATTTCATCACAGTCTACTTAGTTTACATTTGACCTATTTTTTGGCTACACCTTGAGGCATACAGGTCTTTGTTTTCCCACCAGTGAATGAACCTGTACCCTTGCAGTATAATCAGTGAGTCTTAACCATTGGACCACCAGGGAAGCCCCTTAAACATTTTTCTTTTTTACTAATCTAATAGGCCTACCTATAAGAAATATATTCTAACTTAAACATTTTTATTTTAAATTTAGTATCAATGAAGTTGTACATCCATTATGGATTTATTAGCTTTTTTGTCTATTTTTGTGGACTTGTCTATTTTGCTCATTTTTGGTAGGAAGTCTTCCTTTTATTCTATATGAAGTTTTTAAGAAAATATTAGTGTCATTATATCATTGCATTTGTTACAACTATTTTTGACAGTTTGTCATGTATTTTTACTTTGTTATGTTATTTTAACATACAGAAGTTTTATATTTTATTTATTTAAATCTAGTATCTTGTCCTTTTTGATTTCTGACTATATTGTCATGTTTGGAAAGGTCTTTTCTACCCTCAACAGTAGAAAAAAACTACCTATGTTTTCATGGCTTTTCTGTTTTGTTTTTTGTTTTCCATTTAAATCTTTGGTCCATTAGAAGATTCGTTTGGTGTTGGGCGATGTATGAATTCTTTATCAATAAAATTAAGGTCTTAGGATGATTGTTGCTTTTATCACTGTCTCTTAAAGTTATTGGAAAGTAAATTTTCATTATAAAATTGTGTGAATGAGAACTTAATATGACATGTTAGAACAATGAAGTTTGGTATTGAAAATGGATGAGGTTTTTTTTTAATCTTTGTGTAAATAGGGGTTTTCTGTTTTGTTTTTTAAATTTTTTATTATCTTTGTGTAAATATCATCAAGTGGAGAGAAACATTTCCACCTGGCTCTTGTTCTATTTGCAAACAACTGAGAGTCTGATCTGGGAAGAATATTCAAAGATATAGACAGTAGCAAGGAATAATTGCATGAAATTCAAGCAAAATTTAGTGGCTTTGATTTCTCTTCCCCAGAAGTAATATTTGGACATAAGGAGAGCAATAGAGAATGTGTGTTTTACACCACAAGCTATAGGCTTTTCTAATCTGCATGACTCTTACAAATGTTGTCTTAATATTTTGTTTTCAGCTCTGCTACATAAAATCTTAGTTGAGAACCCATCAGTAAGGATTACCATCCCAGACATCAAGAAAGACAGATGGTACAACAAACCATTCAAGAAAGGTAATATGCTTAAAATACAAATTTTTTTTTAAGTGGTTTTTTTGGTGTGTGTGAAAGAAAAGGTACTTGTAAAGTCAGCATAAGTCAACAACACAAGATAGCTGTGGTCTCTGTCCTCGTGGAGATGATGGCCTCTAGTACAAAAAACAGAAATATAAAAAATAATTTTTAGTTTATTAATAATTATAAAGTAGAAAATCAGGGTACTGTAGCTAAGAATTTGATCAAGTCTTTTTTTTTTTTTTCACCTTTTTATTTTGTATTGGAGTATAGCTGATTAACAATGTGGTGATAGTTTCAGGTGAACAGCGAAGGGGTTCAGCCATACATATACATGTATCCATTCTCCCCCAAACTTCCCTCCCACCCAGGCTGCCACGTAACACTGAGCAGAGTTCTCTGAGCTATACAGTAGTTGACCTAATCTTAAGTGACAGAGAATGCTTACCTTGCTGAGGAAATAACATTAAATCTAAGATTTGAAGATTAAAGGGGAGCTAGCCAGATGCGCAGTAGCAAGACAAGCGGCAGACTCCAAACACGGAAGCAGCGTCAGGGATGAGCTGGTGGTGAGAAAGTAGTGCATCTGAGGGGCTTGAGAGAAGGCAGGTGTGGCATGGACCATGTCTGGCTGGTTCAGCATTACATTACCAGTGCTTAGTACAGTGTGTAGTCCATTGTAGGCATTTCATAAATGTTCATGGAGTGATAAGTGAGTAGAGAAGGAGGGGAGGGAGAGAGATTTGAGATGAGGTGGTAGACAGGAACCAAGCCATGGAGGACCTTATAACCCATGCTAAGAATCTTGGGCTTTAACTGAATGCCATGGGAAAAGCTTTTGGGAGATTTTAAGCAAGAAAATGACATGCTTATATATTTGGTTTTAAAAGATCTTTCTAGAATTTCAGATTCTTTACCACTGAGCCACCAGATCCAATTGGGAGGAAGATACTAAAAGTCTAAGAGAGAGGGAAGAAAAAAGCAGCAAGGTCCCTAAGGAGAAAGGAGGGTATGGGCTCCTTTTCAAGTGGAGAAATAAACATTTGATGGGAGGATGGAAGGGAAGAGAGGACAGGTAGGAATGCAAGTAAGTTAGATTTGGTAGTGGCAAATCAAGGGAGCTTCCAATAACTGAAATGGGAGATATATGTAAGTAATGAGGTACTGGAGGGTGTCTTGGTAATTTGGCAGGAGTACAGAAGTTTTGCTGGAGAAGGCAATGGCAACCCACTCCAGTACTCTCGCCTGGAAACTCCCATAGACGGAGGAGCTTGGTAGGCTGCAGTCCATGGGGTTGCGAAGAGTCAGACACGGCTGAGCTTTTGCTTTCATGCATTGGAGAAGGAAATGGCAACCCACTCCAGCGTTCTTGCTTGGAGAATCCCAGGGATGGGGGAGCCTGGTGGGCTGCCGTCTACGGGGTCGCACAGAGTCAGACACGACTGAAGCGACTTAGCAGCAGTAGCAACAGAAGTTTTGAAAGAATCATTATGGGGAAAGGAAGAGGAAACTGATTAGAGAAATGTAGCATAGCCTGTTAGGGGTGAGGATCCAGTGGAGGAGAGTGGCCGTGAATTTACAGTGGCATCCTATTCTCTATAATGATTATTTTCCGTAAAGCTTTTCCAAGGGAGTGATAGCTTACGGTGAATGATCTCGGATTCATGATCTTCAAAGACGATTTAACTTTGGGACCAGGGACCAGCCTTGATCACTCAAGAGCTTTTGTATAGCAGAGTTTTATTAAAGTGAACAGGGATTGAGAAAGCTTCTGACATAGACATCAGAAGGGGGACAGAGAATGGTGCGCCCGCCCCCCACAAACAACATACATCTTAAATTAATAAGATTAGAACAAACAATAGAAAGATCTTACCACTCACCCCCATAATACACATTTTAAGATGACAGGATTAGTCAGAAGGTTCTCATTAAGGAGAAACATGTCATTGAGCAAGATACATTGTTATATTGACTAAGACAAAGCAATGTAGAAAGAAGGTTTGACCTTTTCTTCTTGAGAGCCCCAGACTCCTTTCCCCTCCTTGGAAACCTTGGACTTCTTATCAACCTACCTAGGAACTGACTCTCATGAGCAAAGAAGGTTGAGTAGAGCAGATTCATAACATTCATTGTCATTATCACAAATTATTTTTTATTTTAAAAGGTTTTGATCCTGTTACTGTGTCTCTCAGTCATCATAGAACATTTTTCTGTTACCAAAAACGGTACCGTTGAAATGACTGCCTTAACATTGACACTGTGCACTTGGGACATACTTATAGGCCAAGGTTTATGAAATGTGTAGTTTGCACAATTTGACAAGTCAGTCCGAGTCAGAAGTTCCTAACCACATTTCTCATAAAATCATGTAAAAAGAGCCACTATCTATTGTATAAGTATTTTGTGTTTAAGAAATGAATTTAAATATGGTTTTTCTTCTTCAAGTTGCCAACTGGGAAAGCATTTGTATTTATGTTATTTTTTTTAGGGGCAAAGAGGCCCCGGGCTACTTCTAGTGGTGTATCAGAGTCTCCTGGTGGATTCTCTAAGCATATTCAATCCAACTTGGACTTCTCTCCAGTAAACTGTGCTTCTAGGTAAGGTCACTTAATAATTAATAAAAGATCAAGTAGTTGTTGGATATAATAGTCCCCATGAAAAATAATCCATGTACATAATGTTTTCTGAAGATGAATATAATTTTTTTTAGTGTGAGAATGCTAATGCCATATAAGAAAGGCCTAAAGAACTTTATTTAAAGCTATATTTTTCTCCATATAATAATGCCTCAGTGAAGAAAGTGTGAAGTACTCCAGTTCTCAGCCAGAACCACGGACAGGCCTTTCGTTATGGGACACCAGCCCTTCATACATTGACAAACTGGTACAAGGGATCAGCTTTTCCCAGCCCGCTTGTCCTGATCACATGCTTCTGAATAGTCAATTGCTTGGCACTCCAGGATCCTCACAGGTAAGGGAATTTAGTTCCTCAAATAAATAATGGCAACTCTATTTTTTATTGTCTTAAAGTCTTTTTTTGTCAATCTAAGAAATACAGTGTTAACACTTGATACAGATTTTCTTTTTTTGACATGGAGGAGAGAACTAGGGGAGACTTTTTTTCCCCTAATGTTTATTTATTTGGCTGCACCGGGTTTTGGCTGTGGCACACAAGATCTTCAATCTTTATTGCAGGATGTGGGATCTAGTTCCCTGACCTGGGATCAAACCTGGGCCCACTGCATTGAGAGTGCAGAGTCCAAGCCACTGGACCACCAGAGAAATCCTGAGACTCAAGACTTTTTTTCTCTTTTTTTAGCCACATCATGGCATATGGTTCTTAGTTCCTTAACCAGGGATTGAACCCTGGCCCCTGGCACTGGAAGCAGAGTCCTGACCAGTGAGCTGCCAGGGAATTCCCTAGGGGAGACAATTATACATAAGAATCTGAAGTCAGAGAAAAGAATTTTCAGGCCAAATAGCTATGGTATGATTACTTTGGTGGTAAATCTGATAATTTATTCAGCTTTCCTCTATTTGACTTGTAGAACCCCTGGCAGCGCTTAGTCAAAAGAATGACACGATTTTTTACCAAATTGGATGCAGACAAATCTTATCAATGCCTGAAAGAAACTTGTGAGAAATTGGGCTATCAGTGGAAGAAAAGTTGTATGAATCAGGTATGTTTCATTGATTTTTGTTAGATCTTTTCCTGAAGAAAAATTTAAAATATTTGAGTAAAAAAAAGAGCTATCATTCTGTGGTTGATTCATGTTGATATTTGGTAGAAATCAATGCAATACTGTAAAGAAATTATCCTTCAATTAAAAATAAATTTTAAAATGCTATCATTTTATGTATATATTAAAAATATAAAGTAATTAGTTTAATTTGAAAAAGAAACCATTGAAATTTAAGTACCATGTTTTTCCTTAAGAACTAGTATTTCTTAAAAGAAGACTTCTCTAAGGTTATTACAAATACTAAGAGATTCAAGTCTCATTTTCTTTAAAACTATCGTTATACTTAAATTGTAACAGCAATGAGCTTCCTTCTGTGAAAGATGGATCCATTAACAATTCCATGCTTCCTCCATCTTCCCTGCTCCCAATTGCTGATTTTTGTTGTTTACATTGTTATAGCGTATTTATAATATTGACATTCTGATCTGTCCTTAGGCTTTTCAAAAGTCTTAATATTGTGAAAAACAAAGAGAAAGGAATATTTTGTATTAAAGGAGACTAAAGAGGCTTGATAAATAATGTAATGCATGGTCTTTCACTAGATCATGGATTTAAAGAAAAAGAAAGCTATAAATGATGTTATTAGAACAATGGGGAAAATTTGAATATGAATTTTATGTAAGATAATGTTTTTGTATCAGTGTCAGATTTCTTTGGTGTGATCATAATACTGTGGTTTGTAAGAGAATGTCTGCAGGAGATACATGGTAAAGTGTGTGTAATTTATAACTTAGTTTAAAAACTTTAAAAAAAAGACAATCATGTAAAAAAGAAGTAAACATGCTTATCTAGGTTTATAAGACCGATAAACATTTGTGGTTATTTATTGTAGGATTCTTTCAGTTTTTCTGTAGATTTGTAAACTTTCAAAATTAAAAGTTAGGGGAAAATGTTACTGTGAGGAAACCTGAAGCCAGCCTGATTATCCTCTCACTTATATAGATATCTTACTTTTTTTTTTTTAGGTAGATTTATTGAGATAAACCTCACATGATATAAAAATTATCACTTTAACCATTTAAAAATGTACAATTTAGTGGTTTTAAGTATGTCACAGGATTATGGAGTTATCACCGTTTAAATCTAGAACTTCCCACTGCCCCCCAAATAAACTCTCTACCAATTAGCAGTCATTCTTCGTTCCTTCCTCCCTGTCAATCACTAATATACTTTCTGTGGATTACCTATTTTTGGGCATTTCATATAAATGGAATCATATAGTATATGACCCTTTGTGTTTGTCTTCTTTTACTTAACATAGTATTTTCAAGGTTAATTCATGTTGTAGCATTTATCAATACTTTATTCCTTTTAATGGGTGATTGATAGCCCTTTATATGAATAGACTGTTTTGTGTAACCATTTATCTATTGATGGACATTTGGGATGATGTGTCTACTTTTTGGCTGTTACAAATAATGCTTCTGTGAGCATTCAGGTTTCTGCGTGAACACAGGTATTTTAGTTTGCAAGGGCCATCATAACAAAATACCATAGAGTAGGAGGTATTTATTTGTTTATTTACAGAGATTTATTTACCTACAGTTCTAGACACTGAAGTCCAAGACCAGGGTTCTGACAGGGCTGGTTTCCTCTGGAACCTTGGCTTTTACATGGCCACCTTCTTGCTGTCTCCTCCTATGCTTTGTCCTCTCTGTGCACACATCCCGTGTATCTACCACTTTCTGTATCCTGATTGCCTTTTCTAATGAAGACACCAGTCAGATTGGATTAGAGCCCTCTGAATGGTCTCCTTTGAACTTAGTCACCTCTAAATTAAAAGACACTTGCTCCTTGGAAGAAAAGCAGTGACAAACCTAGACATCATATTAAAAAGCAGAGACATTATTTTGCCAACAAAGGTCTGTATAGTCAAAGCTATGGTTTTTCCAGTAGTCATGTACGAATGTGAGAGCTGGACCATAAAGAAGGCTAAGCACCAGAGAATTTATGCTTTTGAAATGTAGTGGTGCACAAGATTCTTGAGAGTCCCTTGGACTGCAAGGAGGTCAAACCAGTTAATCCTGAAGGAAATCAACCCTGAATATTCCTTGGAAGGACTGATGCTGAAGCTGAAGCTCCAATACTTTGGCCACCTGATGCGAAGAACTGACTCATTGGAAAAGACCGTGATGCTGTGAAGCACTGTAGGTAGGAGAAGGGGACAACAGAGGATGAGATGGTTGGATGGCATCACCAACTCAATGGACATGAATTTGAGCAAGCTCTGGGAGATGGTGAAGGACAGGGAAGCCTGGTATGCTATAGTCCCTGGGGTCGCAAAGAATTGGATACGACTGAGCCACTGAACAACAACAACTACCTCATTAAAGAGGTCTTATCTCCAAAATAGTCACATTCTGAGGCATTGGGAATTAGGGCTTCAACATCTGAATTTTGAGGAGACACAGTTTCAGTCCAGAAGATGTTTTCAGTTTCTTTGCTATATACCTGTGATCAGAATTGCTGGGCATACAATAACTCTTGTGTTTATCTTTTGAGGAACTGCCAAATGATTTTTCAAAGCAGCGGCACCATTTTACATTCCTACCAGCCATGTATGAGGGTTCCAATTTCTCTTCATCCTTGTCAACATTTGTTATTATCTCTTTTTAATGAAAGCCCTCCCTGTGTGAGATGAGAATTATTAAAAATGTTTTTGTACTTTGGGCTGGGCTTAGCTAGACAAATCTGCTGATCTTAATTTGGGCTTATCCATCCAGCTGAAGTTGATGGCTTTTCTGTGCCTGATGGTCCAAGACAGCCTCATCCACTTTTGGGATCTTGGTGTTGGCTGTTGGCTGGGCCTTTCTTTCCATGTCAGTCTTCTAACCTATGCTTCTAAAACACTGAACGTGGAAGTTGAAAGACCTTAGAACCTTTGCCATCTTCTGATCACCGTTGTAGCTTTTTACCCAAAAACCTAGCCTCTATTTCTTCTGTTTTAATAATCTTGTTTTCCCTCTCATTCTAGTTTCCTTCTGTTCAATTGTTTCTTCTTTCAGTTGTATTTTGATAAAACACTAAATTTCTTCTGTTGCTAAGCATTCACATAGACTCAATTCCCAATGATGCGCTGCGTTCTGTTTACACGTTGGTCTGGGTGGACACACACATACCCGTCGGGAGAGGATAAGTCCTGGAAGGAATGGGATGTTTGGCGGCAGTGCTTCTATTGTAAAAGCTTTTCTCATATTTGCATCCCAGTAGTGTCACTGAACTGAAATTATAGCTTTTATTTAGAGTATTTTCTATCCACACATATGCTTTAACCTTATTTTTATTGTCTTAGGTTACTGTATCAACAACTGATAGAAGAAACAATAAGCTGATTTTCAAAGTGAATCTGGTAGAAATGGATGAGAAGATCTTAGTTGACTTCCGGCTTTCTAAGGTATATAGATTAGCACATTTTTTAAGAGAGAAAACTTTGTTTTGTTATTTTTGGAGAAAATTACATGTTCATTTTAGAAGTTTTAAAAACACAAAGTGTAAAAAGGAAAGTAAGAATCAAGTTTAATTTTATCATCCATAGAAAACAGATTTATTTTTGATATTGTATTAGAGTAACCTTACTGTTACTTGTAATACGTGCTATATGGAAATACTCATGTGGAGATTATTTTTACTGGCATTATATTTTAGATATATGTTAACTTTTTTTTTTTTTAGTTAATATTATGAACATTTGTTCTTGTCATTATCTAGTCTTCCAAAACAGTTTTTCAAATAACATTCCTTTTATAAGTTTTTGGTTTTTGTGTTATCTGTAAATAACAAAGAAAATAAAAATAGTCATAGATTATTTTTATCTTTAATTACCTTTGGCATTTTGTAGCATTTTAAGCTTTTTCTTATTGAATTTGTATATAGTATTTTTCATAAAAATTGTGATTTGTCAAAATGTTTGCACGTGATAGTTAATGAACCTTTATCTGTTATAAGCTACTTTGTGATTCATACTCATATACAGAGTTTTATTCACATTTCTGATTCTTTCTGTAGAAATTAGTGGTTCTGAGGTTATAGTTTTAAAGCCCTTGATACATAAGACCAAAATAGCATTTTCTCTATTTCCTGAAAGATTGTACAGGGCTCTGAATGAGGCTGGAAGAGTTGGTCACTTTCTTTATATTGGCAGCTTGCTGCAATACTGTTGTCCAGATGCTTGATATGGAATTAAATTAAGATCCTAGAGTAGTGAAAGCCTGCTCATAACTAAATCACTAGCTTTGTTGCCACAGTGTTTTGGCAAGACTGAAGTGTAGTTGTGTAACTTATTTTTAGTTTCTTAACTCCCAGTGCCTATGAAAAACAGTGACGTAGGTCCAGAGCTATCAACAATTGAAATAAACAAGATGCCATTGGTTTCTGCTCTCTGGGCCCAAAGTCAAGTCAGAATTATTTATGTAGCCATTTCTTCTACATGGGCTTCCCTTGTAGCTCAGCTGGTAAAGAATCTGCCTGCAATATGGGAGATCTGGGTTCAGTCCCTGGGTTGGGAAGATCCTTTGCAGAAGGGAATGGCTACCCACTCCAGTATTCTTTCCTGGAGAATTCCGTGGACTGTATAGTCCATGGGGTCACAAACAGTCAGATACAACTGAGTGACTCTCACTTTCACTTTTCTTCTATGAAGGTGTTTTGTCTTTGTAAGAGGACTTGAAGATGAGGATAGCTGGACATATCTATGGATGTTTGTCTCTACGTACCACTAAAGAAAGTTTGATTTTATGGCATAGTCTTTTTTTTTTTTAACATGAGTTTTGGATATTATTCCTAATATAGGGTGATGGATTGGAATTCAAGAGACACTTCCTGAAGATTAAGGGGAAGCTGAGTGATGTTGTGAGCAGCCAGAAGGTTTGGCTTCCTGTCACATGATAGATCCACTGGTTCTGGGATTCCTGGTGAATATAGTGCTGCTATGTGGACATTATTCTTCCTAGAGAAGATTATCTATTCTGCAAACTGCAAACAATAATCCCTGAAGAGTTGTCTTCCCTCTAGCCAAACATTTTCCAATTCTTTTGTATATTCTTCATACAAATAATAATCTACATCTTAACTGTAAGTGAAACTTTGGGGAAAGGGTAGATAGAATTCATTTACATATGCCTTCATTTGCATTTAGCATCTGAATTGAGACCCACCTGGTGGAAACCATGCTTTGGGGTTACATGAGTTTATCAGCTTTTATACCAATATTATTAAAAATAATACTCTTGTCCCATTCTACCAAAACATTTGGTCCCATCCAAAAAGTACATATATCCTGCACATTGACTTAATCACATGGATGAATTAGTTTAAAAAAAAAATTGTTATTTGTGGGACAGTAAATTTATCAGTCAGTCTGTGAAGTGAAGCTAGCTTCAAAATGTATACCCCAAGATTTGTACTTAAAAGGGCCTGACCAGGTACATAAAGCTGTTTTTGAACAATAATTAAAATTGCAAGTAGGTATGTTTTTTTCTGGTATAGTTAATACATATGATTGGTCTTTCAAATAGAAGTTGAGCATAAACTCTAGTGCTTAACTACCTTTACTTGGAATTACTGTTGCACATTTTAATTATTTTTCTATATTATTTTCTACTTTCACAGCCATATTTTAATTCTTTATTACATAAATAAATTCTATTTTGAAAATGAATAGCTAACTCTGTAAACTCATTGGTGACTAAACTTCTAGATGGTGAGGAATGAAAGAGGCTGGAGATGTAAGAAAGTAATGGAAATTGATCTGATTCCTGTTAATTTTCACCTGTTAATTTTAGAAAGATTTTGTTCTTTCAGTGAAATATATATTAACATTTGAATGTGTTAGATTGGGTCCCAGTATTCCCATTTCTTGGTGATTTATAAAAATTAGCCAGTTATTCTAGTCTGAAGCCAACATGAAACTTTATAGAGTTTATCATATATTGTATATCTTGGTAAATAGTATTATTGTGGTATAGCTATTGTTTTTCTAGTAGTCATGTACAGTTGTGAGAGCTGGACCATGAGGAAGACTGAGCACCAAAGAATTGATACCTTAGAACTATGGTGTTAGAGGAGACTCTTCAGAGTCCCTTGGATTGCAAGGAGATCCAACCAATCCATCCTAAAGGAAATCAGTCCTGAATATACATTGGAGGACTGATGCTGAAGCTGAAACTCCAATACTTTGGCCACCTGATGCAAAGAGCTGACTCATTTGAAAAGACCCTGATGCTGGGAAAGATTGAAGCCAAGAGGAGAAGGGGACGACAGAGGATGAGATGACTGGATGGCATCGCTGATTCAATGGACATGAGTTTGAGCAAACTCTGGGAGATTGTGAAGGACAGGGAGGCTTGGTGTGCTGCAGTCCACGGGGTCAGAAAGAGTCAGACATGAGTGACTGAGCAACAACAACAACCCACAGGAGGAATAAATTTAAACCTATAGGCAACTTCTAAGAGTTAAGCCAGTACATTCTCAAATAAGAAATTTTGTTCTTGAGAATTGTCAGGCAGGGAATTCTCTGGTGGTCCGGTGGTTCAGACTCCAAGCTTCCACTGCAGGGAGCAAGGGTTTGATCCCTGGTTGGGGAGCTAAGTTCCCACATGCCACACAGCATGGCCAAAAGAATAAAAGAAGAGAGAGAATTGTCAGCCAGCCATTGGTAACTCTCATAAACAAAGTTGTCCCTGGCTTTGACCCCTCCCCTGAACTCCGGACTTTCACAGCCATGGTCTACCTGACATTTCCCCTTGACTAATACTCATCTCCTGACCAAATACAACTTTTGATCCCTGTCCTCCAACCTATTCCTCCCTAGTTCCCCCCACCTCAGTAAATGCCACACTAACCCCCTAGTTCCTTAAGCCAAAACTCTAGAAATCATCCTTGATATGGTTTTCATACTCTGAATTCAGTTCAGCAGCTCCTATTTAATTCAGCAAATATGTACAAAATAGGGCTTCCCAGGTGGCGCTGCTGTTAAAGAACCTGCCTCCCAATACAGGAGACATAAGAGACTCAAGTTCAATCCCTAGGTTGGGAACATCCCCTGGAGGAGGAGGAGGGCATGGCAACCCACTCCAGTATACTTGCCTGGAAAATCCCATGGATAGAGGAGTCTGGTGGGCTGCAGTCCATAGGGTCACAGAGTCACACACGACTGAGCCGCTGAACAACGGCAACATGTGTACTCCCATTCTGTGACGTATTTCACACTTCATGTAAGATTTAAGTTTTAATGTAGTTCAATTAAGGCTTGCCTCTGTCTAGCAGTTTTTGTTTCCTACTTAAATACTCATTCCCTACTTCAAAATCATGAAGATTTTCTTTTATGTTATCTTCCAAAAGTTTTATAGTTTTGGCTTTCACCTTTAGATCTACGGTTTACCCGAAGATGATTTTTGTGTATAATAGGAGGTCAGGTAGCATTTTTTCCCCATATGGCTATCTAATTTAGCACTGGTGAAAAGATTATCCTTTCCCCATGGGTCTTCACTGATGTGCATCCAGTGTTCAGATTTCCAATTCTTACTTTTTACGGTTTTTTTGAATCAGGATCGAAATAAAGTCCATACTAGAAGTTGACTGATGTCTAAGTTGCTTTTGGTTCCAAGTTCCCCCTTTGCTCTCCCTCTGTCTGATTTTTTTCTCCTTGTAATTTATTGGTAGAAGAACCCAGCTGCTTTACGGTCTAATTCTTAGTCTGAATTTGCATCACTGTGGTTCAGTTTCTACATGTTTCAACTGCCCGTTGTGTTTTCTGTAAATAGAGACATTTGGGCTTCTCTGGTGGCTCAGATGCAGTGAATAAGACCCAGATTTGATCCTGGGTCAGGAAGATCCCCTGGAGAAGGGAATCTTCTCCCTTCCCCAAGAATACCCACTGCAGTGTTCTTGCCTGGAGATTTCTGTGGATAGGAGCCTGGCGGGCTACAGGCCATGGGGTCAGTAAGAGTCAGATGTGACTGAGCGACTAACACTTCACTTTTTACTTTCAGGACCCTAGTCCTGTGTCAACTTTATGTGTTGCATATGCGTGCTAAGTCACTTTAGTCATGTCTGACTTTTTGTGGCCCCGTGGACTGTAACCAGCCTGGTTCCTCTGTCCACGGGGACTCTCCAGGCAAGAATACTGGAGTGGGTTGCCGTGCCCTCCTCCAGGGGGATCTTCCCGACTCAGGGACCGAACCTGGCTCTCCTGTCTCCTGCGTTGGCAGGCAGGCTCTTTACCACTAGCGCCACCTGGGAAGCCCCTATGTGTCGCATGTAAGTATGCATATAAGTATTTAAAATCATGCATTTCTCTCTCAGTTTCACTGTACTTAATGCCACAAATTTTCATGTGTTGTATTTTTGTTACCTGGCTCAATTTTTTTTTCTAATTTTTTTTTTTTTTTTTGACTCATGGATCATTTAGAATTGTCTTTTTGTGTTTCCAAACCTTTGGGGGTCTTTTTATTCATATGACTAATTTCCTTTAGATTCTTTCCTCCCTTTTAAATTAATTTTTAAACTTTGGATTCATTTATCTTTAAGCATGATTGACTTGTATTCTATTATTTTCAGGTGTTCAACATAGTGATTTGATATTTTTCTTAGTTTTTTTTTTTTTTTAATGTGGACCATTTTAAAGTCTTTATTGAATTTGTTACAGTATTGCTTCTGTTGTTTATGTTCTGTTTTTTTGGCCATGAGGGATGTGTGATCTTAGCTCCCCCACCAGGGATCGAACCTTCACTCTCTGCATTGGAAGGTGAAGTCTTAACCATTGGACTTTCAGAGAAGTCCCTGGTATTTTTTGTACATTACAAAATAATCACCACAATAAGTCAGTTAACATGTATTACCATACAGAGTTGCTCCAGTATTGTTCACTGTGTTTCCTATGCTGCGCATTAGATTCCCCTGACTTCTTTTGTCCCTGGAAGTTTGCACCTATTAATCCTCTCCTTTAGGTTCTTGAACATATCTCAAATAGTTGTTTACTGCTTTTATTCATTAATTTCAATGTCTGGTTCATCTTGGGGCCAGTATCTTTTAAAAAAAATTTTCTTAGCTATCAGTTACATTTTCCTGTTTTGTTTTTTTTTTCTGCTTGATGATTTGTATTATGTGGTGGACATAGTGAATGATGCATTCGGGAGATTCTGGACTCTGTGTTCCTCTGAAGAGTACTGACATTTGTTCTGGTAGCTAGGTAGCTTGGGTTGACCTGAACTCCAAAGTTGGTCTTCTTTGAGGTGGACAACAGCTGAAATCTCTGCTCAGTTCTCTCTGCTTCCAGGTGCTATTGTTGAGCCTCCTCAGGTCAGTGTCAACCAAGAATGTGGTCACAGTTTATACTCAAGTTTTGGAGTTTATCCCCTCTGTGGTTCCCTTTCCAGGATTTCCCCCTAATTTTACATCTGCTCTGCCAGCTCTAGCCTATGTTCTCTGACCTCAAGGCAGTAAACTGGATTTTTGCCATCCTGTGACATATGGATTGAGAATACCCTTAGGCATAAAGCCTCAGAACTGTCTGTCTCACCCAGTGCTCTCTTAGTCTTAGGGGTGACTTCTCTCTGGTTCCCTTTTGAGGAATTTTTAAGTAGTTGTTTCTAATTTTTGGTCCATAGTTTTTAATTCTTATCTGAAGGAAGGTTAGTTCACCCAAACTAATCCACCATTCAGTTCAGTCGCTCAGTCGTGTCCAACTCTTTGCAACCCCATGAATTGCAGCATGCCAGGCCTCCCTGTCCATCACCAACTCCCGGAGTTCACTCAAACTCATGTCCATTGAGTTGGTGATACCATCCAACCATCTAATCCTCTGTTGTCCCCTTCTCCTCCCGTCTTCAATCTTTCCCAGCATCAGGGTCTTTTCAAATGAATCAGTTCTTCGCATCAGATGGCCAAAGTATTGGAGTTTCAGCTTCAGCATCAGTCCTTCCAATAAATATTTAGGACTGATTTCCTTTAGGATGGACTGGTTGGATCTCCTTGCAGTCCAAGGGACTCTCAAGAGTCTTCTCCAACACCACAGTTCAAAAGCATCAATTCTTCTGTGCTCAGCTGTCTTCACAGTCCAACTCTCACATCCATATGTGCTGCTGCTGCTAAGTCTCTTCAGTCATGTCCAAGTCTGTGACATCCCATAAACGACAGCCCACCAGGCTCCTCTGTGCATGGGATTCTCCAGGCAAGAATACTGGAGTAGGTTGCCATTTCCTTCTCCCCATCCATACATGACCACTGGAAAAACCATAGCCTTGACAAGACAGATCTTTGTCTTCGAAGTAATGTCTATGCTTTTTAGTATGCTATCTAGGTTGGTCATAGCTTTTCTTCCAAGGAGCAAGCATCTTTTAATTTCATGGCTGCAGTCACCATCTGCAGTGATTTTGGAGCCCCCCAAAATAGTCTGTCACTATTTCCATTGTTTCTCCATCTATTTGCCATGAAGTGATGGGACCAGATGCCATGATCTTAGTTTCCCAAATGTTGAGTTTTAAGACAACTTTTTTACTCTCCTCTTTCACTTTCATCAAGAGGCTTTTTAGTTCTTCACTTTCTGCCATAAGGGTGGTGTCATCTGCATATCTGAGGTTATTGATATTTCTTCCGGCAATCTTGATTCCAGCTTGTGCTTCATCCAGCCCAGCATTTCTCATGAATATAAGTTAAATAAGCAGGATGACAATATATGGCCTTGACATACTCCTTTCCCAATTTGGAACCAGTCTGTTGTTCCATGTCCAGTTCTAACTGTTGCCTCCTGACCTGCATATAGATTTCTCAAAAGGCAGGTCAGATGATCTGATATTCCCATCTCTTGCAGAATTTTCCACAATTTGTCATGATCCACACAGTCAAAGGCTTTGGCATAGTCAATAAACCAGAAATAGATGTTTTTCTGGAACTCTCTTGCTTTTTCAATGATCCAGCAGATGTTGGCAATTTGATCTCTGGTTCCTCTGCCTTTTCTAAAACCACCTTGAACATCTGGAAGTTCATGGTTCACGTATTGCTGAAGCCTGGCTTGGAGAGTTTTGAGCGTTACTCTACTACTGTGTGAGATGAGTGCAATTGTGCAGTAATTTGAGCATTCTTTGGCATTGCCTTTCTTTGGGACTGGAACAAAGACTGACCTTTTCCAGTCCTGTGGCCACTGCTGAGTTTTCCAAATTTGCTGGCATATTGCGTGCAGCATTTTCACAGCGTCATCTTTCAGGATTTGAAATAGTTCAACTGGAATTCCATCATCCCCACTAGCTTTGTTCATAGTGATGCTTCCTAAGGCCCACTTGACTTCACATTCCAGGATGTCTGGCTCCAGGTGAGTGATGACACCATCGTGATTATCTGGGTCATGAAGATCTTTTTTGTATAGTTTTGTGTATTCTTTCCACCTCTTCTTAGTATCTTCTTCTTCTGTTAGGTCCATATCATTTCTGTCCTTTATTGAGCCCATCTTTGCATGAAATTGTTTCCTTGGTATCTCTAATTTTCTCGAAGAGATCTCTAGACTTTCCCATTCTATTGTTTTCCTCTATTTCTTTGCACCGATCACTGAGGAAGGCTTTCTTATTTCTCCTTGCTATTCTTTGGAACTCTGCATTCAAATGGAGATATCTTTCCTTTTCTCCTTTGCTGTTTGCTTCTCTTCTTTTCACAGCTATTTGTAAGGCCTCCTCAGACAGCCATTTTGCTTTTTGCATTTTTTTTTCTTGGGGATGGTCTTGATCCCTGCCTCCTGTATAGTGTTGCGAACCTCCATCCATAGTTCATCAGGCACTCTATGAGATCTAGTTCCTTAAATCTATTTCTCACTGCCACTGTATAATCATAAGGGATTTGATTTAGGTCATACCTGGATGGTCCAGTGGTTTTCCCTACTTTCTTCAATTTAAGTCTGAATTTGGCAGTCAGGAGTTCATGACCTGAGCCACAGTCCGCTTCCGATCTTGTTTTTGCTCACTGTATGGTGCTTCTCCATCTTTTGCAGCACAGGATATAATCAGTCTGATTTCAGTGTTGACCATCTGATGATGTCCATGTGTGGAACCTTCTCTTGTGTTGTTGGAAGAGGATGTTTGCTATGACCAGTGCGTTCTCTTGGCAAAACTCTGTTAGCCTTTGCCCTGCTTCATTCCGCATTCCAAGGCCAAATTTGCCTGTTACTCCAGGTGTTTTCTTGACTTCCTACTTTTGCATTCCAGTCCCTTATAGTGAAAGTGAAAGTTGCTCAGTTGTGTCTGACTCTTTGCGACCCCGTGGACTGTATAGTCCACGGAATTCTCCAGGCCAGAATACTGGAGTGGGTAGCCTTTCCCTTCTCCAGGGGATCTTCACAACCCAGGGATCGAACCCAGGTCTCCCGCATTGCAGGCGGATTCTTAACCAGCTGAGCCACAAGAGAAGCCCAAGAATACTGGAGTGGGACATCTTTTTCGGGTGTTAGTTCTAGAAGGTCTTGCAGGTCTTCACAGAACTGTTTAACTTCAGCTTCTTCAGCATTACTGATCGGGGCAAGACTTGGATATTGAATACTCTGATATTGAATAATCCAGCATTATTGGAAGCCAAAACTCCCCTACCCTTCAATTGTTACAACATATTTGAATTTATTTCCTCAAAATACATAGCTAATAGATTAGGCTTCCCTGGTGCCTCAGACGGTAAAGAATCTCCCTGGAATGCGGGGGTCTTGGGTTGGGAAGATCCCCTGGAGGAGGGCATGGCAACCCACTCCAGTGTTCTTGCATAGAGAATCCCATGGACAGCAGAGCCTGGTGGACTACAGTCCATGGTTCGCAAAGAGTCGGACACAACTGAATGACTAAGCAGAGCACAGTAGATTTAGCTATGTTTAATACATTTAGCTAATATTTATCTCCCTCCATCAAAAAAATAGCATCTATAATGTTAGTAGGATTTTACTTATCTTTGTTTCTGACACCAGGGGTTCCCAACACGCACCACCATTGTTATATTTTTAATATATTTAAAAAGCTGTCAATTCAGATGTGTTGTACATGGTGTTTTTGACCTTGGCTGACGAGACTGTTCTGTGAGGTTTGCTTATCAACTAATTTGACTTAGTGATCAAGTTGTGCAGTACTGTGTCCATTCTGGATTTTTAAAGTTTTTTATTATGTATCATATCAAATTTACCACTGTATGAGTGGAAATTAAGACCTAATGTAGTTTTTATATGTTGTAATATTTCTTCAAGTAAATCTCTCCTACAAACACACACATAAAATCCTTGATAAGAACCAGAGCAAAAACATTGATTTTTCAGGGGCTTTTAAACAGAGGTGCGGGGAGCAGTGGCTGATAAGAAATGGGCTTGTATGGGACAGAGGTTTGATTTTGGTGTTGAAAGAACTGTTTTACTTATTATTTATACTGTGCTGTTTGCTCAGATTGAGATCATGCAATCTGGCCCTGGCTCACTGCTCCTCTGTAACCTTGATATGTTTGGAATGACATGGAATCTGAATATATAAAACATTTCTATGTCAGACTTTCTTACTTGTGAACTCAGGATGATGCTATCTTTCCTGCCTGTCTTTCTGGACTCTTTTCAGCGGATCAGATGTAAAAACACTTTTAAGAGTGTAACTCTAATACAAGATGAAAGGGGCTGTATACAATTTGCACCTGCCCCTCTATGCTGAGACAAACCAGTGACATTGTGTGTGAGAAAAAGATTTAATTAAGATAACTATGACCTGTTCTATTTATGTAGCAGATAAATTAAAAGGACTCATTATTATAATTCTGTTAAACATAGAGTCTCCACTTATAACTCTCAAGGTCCCAAGAAGGAGTGGGTTTTGAACATCGTGGTAAATAGAAGTGAGTTTGGTTTCCATAGGGATGGAAAGGTTGGGGTCAGAGACAAGGACTTGGAATATTATTTTAAGCTCCTAAAAAGTTAACACCTACTTTGCATTCCTCTTCATGGTCCCTGCCCTGGGGGACCCCTTCACTTTGAGGAATGTGGGGTTGTTTAAAAATGCATCCACTTTAGGGCTTCCCTGGTGGTCCAGGGGTAAAGAATCCACCTGCCAATGCAAGGGACACGGATTTGATCCCTGCTCTGGGAAGAACCACGTGCCGCAGGGCCACTAAACCCGGGGCGCTGTAACTACTAAGCCTGCGTGCCTAGAGCCTGTGCTCCGCAGCTGCAACTAGAGAAAGCCTACACACAGCAGCGAAGACCCACCACAGCCAAAAATAAAAAAATGAAATAAATCTTTTAAAAAATTGCAACCACTTTAGTGTGTGGAGCAGAAGGAAGCTCAGGGTGACCCTGCCCCTGGTTGATGGAAAAAGATGTCTCCGTAGAGTCAATATTCTTTAATTATGCAAAATTTATTGAGAAAGAAAAGAATGTTGAGAGATGGGGTAAAGGAATAGGAAAGATGGAGGGCAGAGAAGGATGGGTAATGGCATGGAGAGGAAAGATAGGATATTAGAGCTTCTGGTCTGACAGGCAGAGAAAGATGTAATTAGCAGTTGCCTGAGGAAGACACTAAATATAAGTTGAGTCCATTAGTGTGGTGGAGGACTTTTGTGCCTGAGTCAGATAAAGAAGCCAGGGCATAGGCTGCTAGATCTTGTTGCAGAAAGACTGATTTCGACAACATATAATTTGCATCCTGGTTCCGTGGGAGAAGAGGTTCATGGATGGGCACATGTTCTCACAGCCTTGAACCATGAATTGAAGTTTTCCACCTGAAAGAAGCAGAGACAGACTGTAAAGAGCACAGAGCTTCCTTGTTGAATCTTACCTTTCATCATGGTGCCCAGAGTCCCTGCACAGGCATGACCAAGTCCTCCAACTTGCATATTCTTCCTCCCTTCCCCTTCCACCTGCTGCTTCTGGGCTGTTCCTATCAGTTGCCTACTCTCTCTAGTGAGGGACCAGACAAACCACAAGAGAAGTCAGGCAATGGGGTTCACAGGATAAAGTAACCAAGATCCCTTCCCTTATTTGAGGCATAAGGACTGAATATGGGCTTTCCAGGTTGCACTATGGTAAAGAACCCGCCTGCCAATGCAGGAGACACGGGAGATGCAAGTTTGATCCTTGGGTCAGGAAGATCCCCTGGAGTAGGATATGGCAACTCACTCCAGTATTCTTGCCTGGAGAATCCCATGGACAGAGGAGCCAGGTGGGCTACATTCCATGGGGTCACAAAGTGCTGGACACCTCTGAGCAACCGAGCGCAAGGACTGAGTCTAAGGGTGGAGGGGTGTGGGAATACACTCAGACAGGCCTGGCAACTTGTGAACACAGACTAGTGGACAACTGTTGACTACTTAATTCATTTATTCAATACTTACTAAATGCCTGCCATGGACTGAGCATTGTGCTAAGTGCCAGGAATATATAGCCATGAGCAAGATAGACGCATTCCTGAGCTTGCAGTCAATGTCCCACTGGCTCAAGGGGCAACTCACACATTAGTAGGAAGAGACAATCTCCCTGTCTTCTTTTAAGGCATCGGAGGCCTTTGGGGAAGGGCCTCTCCCTCAATAGCTGGAGTTCTACTCTTGATTCTTGTAAGAATTGAGGTCCTCTTGAATCTAAGCTTCTAGGGAATCCCAGCTTGATCCCTCCTCCGGCTCCTGCCACCCTAACCACCCCCTCCCCCATCAGTACTCAAGCTGGGTGATGAGTTCTCTGTCAAAGACCAGCCCATGAAGTCCCCACATACCTTCAAAGATCTTCTTTAACATGCACTGCTGGGAGTTCTGAGTGGAGCAGACTCCCTCTCCACGAAGACATTTTCCTTGGTCATTCATATAAGAGCATGTGTGGCAGCTTAACGATGGGCCTGAAAAATTTAAGATCAGCCTGATGAAATAACCCTGTGATCCAGGTGTGTAGCCTTGAGTCACACATCGGAAGGGATGATGGACAACAAGGAGAACCATTTTGTAGGTCTGAAAAAGCATCTTTTCTCTTCCATACCAGAGAAAATGACTTCATCCTTACTGCTTCATCTATGATAGTCATTGCTGATGAATCCCACCTTTCTCCCTCTGGTACTGACTTTAATTCATAGCCCAGTGGCTTCTTAGACATTGATCATTAGATGCCCGTCTGCTGTGTCTAACTCAGTAGGAGCAATGGAACTTTTCACGTGACGTTCATACTCCTCACGGCACTCTCACTTATCCATAAGGCACAGATACTTGCAGTAAAATCTGACGGATTAAGAAGCTGTGTTAAGGACTTCCCTGGTGATCCAGTGGGTGAGACTCCTCCTTCCGATGTGCGGGGAGGGGAGGGTTCAATCCCTGGTTGGGGAGCTAAGAACCCACATGCCTCAAGGCCAGAAGATCAAGACATAAAACAGAAGCGGTACTATAAAATTCAGTAAAGACTTCTTAAATGGTATGCGTCTAAAGTAAATAACAAGGAAAAGAGAAATTGCTTTTTTTTTTTTAAAAAGAGACTAGATTGGAATGTTCTAATGTTGCAAACCTCGTAAAGTGTTTGTATCAATTTGCTACTCTCAAATTCACCTCAATCAGGGCAGTTTGTCATAAAGGGCAGAGCCTCTCTGAAATGACTCAATATTGCCTATTTCCACTGCCAATTTCCTAATTAAGGAAGCATAAAGGGGAAAGAGTATGGGCTTTGGAGTCATACTTCAGTGTGAATCCTAGGTTTACTTCTTTATAGCCAGAGGAGGTAAACCTCACTTCTCTCTTCCGAAAATTTGGAATACTGCTACTTACACAAATGGGGTGAATATAAAGTGTTTATGTCTAGTAATAACTTGAGACATTAAACTTTAAATCTTATTTTCCTTCCTTGAACAAACCCTTGTAAGGGCCAAAGAACTGCAGTTGTCCTGGGAACTTATTTCTGTATCTTGCAGACGAAAGTGTTGGCATGCTTTACTTTCCATTGATAAAAGAAACATTCACATATTGAGGTCTAGAGAAGTCATTCTGGCTTATACATGAGTTAACTTGAATTTTTTGCTAACTACAATAGCTTCTTTGTGGCCTATCAAACATAGATTGTACATCTCCTTTAATTAGTAAAGAAAAGGTCGCATTGACCAGAAGTTTAAAAAAAAAGTTCACATTAAAAATAAAGATTAAATACCCTTCTTTCTGGGACACCGATTCAAGTCCTCCTCTGATGATTAAACTCCCTTTCGAGGTGGGGAGCCCAAACTGTACGTGCTGTGTGTGTATGAACTGGTCTGTTGTGTTTTTTTAAAACCGTGAAGAAATATATCCCTGATTTGTTCAATATGCCTTGTCTGGACGAGATATAAAACTGTGCCAAAAACTGCTTCTCCAGGGCCGTTTCTCAGACTAATCTGTGAAGCCAACTAGTCCTCAGTTTGGCTCAAATAAAACTTTTCTATCATTAATGATTGTTTATTATTTCCACTGACATCACGTTCAGACCAAAAAAAGCCCAGAGCTGCCTGTTCTGGTGCTAGCCATGTTATTGGAGGATTTGCAAAGGTTTTAACATAGTTTGTGAACAGGCCGACTTAGCCTGAAGCTCACCAAGGTTGTCTTCCATGAGCCCCTTCTTCCAGTGGAGCTGTGGGCATTCATTTTCATAATTTCTTATGTGGAATGAAGTTACAGGGACAGCTGGCAGTTTGTGTTTTGTTTTTCTTAAAGAGGACCCTCTGAACTGTTTAGCCTTCAAAAGCCCCACAACACCTGAATTCTGCCTCTGGGGATTATTGCAAAGAAATGTAAAGAGATCCTTTGAGAGAGTTGTTTGCTCTGTGTCTGGACTGTTCTTTCTTCTGGATGCCTTAAAACTGGCTTTCTTGATGTGCCACCTACTTCCCACCGAAAGTCGAGGAAGGGCGCCCATGCAAATACGACTCACCTGAAAATGTGCTTGAAGGTGGGAGTTCTGAGGGCTGTTCCCCTGATGATTCACCCGAGACCTGTTCGGCTGAGATCGGTTCCACTGCAGACTGCTCCCCTGCAGGTTTATCACTTGCAACCTGTTCGTTTGTGGGCTGTTCACCTATGGCCTGTTCACCAACAGACTGTTCCCCTAGAGGCTGCTCACTTATAGGTTGTTCCACAGAAGGTTGTTCACCGGAAGTGTGCTCATTCAGAGTGCGCTCACCTGCAGCAGTCTCCCCTGGAGCATGCTCAACCGCAGTAGCGTGATCAACTGAAGCCGGCCCACTTGCGTGTTCAACTGCCAGCGGCTCACCAGAAGCATGTTGGGCTGCGGCAGTCTCACTTGAGCCATGCTCACTTAAAGTGTTGTCGAGTGAAGAAGTCTCATATAAAGCCTCATCCGAAGGGTTTGCAAGTGAAAAGTAGTCACTTGAGAGTTGCTGAACCGATGCTTGATGATCCATAGGGCCAAGAAGCTCATCAGATTGAGCTGATGCTCCTGGGATGGAGAAGTAATAGAAGAGAGATGGTGAGGGTGAGAGAGGATGTCCCGGTAAGGAGTCCTTTCCTATGGAGCAAGGCTCATGTGGGATCACTAGGTTTCTGGGGGTCTGGTCAAGCACCTGAAGATGCTGCAGAGGCTGGAGGCAGTCAACCGATTGCTCGAGGGACCATGAAGGCCAGGGGTGTTAAGGAACTGCAGAGACTACCTTAGTGATTGAAGGGAAGAATTTTAAGATCTGCAATATTTGTGCAGATCTGTGTACCCTGAGTGGGCACAGGGGCACCAAAAGTGCCTGTGCCTCCCTGACAAAGCCAGCATCAGGAAATCAGCGTCCCATCGTTCATGTAACCAGAATTCCACCGCTCGCCTCCCTCCAGTTCCCCTGTGGGTGAAAGGTCGGAATGGAGATACAACGGAGAGAGACTCTGCAGTGTTTCAGCAACTGAGTAATTCTAGCTGAAACCAAGGGCGGAAGATTTTAAACTCCAAACAAAATGAATTTGAAACTAGAGATGACAAATATATAATGAGGCCACGAAAATTACCAGAAGGGATTAAGACCTTTATTTGGCAAGTTCATGTTTTTTCCCACACCCAATCCCCTATCCATGTGGTTGGTAACCGAAAACCAAGTTGCTATGAATTATTAAGATAAAAATATTGTGTACTTCTATATCTCTGCATTGAGATTCCTTTTGATGTACCATTTACTCCTACTTCATGGAGTTGTCATGAGTCTTCAATAAGGTAAATTGTGAAGTGCCTAGTCCATTGCTGAAGTGCTCAGTTAGCTTTAACTTTTCCTCCTCCTGACCTTGCGTTTGGAATTACAAAACTCTTAGCTGGTCATTCTCTTCTGACCTGTCTCTCCTACATTTAATCCAGTTTATCAATGACCGTCAGACAAATACTCCTTAAGTACAGCTTTTATTTTATTAAGTGTAGCATCATGCAGACAATTTAATTATCACTCTTTTTAAAATTATTATTACTCTTTAAGTAACTGATTTAGGCTGAATAACCTAGAAGAGGCTGGGGAATAGACTTTAATGATGAGTATGTTATTAATCCTATCAAAAAGCTGAGAGGAATATAATATAGTCAGTATCATCCTGATTACAATCCTGTAAGAATTTGTGTGTGTGTGTGTGTGTGTATCTTGAGTGATTTCAAGTCCTTATAACCAATGACTTTCAAAAGACTAGCATTAGAATCTGTTGATAAAGGAAAGGTAAGATAGACTAAGGCTTTTGCATAAGTGCTCAGCTGTGTGCACTGTTTGCAGACTTGTGAGTCTGCCAGGCTCCTCTGTCCATGGGATTTTTCCAGGCAAGAATACTAGAGTGGGTTGCCATTTCCTCTTCCAGAGAATCTTCCTGACCCAGGGATAGAACCAGCATCTCTTGCGTTGACAGGTGGATTCTTTACCACTGTGCCACGTGGGAAATCCGGCTAAGGCTTTTAGGAGTTTTTAATTTTAAGAAGTTGTTACAGAAATACTACCTGCTTGACTGATTCTTCAAAAGTGAACAGAAGTTTTAACAAAGAGATTTTTGATACCAAAAAAAGAGGCTTGAAAAAGCACACTCCTTTCTTAGTCATTCTTATCATTTATGACTTACTACCTCACCAAGTGGCTGACACATACTACCATCTGGTAACTTTGTTTCTGAGTCAATTTTTGAAAACCAAAGAGGGCAAAAGACAAAATCTCAGAGAACCAACATTACAGAAAACACTCTCATTTAATGGAGAACTTGAAACTCATGGCCTGTCACTTCTGCAGGAGGAAGAGAATAGAGCTCATCCTGAATGGGGATCCTGAAAGAGGAAAAACGGATGGACTGAACAGACAGACCTGAGCCGGGAAGGGGAGGCTTCTAGGATCTCTGGCCCCGGGATGACTTTCAGGCATACCTCACTCCCTTCTCCTGTGTCTTTTCTTCTGCCTTAACTACACAAGCATCCCACACACTCAGTTCACTGGGGCAAACCTTTCCAGACTTCCAGAACCCTAGACCGGTCTTCTCATTTCACAGAGCAGCAGGTACAATGTTGAGTGGCTGAAAGTATTAGGAATGAGACTGTGCTAAGCTAGTCTCTGATGGTGAAGCCATTAACTAGGGGAAATCAACCGATTCAGCAACTCTCAGAGTTGAACTTGGTCTGGGTAACTAAGAACTGGTCTTCCTTCTTTAAGGGCCTTAAACAGGCCTCTTCCATGTCCACCTGGAGCCAAGAGAGAGGACTCACCTCTGGCAGATCCAAGGAAACATAGACTCACTAGTAGAAGGAAATTCTTCATCCGGATTTTGGTCAAGAGGGGACCCTCGTGTGGGGCACCCAAGAGCAGTGAAGAAAAACTGTGAGCAGAGGCTTCCAGTGCCGAGCCACAGAGTCTGGGAATTCTAGAACCTCAGAAACAATCCATGATTCCTCACAATGGCTTGTGCTGATCAGGTGCCAGATCCGGCATGTTGACGCTCTGGCAACCCCCAGCAAACCATACTGTCAGGGCTGATATGCCCTGTGCCTGGCACTTTACTGTGGCTCTCTGCCTTTTCTTTAAAAAATCAAGTTGCCAAAATAACATATATACTCTCTGTAATAAATTTTAAAAGCCATCTACTCTCTTTTTAAAGTGTTCATGACAGTGAGGTGTGATTAGCTGGTTACTTTTTTTTTTATTTGCTTCTCTGTATGAGCCCTTTTATTTTGGTCAGGGGCCTCAGAAGGCTGATCTCTACTGATCACCTTGAAGACTGGCTGGGTTTGGCTTCAGATTGTGTTCGGCCATTGGAAGACTGGAGAAGGGAACAGACACACACAGATTGAGACTGAAGTTTTCATTCCTCCTATTACCTTCCTACCACAGTTCTGACGCTGGCTGGGTCTTGACAGGACAGTTTCTGTTGAGTGTCTCTCCTCGTGGCTCCAGTTCTCCACCAGGCTATGGTAGCATGGCTTCCTTCCCCTCCCCCCCTGGGGCCTAAGAAGGATGATGATTTCTTACTGTTGCTAAACCTGGACGCCCCAACTTCATTTTTGTTATTGCTTCCTTAACCCTGCTCACTTCTGTCAATCATCTTTTCATAAAGGTCCATATCAATCATGGTTCTGGCAGGAAACAGATGGCAAACTCAGATGGGTGACAGCAGAATGTACCTGATACGGACTTGGAAAAGGGACCTACAACCTCGAGCTGTGACTGCTGAGAAAATGCGTGCAGCGGAGCACCTACCTGGTATTACGCTGGAACTTTTGGAAGACGGGGCCTCCCAGGTGGTGCTAGTGGTAAAGAAGCCACCTGCCAATGCAGGAGATGTAAGAGATGTGGGTTCAATCCCTGGGTCGGGAAGATCCCCTGGAGGAGCGCATGGCAACCCACTCCAGTGTTCTTGCCTGGAGAATCCCATGGACAGAGGAGCCTGGAGGGCTACAGACATGACTGGTGGCAGAGGTCCCTTAGCCCCCATCTCCTCGCTCTTCCTTGCTCACCTCACTTGGACCCTTCATTACATATACCGCAGAATTCTGAATCTAGAATAGATGTATTTGTCACTCTTATAATTACTGAATGCTCTTCTCCTCCATTAGACTTTAAGCCCCATGAAAGTGGTGTTTCAGTCTGTCTTGATCACTGTTGTGTCCTCGCTACCGGACACACAACAGGTGTTTAATATTGGGTTGGCCCAAAAGTTCACTTGGGTTGTCCATAAGCTGTTATGGAAAAACCAGAATGAACTTTTTGGCCACCCTAGTACATTTTTTTTCCTGCATGAAGGAATGAATGAGTTACCTTTTTTCTACTTCATGGAGGTAGAGGTATAGGTAGCCCCTAGAGTGGGCTGGGTGAAGATTTTGGGTCAGTTGGAGAAAGCAGGACCTCAGGGGTCAGAGGTTGCAGAGGCCTACCCTACTTGGCTTGAGCTGGAGGGCAAAACTAGGATTCTCAAGTCTTTTGCTTCATCTGGGCAGTGCTACCGCCGGGGGAAGCCATCAAGACCGTGCAAAATCTGTCCCGACATTTCCTTCCTCTGTCTTGTCCTTCTGTTCCTCCCCTTTCCGTCCTCCACCTTCCTCCCAAACTCCATCCCAAGCCACATCCATTGCTATTGTTCAGTTGCTAAGTCATGTCTGACTTTTTGCGACCCCAAGGATTTCAGCATGCCAGGCTTCCCTGTCCTTCACAATCTCCCAGAGTTTGCTCAAACTCATGTCCATTGAATCAGTGATACCATCCAACCATCTCATCCTCTGTCGCCCCTCTTCTCCTGCCCTCAATCTTTCCCAGCATCAGGGTCTTTTCTGGTGAGTCAGCTGTTTTCATCAGGTAGCCAAAGTGTTGGAGCTTCAGCTTCAGCATCAGTCCCTCCAATGAATATTCAGGGTTAATTTCCTTTAGGATTGGCTGGTTTGATTTCCTTCTTGTCCAAGGGACTCTCTCAAGAGTCTTCTCGTGGCTACATTCATACACGACTTCGAATTATTCTCTGAATATGCAATGCCCTCTGTATTTTTATGGTTCCTCTCCCCCCCTTCCTGACATTGTACTTCTCCATCTCCTCTCATCACTGAAATGGATTAAGAATTAATTCTTAATCCATGTCAGTCATCACCTACCATTTGGAGACTCCCCAGATCCACCAATCTGTTTCACAGACTCCTCTCTTTTTAGTTCAGACCCATATATCTGAACACCAGCTGGAACACCAGCTGGACACTTCCAGCTCAATGTCCCAGAACTCTTGAAACTCAGCATTTGTGGTGCTGAATTTATCCTGTGCACCGCCACTACTGAGCCTGTGCTCTAGAGCTGGAGAGCGGCACTACTGAAGCCCGCCCACTTAGGGCCCCGCGCTCTGCAACAAGAGAAGCCGCCACAATGAGAAGCCCAGTGCGCTGCAAGGAAGAGGAAGCACCCACTGGCAACAACCAGAGGAAAGCCTGCGCACAGCAGCACAGACCCAGCACAGCCAAAAATGGAATTATTAAAAAAACGTAAAAGCTAGTTAAAATGAGAGCAAAAGAAGCCAGGAAAGAACATGGCTTCTTCAGTGGAGCAGGTGGAGGTGAGCAGAGCCTGTGTGCAGGACTGAAGCGCTCCCATCAGACACTGGGTTTACCGGATCCTGAGGAAGCCCAGCCCTTCACCTCATCTCCCACTGGACTATAAACTTCATTCAGTTTTTATTATTAGGGGAATGAACTGTTGCAAAATGCTAAATGTCCTACGCTGATTGTACATGCTTAGATTTATATGGCTCAAAACATGATGTAGGGCAACCAATACCTGACCCAGCCAAATAAATATAACAACAAAGAAAAACCAATGAACAACAACAACAAAAGTAGGGGAATTCCCTGCAGTCCAGTGGCTAAGACTCTGCGCTTCCAAAGCAAGGGGTGTGTACGTTCAATCCTTGGTCAGGGAACTAAGATCCTACATGCTGTGTGGTGTGACCAAAAAACAACAACAACAACAACAAAACAGCATTTTGTGCACAGGGTTTTTGAGAGTCTGAGGTTTGAGGATGTAAGCAACCACTGTGTTGTTTACAACTGCTCTTCCCTCTCTACACCTCTCTTTCTTTTCCCTGGAGCCCTAATAACCACAAATCTCCCCCAGTCGTCCTCACATCCTTAGGAAGAACAATTTTCTTCTCCATCCCCTATCTTACCCTTGGTTCTGCCTTCACAGATGTACAGATTCCACCATTTCTCTACAAAAACACAGGCCTTAGCTTTCAGAACTGGAAAAGTTTGTAGTTTTTTCTTTGCTATCATCAGTAGGGACCTTAATCCATCCAAGATGATGCCAATTCACTTAGACTCAGTGTTTTCAATGATTATATTTCTCCATTACATGAATAATATGCTCCTCTCATTAATTTATAATACCCATTTCTGCCAGTAGATGTCTCTAGACTTCTTAGCAGGCCTTCAGAAGACAGTTTTGAACTGTACAGGGCTTCTGCAAATCTGAGGAAGAAGTCCTGGGCTAAGTCTGATGGCTCACACCTATGAAAAAGCTCAGAAGTCTAGCTCTGACAGTTAATTCTTGTATTAATTTTGTCAGACTGCTGGCTGCTGAAATACACTAAACTGACCTGCCGGGAGTCTGATGCATTTCTACTTTTGTTCAGTGCTGTGCTTAGGCGCCCAGTCGTATCTGATTCTTTGTGACCCCATGGACTGTAGCCTGCCAGGCTCCTCTATCCAGACAAGAATACTGGAGTGGGTTGCCATGCCCTCCTCCAGGGGATCTTCCCAACCCAGGGATCGAACCCAGGTCTTCCATATTGCAGATGGATTCTTTACTGTCTGAGCCATCAGGGAAGCCCAAGAATACTGGAGTGGGTAGCCTATCCCCTTCTCTAGAGGAACTTCCCAATCCTGGAATCAAACTGGGGTCTCCTGCATTGCAGGCAGGTTCTTTACCAGCTGAGCTACTACTCAGTCTATACTTTTGAGCATTAAATGCTGAGTCTGGTGCAGCTACTCACAAAGAATGCTCCCATTTGACACAAGGAGGCGCCACTGACCAGACCTACCTCACTTAACTCAGGCAGCAGTGTTTGGGAGATTACTCCAAAATTATTTCATTTTGCTTCTCCTGATTGCAAAAATAAAGTGAGAAACTGAAAAACAAAAATGGTGGTACCAGAAATAAGAATATTAGGTTCCATGAACTTAGTATTTGATCTACAAATGAAAAACAACTGCACCAGAATTAGGACCCTGAACCTCAATTGGATGCTCTTTGGGCTTAATCCAGTTGACTTCACATGTGAACAGTTGTGAGGATCACTGGACATAAGGAATAGGTTTGAACTCTGAAAGTAAATATAGTTTGTTTCTAAATGATGACATGCAATTAGGAATTTAGTATTTTAGTTAACTAGGAAGGAAGACCTGATTGTAACACAGAGGCTACTTTTTCTTTTCAATAATATTTATTTTTGGCTGTGCTTGGTCTTTGCTGCTTCGCGTAGGCTTCCTCTAGTTGCAGCAAGCAGGGGCTAGCCTTCATTGCAGAGCTCGGGCTTCTCGGTGGGATGGCTTCTCAATGTGGCGGCTTCTCTTGTTGCGGAGGACAGGCTCTAGGGGCACGGGCTTCAGTAGTTGCAGCTCGTGAGCTCCACAGCTCGAACTCAGCAGTTGGGGCACACAGGCTTAGTTGCTCGGAGGCATGTGGGATCTTCCCAGACCAGGGATCAAACCCACGTTCCCTGCCTTGGCAAGTGGATTCCTACCCGCAGCACCACCCAGGAAGTCCAACACCGAGGCTACTTTCCACATTTCTACTTTCACATGCACTTTCAGGTTCACAGTATATCCAGAAGTTGGTGATACCTGTATGAAAATATCTGTACTTTCCATGCAGAGTATCAGATAAAACATCCCCCCTCCCCCAAAACCCAGGAAAAGGGTGAGATAAAGTTATTATGCCCACTTTACAGATGTAACATAACTGTTTACTCCTTCATCCCATCACCCCATGTTGTAGAGGGCCACATCCCTGAAGCAGCCAGCTGTCATCCTGTCGGTCATCTTCCTCCTCTTAGAGGATCCTCTGCAGATCCTTTCCCTGACTCTCCCAGCTCCTAGCGGTTGCCCTCCAGGCATCAGTTCCAACTTGAACTTGAGGTTGGGCTCCAATCAGGGAACTGGCAGATTCAAGTGGCAACTCAGATGAACTCCAAGGAAAATAGAAAACAGTAGGGGCTGGTGTCTGTTTAACACAGTGTTCAAAATCCTAGCCACAGCAATTAGACAAAAAGAACGGTCACTGTTTGCAGATGACATGATACTTTATAAAGAAAACCCTGACGTCTCCATCAAAAAGGTGTTAGAATTAATAAATGAATTCAGTAAAGTTGCAGAGTATAAGATTAGCATACAGAAATCTGTTGCTTTTCTATACACCAATAATGAACAGAAAGAGAAATGAAAAAAAATTCCGTTTAAAACTGGAAACCGGCAAAAGAACTATACAATCAAAGCTGTAAAAAGGATCTTCATGTAACCTAGTAGGATGGAAAACAAAGGCATTGCATCGGAACCTGCACACTTGAAGGGATGTGTAAGGAAGAGAAGGTCCATACAGATGGACTCCTGCCCTGGGCGGTGAGCAAGTAAAGCTACAATCAGGGCATCCCGTCAGGCTCCCAAGTGGAGGAGACAAGTCCCCTTGCCTCCCAGGAAATCCACTCACACAGACAAAGGGCTGGAGAAGGCGAGACTGTACTTGTGGGGGATGCATGCATGCTGGCTTGCTGTTGCCTTGCTTTACTTCCCAACCTGAAGGTGCGAACACCGTGGCCCACTCACAGCACACCAAAAGCCTGACACGAGATCTGGGATAAGATTTGCTCTAGCTCTGCAGAAACAGACCAGGGCGCCTGGGGTGTGATCGGTCGAGAGCCACAGAGTCCACTGAGGGCCCCATACAGTGGGCAGTAGGTCTCTAGCCACAGCAGACGTCAGAGTATGTACTAGGAGACGCCACAAGAGGGCGCAGCCGCTAAGCACTGAATCTCAGGCCCTGGGCGAGGACTTGGTTTCAGTTCAGTTCAACCACTCAGTCGTGTCCGACTCTTGGCGGCCCCATGGACTGCAGCACGCCAGTCTTCCCTGTCCATCACCAACTCCCGGAGCTTGCTCAGATTCGTGTCCATTGAGTCGGTGATGCCATCCAACCATCTCATCCTCTGTTGTCCCCTTCTCCTGCCTTCAATCTTTCCCAGCATTACTGGAAAGTCTTTTCCAGTGAGTCAGTGCTTCCCATGAGGTGGCCAAAGTATTGCAGTTTCAGCTTCAGCATCAGTTCTTTCAGTGAATATTCAGAACTGATTTCCTTTAGGATTGACTGGTTGGATCTCCTTGCAGTCCAAGGGACTCTCAAGAGACTTCTCCAATACCACAGTTCAAAAGCATCAATTCTTTGGCACTCAGCTTTCTTTATAGTCCAACTCCCACATACATACATGACTACTGGAAAAACCATAGCTTTGACTAGATGGACCTTTGTTGGCATAATAATGTCTCTGCTTTTTAATATGCTGTCTAGGTTTTAGCTTTTCTTCCAAGGAGCAAGTGTGCATAAGTGGCTCAGATGGTAAAGAATCCGCTTGTAATGAGGGAGACCTGGGTTCAATCTCTGGGTTGGGAAGATCCCCTGGAGGAGGGCATGGCAACCCATTCCAGTATTCTTGCCTGGAGAATCCTCATGGACAGAGGAGCCTGGTGGGCTACAGTCCAAGGGGTTGCAAGAGTTGGACATGATTTAGTGACCAAGCACTCAGCACAGACAGACAAGGAGGGCTGGCCTATGACTTGGGTAGGCCTTAGTGGCCACCGCCTCCACAAGAGGCTGGGTGGTGCCACAGAGGGTGCAGTGGTTAAGCACTAAACATCAGATAGGCCCTGGGAGAGGACTTGGTTTAGCTACAGCCCAGGGTCTGGGGAAGACAGGTCTTGGGAAATGTCAGTCACCTCAATTCCTGCAGCCACAACACCCCGACCTCCAAACCCACACCACCACTCCACACCATAGGCATACCCTAGATCTGAGATCGACACAACAGAAAAGGCTGTGAAGCTGGGCTGGCTTGGATGGAACCACGGGTGCCTAGGCAGGAGCGCTTGGACCCTCTGCGCCTGCGCAGGCTTCACTCGCTTCAGCAATCTTCTCCTTTGGGGCAGGGAATACACTCAACAGCAATGGAGCCTGATCAAACCAGACCCTTGGGACCTCTACTTCAGCAACTGGGGAGCAAACCCCACGCTTGCCAGAGCAGGGACAGCTCACTGTGGGCAGGAAGCCCCACCTCATATCCTGCACAGGCTCTAAAACCCCAGCACAACACACACAGCCTACCAAGGGCATATGGCCAGCACACTTGGAGGAAAGACATGGCTGGCGTCCACACTAAAACCAGCCCTTGTAACAAAAATACTGGACACAGACTACCCAGGGATGCTCCCACATAAAAACACTCCTTCAAGACCACAGCAGGTAACAGTCTCTCTGAAATTCATAGAGACGGATGAAGTTCAGTAAAATGAAAATGCAGAGGAATGATTCTCAAGAGAATGAGGAAAATCCCCTAAAAGAACAATTGATGAGACTTTACCTCAGCAGTCTACAAGACCTCAAGTTCCAAAGTGATAGTTGCTCTGTCATGACCAACTCTTTGGGACCCCATGGACGGGGTTCCCACCAGGCTCCTCTGTCCAGGAATTTCTCCAGGCAAGAATACTGGAGTGGGTTGCCATTTCCTCCTCCAGGAAATCTTCCTGACTCGGGGATCAAACCCATGTCTCTTGTGTCTCCTGCATTGACAGGTGGATTCTTCACCACTGAGCCAGCTGGGAAGCCCAACGTTGTCCTAGACAACTTCTATTTGTGCTTGCCAAAAAACCCTCTGTGAGGCCAGGTTTTGAAAAAGCCTGGAAGCCTCTTAGAAGAAACTAGAGTTCTTTTGGGAAGGAGAAGGAGGAAAGGATAGAGTTGAGTGTGCCCGTTTGTTATCCTGCTCCGTAACTGGGGCATCTTGTGTGACTAATAGTGGCTTCCCAGGTGGCGCAGTGGTAAAGAATCTGCATGCAAATGCCGGAGATGTGGCTTCCGTGCCTGGCTCAGGAAGATCCCCTGGAGAAGGAAGTGGCAACCCTCTCCGGTATTCTTGCCTGGGAAATCCCATGGACAGAGGAGTCTGGTGGGCCACAGTCTATGGGGCTGCAAAGAGCTGGACCCAGCTGAGCACACACACAGACTCACACACGACTAATAAGCTGCTGTCAGTCCCCCCGTCCCACTGTTGCTTGCTGTGTATTTAGCCATCTTCATAACCCCAAGGTGGAGAGCTTGCGCTCTTCAATCAGCACTTGCCATGGGCACTTGCCATCTACCTCTACAAGGATCAAATTACGTACTGCTGCAGCTGCTGACTTTGAACACCCCCCTGAAAGAAGCTCAGGGTGCAACACAGAAATGAGACACTGTTCTCTGGGGAAAACTGGCAGAACAGGTCTTTAGATAGATATCTTCAGGAGCCAATTTTATGAGCCCAGTTCTTGTATCTCCCCATATCTAGAAAAGTACTAAAATCCTTCATGATGATGTTTGCTCTTCATGACTAGCAGAAATCTTCTGGAAAAAAAAATGTGCTTGAATGCATGAACTCCCTCTTCACCAAAGTATACACCAAATCACATGTATACTGACCTTCTCCACCCTACCTCTGTGGAGCAGTTTCTCAGAGCTATCTGAAATGCAATCTCCTGGGCTATAGTCCTCATTTCCCCCCAAATAAAACCAAGCACGAAACCCTCATGTTGTGCTTCCCCCCCACCCACCAATGTCAGCACTCTCCATCAAGGAGAGCAGTATGTGACTGTAACACCCACTGAGCTGGAAGCTTCCCTAGAGTTGGATTCTTTGTAGAGAAGCTCCCAGGGAATGAATTCCACAGAGCTGAGCTAAGCTGAAGGTCCATCTTCCTACCTGAGCCCCCCAGAAACCACATAATCGGAAGACTAGAAAAACCACTTGGTAAAGCAGGTTTCTGCAGTCAGTATGCTCATGGAGGCCAGAAGAGGGTGAAGCTGAATAGGTGTCTGTGCCCCAACACTGAATTGAATCTCAGAGACAGAGTTTGGAGTGAAGTAGAAAAGAATAGCTTTTTTGCCTTGCCAGGCAAAGGGGTCCAGAGCCAACTAAACTGTGTGTTCCAACCTAGAGGGAGTAATGAGCTTTATAGTGTTCAAGGAACAGGGTGTGATCAGCTCATGGACATTCTTCTAATTGGTTGGTGGTGAGGTCAGTGGGCATGAAACTAAGCCTTGCCTGCGGGGCAACCCAAGACAGGTGGGTCATGGTGGAGAGGTCTGACAGAATGTGGTCCACTGGAGAAGGGAATGGCAAACCACTTCAGTATTCTTGCCTTGAGAACCCCATGAACAGTATGAAAAGGCAAAATGATAGGATACCAAAAGAGGAACTCCCCAGGTCAGTAGGTGCCCAATATGCTACTGGAGATCAGTGGAGAAATAACTCCAGAAAGAATGAAGGGATGGAGCCAAAGCAAAAACAATACTCAGCTGTGGATGTGACTGCTGATAGAAGCAAGGTCCGATGCTGTAAAGAACAATATTGCATAGGAACCTGGAATGTCGGGTCCATGAATCAAGGCAAATTGGAAGTGTTCAAACAAGAGATGGCAAGAGTGAACGTCGACATTCTAGGAATCAGCGAACTAAAATGGACTGGAATGGGTGAATTTAACTCAGATGACCATTATATCTACTACTGCAGGCAGGAATCCCTCAGAAGAAATGGAGTAGCCATCATGGTCAACAAAAGAGTCTGAAATGCAGTACTTGGATGCAATCTCAAAAACGATAGAATTATCTCTGTTAGTTTTCAAGGCAAACCATTCAATATCAGTTATCCAAATCTATGCCCCAACCAGTAACGCTAAAGAAGCTGAAGTTGAATGGTTCTATGAAGACCTACAAGACCTTTTAGAACTAACACCCAAAAAAGATGTCCTTTTCATTATAGGGGACTGGAATGCAAAAGTAGAAAGTCAAGAAACACCTGGAGTAACAGGCACATTTGGCCATGGAATGCGGAATGAAGCAGGGCAAAGACTAATACAGTTTTGCCAAGAAAATGCACTGGTCATAGCAAACACCCTCTTCCAACAACACAAGAGAAGACTCTACACATGGACATCACCAGATGGTCAACACTGAAATCAGACTGATTATATTCTATGCAGCCAAAGATGGAGAAGCTCTATACAGTCAACAAAAACAAGACCAGGAGCTGACTGTGGCTCAGATCATGAACTCTTTATTACCAAATTCAGACTTAAACTGAAGAAAGTAGGGAAAACCGCTAGACCATTCAGGTATGACCTAAATCAAATCCCTTATGATTATACAGTGGAAGTGAGAAATAGATTTAAGGGCCTAGATCTGATAGATAGAGTGCCTGATGAACTATGGAATGAGGTTCGTGACATTGTGCAGGAGACAGGGAGCAAGACCATCCCCATGGAAAAGAAATGCAAAAAAGCAAAATGGCTGTCTGGAGAGGCCTTACAAATAGCTGTGAAAAGAGAGGCAAAAAGCAAAGGAGAAAAGGAAAGATATACCCATTTGAATGCAGAGTTCCAGAGAATAGCAAGAAGAGATAAGAAAGCCTTCTTCAGTGATCAATGCAAAGAAATAGAGGAAAACATTAGAATGGGAAAGACTAGAGATCTCTTCAAGAAAATTAGAGATACCAAGGGAACATTTCATGCAAAGATGGGCTTGATAAAGGACAGAAATGGTCTGGACCTAACAGAAGCAGAAGATATTAAGAAGAGGTGGCAAGAATACACGGAAGAACTGTACAAAAAAGATTTTCATGACCCAGATAATCACGATGATGTGATCACTCATCTAGAGCCAGACATCTTGGAATGTGAAGTCAAGTGGGCCTTAGAAAGCATCACTACGAACAAAGCGAGAGGAGGTAATGGAATTCTAGTTGAGCTGTTTCAAATCCTGAAAGATGATGCTGTGAAAGTGCTGCACTCAATGTGCCAGCAAATTTGGAAAACTCAGCAGTGGCCACAGGACTGGAAAAGGTCAGTCTTCGTTCCAGTCCCAAAGGAACACAATGCCAAAGATGCTCAAACTACCACACAATTGCACTCCTATCACATGCTAGTAAAGTAATGCTCAAAATTCTCCAAGCCACGCTTCAGTAATACGTGAACCGTGAACTCCCTGATGTTCAAGCTGGTTTTAGAAAAGGCAGAGGAACCAGAGATCAAATTGCCAACATCTGCTGGATCATGGAAAAAGCAAGAGAGTTCCAGAAAAACATCTATTTCTGCTTTATTGACTATGTCATAGCCTTTAACTGTGTGGATCACAAGAAACTGTGGAAAATTCTGAAAGAGATGGGAATACCAGACCACCTGGCCTGCCTCTTGAGAAATCTGTATGCAGGTCAGGAAGCAACAGTTAGAACTGGACATGGAACAACAGACTGGTTCCAAATAGGAAAAGGAGTACGCAAGGCTGTATATTGTCACCCTGCTTATTTAACTTATATGCAGAGTACATCATGAGAAACACTGGACTGGAAGAAACACAAGCTGGAATCAAGATTGCCTGGAGAAATATCAATAACCTCAGATATGAAGATGACACCACCCTTATGGCAGAAAGTGAAGAGGAACTAAAAAGCCTCTTGATGAAAGTGAAAGTGGAGAGTGAAAAAGTTGGCTTAAAGCTCAATATTCAGAAAACAAAGATCATGGCATCTGGTCCCATCACTTCATGGGAAATAGTTGGGGAAACAGTGGAAACACTGTCAGACTTTATTTTTGGGGGCTCCAAAATCACTGCAGATGGTGACTGCAGCCATGAAATTAAAAGATACTTGTTCCTTGGAAGGAAAGTTATGACCAACCTAGACAGCATATTAAAAAGCAGAGACATTACTTTGCCGACTAAGGTCCATCTAGTGAAGGCTATGGTTTCTTCCTGTGGTCATATATGGATGTGAGAGTTGGACTGTGAAGAAGGCTGAGTGCAGAATTGATGCTTTTGAACTGTGGTGTTGGAGAAGACTCTTGAGAGTCCCTTGGACTGCAAGGAGATCCAACCAGTCCATTCTGAAGGAGATCAGCCCTGGGATTTCTTTGGAAGGAATGATGCTAAAGGTGAAACTCCAGTACTTTGGCCAACTCATGCAAAGAGTTGACTCATTGGAAAAGACTCTGATGCTGGAGGGATTGGGGGCAGGAGGAGAAGGGGACGACAGAGGATGAGATGGCTGGATGGCATCACTGACTCGATGGACGTGAGTCTGAGTGAACTCCGGGAGTTGGTGATGGACAGGGAGGCCTGGTGTGGTGCGATTCATGGTGTCGCAAAGAGTCGGACACGACTGAGTGACTGAACTGAACTGAACTGAACTGAGGTCAGTGGTAGTGGTCATCTTCAGCCTCTGGTTCCAGCTGTCTGGGTCTATGTGCCTCTGGGCAGTCTGCCTCTCCCACCTGGAGGGGTTTCTCTATTTGAAAAACAGCTCAAAAAATGCCTTGAGAGGCGTCCAGAACCTTGTTCCCAAGGCTACAATTATTGCATTCTGACTGTTCCTCCTTTATCTCTGCATTTCATACCTTCCATGATCGGCAACTGTCTGAACCTGCCCTTTGGAACTCAGGGAAGGGGACACAGAATTTAATTTCATGGCTGCAGTCACCATCCACAGTGATTTTTGATCCCAAGAAAATAAAGTCTGTCACTGTCTCCATTGTTTCCCCATCTATTTGCCATGAAGTGATGGGGCCAGATGCCATGATTTAGTTTTTCAAATGCTGAGTTTCAAGCCAGCTTTTTCACTCTCCTCTTTCACCTCCATCAGGAGGCTCTTCAGTCCCTCTTCACTTTCTGCTATCATGGTAGTGTCACTGTGTCTAATTCTGAAGCGAAGCCAGCTTTTAACTTTATTTAGGAAGTCCCTTGTATGTCATGGGTCATTTTTTTTTTCCCATGGTGCTTACAAGATGTTTTTGATTTTTAAACATTTTTACTATGATAATCCTAGGTATAAATCTCTCTTGGGTTTACCCTATTAAGAATTTGTTGAACTTTCTGGATAATGTACTTGTCAGGGTTCCCCAGAGAAGCAGAACCAACCATATTGTTATAAAGAAGCCAGTTTTGACTCCATGTTGGAAACTATTTATTTGGCTTGCTTCTTGTTGCTTTTGTTATTACAATCATACACAATGGTGTACATCAGTGGACCCTGCCTGTATGCCTGACTATTAAACTAAAGAGCCTTTGTTCATCTCATAGAGAGATAATCTGGCCCTGCCCACCTGTGAATAGCTGGACAAAAAGAAGAGATTAACACACCCCTTCTGCAGGACGGCCCTTCCTGGAGCCGTTTTGCAAGACTGAAGACCCTTTTCACTCCCTCGCTGCCTCTCCCTCTCTATTCTGCCTTTGATTTTGGTTCTTCATTGCTTCTCTCTCTCTGACTCTGACAAGATGGCTACTTTGAGACATGAGTCTGCCGTCTTCTCAGTCTCTCCAAATAAAAAGTCAGACTTTCCAAATAAAGTTGTATTCCTTGCCTCAACATCTCACCTCTCAGTTTTATTGGCCGGTTTTCCAAGTTTGTTACCAAGTCCACGCTCTCTCTGCTCACTGCACGAGAGGCCGATAAATCCGAGGCTGACCGAGGAAATGGCAGACTAAGGTCTCAAAGCAACCATCCTGTCAGGGTCTGGATGACAGGTTCTTTTCTAGAGTCAGAGAGAGAGAAGCAATGAGGAACTAAAGTCAAAAGGCAGAATAGAGAGGGAGAAGCAGTGAGGAAGTGAAAAGGGTCTTCAGTCTTGCAAAACATCTCTGGGAAGGGCCAGCCTTTGGAAGAGGTGTATTAATCCCTTTTTTGTAGCCATTCACACATGGGCAGGGTCAGATTATCTCTCTGTGAGCTGAACAAAGGCACTTTAGTTTAACATTCAGGCATAGGGGTAGGGTCCTATGACGCAAGCCATTATGTATGATTATAATAACAGCAGCAACAAAAAGCAAGTCAAGGAAAGAGCTTCCAACACAGAGTCACAACTGGCTGCTTCTCTGTAACACTGGTGAGCCCTGAGGGAATTTAGGATGTGATACTAGCCCCAGACAGCTGAGGTGCATAGCCAAGGAATGATTTCAGTGAGCTCAGGCTCTTGGATCTTCCCGTACATAGAAAAGCACTAAATTCCTTAACTTGGGATATATGATTTTCTTTAATTATCAATTAATGTTTGACATAACTTTCAACATGGGCTTCCCCAGTGGATCAGTGGTAAAGAATCTGCCTACTAATTCAAGAGACATGGGTTCAATCCCTGGGTCAGGAAGATTTCCTGGAGAAGGAAATGGCAACCCACTCCAATATTGTTGCCTGAGAAACCCCATGGACAGAGAAGCCTGTTGGGCTACACTTCATGGGATCAAAAAAGAGTTGGACACAACTAAGCGACTGAACAACAACTCAACTGTTAGGCTGCACTATTTTTTTTTTTTTTTTCTGCTGAAACCGCTACCCCAGCTTTATTGAGGTATGCGTGCATGTTAAGTTGCTTCAGCAGTGTGAGTCTGTGTGACCCTATGGGCTGTAGCCTGCCAGCCTCTTTTGTCCATGGGATTCTCCAGACAAGAATACTGGAGTGGATTGTCATGCCCTTCTCCAGGGATCTTCCTGACTCAGGGATCAAACCTATGTCTCTATGTCTCATTGGCAGGCAGGTTTTTTACCACTAGTGCCACAGGGAAACCCTTACTGAGGTATAATTGATAATGACAATTATGTATATTTAAAAGATACAGTGTGATGGTTTCATGTATGTACACACTGTGAAATGATTACCACAGTCAAGCTAATTAAAATATCTGTGGGACTTCCCTGGTGGATCAGTGGTAAAGAACGTGCTTGCCAATGTAGGAGGCGCAGGTTCGATCTTGGTCCAGGAAGGTCCCATGTGCCATGGAGCGTGTGGTGCCCGGGCCACAACTACTGAGCCTGTGCTCCAGAGCCTGCAACCACTGAAGCCCACACACCTAGAGTCTGTGCTCTTCAACAAAAGCAGCCACAGATAGTAAGAAGCCGGAGCACTGCAACCAGACCCCTGCTTGCCACAGCTAGAGAAAAGCCGGCACACAGCAACAAAGACCCAGCGTAGCCCCAAACAAATAATAAGTAAATACAATTATTTTTTAAAATCTACATTACGTAGTTATCTTTGGGTGTGTGTGCATGTTGTAAGAACCCTTAAGATCTATTCTCTTGGCAAGTGTCAAGTACACGATACAGTTTTGTTAAATATAGTCACCATGCTGCACATTAGATCTCCAGAACTTAGTCATCTTACAATGAAAATTTGTGCCCTCTGACCAACATCTCCCCCTCCACACCTTCCACCCCCCAATCACAGGAGGTTTTTATTGCCTGTTTTATTTTGTGTGTGTGTGTGTGTATGGGTCATATTTTCCTGTTTCTTTGCATTTTTCGTGATTTGGGGTTGAAAACTGAACACTTAAATAAATCATCCCTGCAATTCTGGATATTGACTCCTGCTCTTTCACCTTACCTCCCAGCGTTTGATGATTTTGTTGTGATCTTCTCTTTATTTGTTTAGTGAATTGGTTGGGCTACTGTGATAAGGACAGAGTAAAGGGACAAAACAGGTGATTAGTTAATCCCACTAGAGGATTGTAAGTAGAAAAAAATATGAGAGACCCCTTAGGCTAATGATTACTCAAGAAAGCAGGTTTGCTTAATCACAAAACCAAGCAGGCTTGTGTAACAACAAAACCATGAAACAGAAGCATGAGACATGCCCTAAAACAATAAAACAATGGTGGTATGAGACCCACAGCCTACCCGGTGAGCTCAGTAAATTAATGATTCCTAGGACATGTGTTCTGCACACACAAAAAACAGTAATATGTGAGCCTAGCTTGACCGTGTAGGAACAAGAAAATTCTCCTGGTCAGCTGGAGGAGGAGCTGATGATGGAAACATGATGTCTATTCAAGAAAGACCAAGAAGTTCTTCTCCACTTCCCCACTTTTCCTTTGATTATAAAACTGTAGCCCCATAAGTCCTCAGGGCATGGTACCCTCTCATCCACCTACTTGTAAGCCTCACAAGCATCCTATTCCAATACATCACTTCTTATCTATCACTCAGCTGTGTGTGCTCAGTAATACAGCTGTGTCCAACTCTTTGCAGCCTCATGGACTATAGCCCACCAGGCTTCTCTGCCCATGGAATCTTCCAGGCAAAAGTAGTGGAGTGGGGTGCCATTTCCTGCTCTAAGGGATCTTCGCTGACCCAGAGATTGAACCTGTGTCTCTTGCATCTCCTGCACTAGCAGAGCGATTGTTTATCACCGCACCACCTGGGAAGCTCATCTATCACTCTGCCTCTCACCGAATTCTTTTTGTGCTGAGACATAAGGGACTATGATACCAGTGCTCTTCAGAGTTGCCGGAGATGACACCTCAGCGGTTTCAAGTGCAGTGACATCTATTTCCCCTGTAGTGTGTCAGCTCTGACGTCACCCCTAGAGGGCGCAGTTTAGTGCACGGCCACAGTCATCCTGGGATGAGACGGGGATGCCAGGCCTTTCCCTGATTTTCTGTGAAACTAGCATTACACCAAGCTGTGGACTTCATGCTTACCTGCTGATGGGCTCCTGGGACATGGAAAGGTTCAGAGTCTGATCCAATTATTTTCAGGCCCCTTTGCAAAGATCAACTTTCAGGCCAGTCTTTCATATCTGTTCTGCCCCAAGTAGGATTTTCTTAGCTGTTTCTCTCTCTGGGTCTCTCTGGCAAACTAGCTAACCTACAGTTTACAGCGTTCCTTGCAGGGAGGTAAGAGTCTTTTCTTTACTTACCACCAAAATCTCCACTGTTTTTGGGGGTGCCCTTTTTCTTGAACATCCCCACACTGTTTAAAATCAAGTTTGTTCTTTTGGGGGAGAACTTCAGATTCTTATATTCTTATGGACTTCTGGCATCCACACTAAAGCAAACTTTCCTTTCATCAACCTGGCCTCATCAATGGCCTCTGAGTGGCAAGCATCTGGATCCCACTTTTGGTGGCACTACCTGCCCAGATTTTCACTGTTCTTACTGAGATTTAGTAGATTTTCTTAAAAACAACAACAAAAAAAAGTTTCCTGATTTGCTGTATGCCCTTATGACAATTTTCAGAGATTTAGAATGATTGTTTAAGATCCTTTTTGCCAGTTAGTTATTTCATTGGATGGTGTGGGGATGGGTCGACAGATTTTCTTCTGACACAGTTCTGAAAAGTGAGTTCTCCACTAGCTGTAGTCCAGCATTCAGAATAGAAAAGAAAATTTTATTTAAACAGGAAAAATGAGATTAAAAAAAATAATGAGAACTCTGGGTCCCTTGTGAAATGAGCAGGACCCTATGGTCCTTCCCCTCACCCCCCGCCCCCATGTCATCTACCTGCCTTTTGTCTGTGGGAAACTTTAGTCAAAGAATAAGTTTAATCAGAGAAATGAGAAATCCAGAAATAAAGGAAAACAGTCAACAGAGACCAAAATAATAATAATATGGTCATTAAATATAGTCAAGGACCTTCAGTTCTTTCTCAAGAGAAGTGAAAGTCACTCAGTCTTGTCCAGCTCTTTGTGACCCCATGGACTATGGCTTCTCTGTGCGTGGAATTCTCCAGGCAAGAACACTGGAGTGAGTTGCCATTCGCTTCTCCGAGGGATCTTCCTGACCCAGGGATTGAACCCCGGTCTCCTGCATTGCAGGCAGATTCTTTACAATCTGAGCCACCAAGGACTATAGATAATATTTTGAGCTACATCCTGTGACTTGTTTTATAGATACGAAAACACTAGGGTGAAGAAATTAGCTACATTATGGCCAAACTGTACCCATGACATAAGCTGCCACAATTCTCTGAGAATTCGTCTACAAAGGTGGGGAAAAATGGACCCTGGAACTGAAGATTCACTGTACCTAAAACAGTCAAGATGATGTGGGCCAGACCATCAGTGACCAATGTGAAGCAGCTCACTGCTGTTTCTGCATGTGGCTCCTTCCTTCTGTCTATAAAACCTCTTGCCCCACTGATTGCCAGGGGAGGGCTGGGAGTCAGCCTTTGGACAGATGTCCACTACCCTCCCTGCCGCCTCCCCCCCGCCCCTCCACACACCTCCAGTTGCCAACACCTGAAATAAAGCAAACTCTCCACCAACCTGGCCTGTTGTTTGGCTTTTGAGTGGTGAGCAGCCGGACCACCCCCCGCCCCAATACACTTTCGGTAACACTTGTGGTACATATTTTGATGACTTGGGGAGAAATACTCCATTTTGCTCCTATTTGCCAAAAAGTGAAAAAAACAAATGCAGTTGGGTTTCATTTCCAAGAAAGGAGACAATACTACCGAGACAGGCTGCGATCCTTTGCTCAAGTGCTTGTATCTGACAAACAGGCTGGGACAATTTGTTCCAGGGCTTGTATCTGACAAATGTCTCCCTGAGCAAAAAATCCCTACAGAAACTAAAAATAACTTGTATACATGTGCAGTTGGAGTAGATTACAGACAATGAGATAAAAAGAGACCCCAAACCCAATTTCTGAAGAGCTGGGAGCAAATGGAGTGTATATGCATGGCCCCTGCACTCAACACCACTAAAAGGGTGGGCAAACCACCTATATAACTCCTCTTGCCTGACCCCTGGACACACCCCTACCATCACCCCATATAAAGAACCAGCTTGCCTCCCCTGAGCAAGTGAACCTGTTGCTTGTTCCCACTTCCCCTGCTGCAGCAGGGCCCCAGTAAAGCTTTGCCTGAATTTTCTGTCTGGCCTCTGATCAATTTCTATTGATTAAGAAGGCCAAGAACCCTGGTTGGTAACACTATCATCAAAAGCTATTTGTGTCTGGCCTGCACTTTACGAAGTCTAAGCATGTGTTTATTTCCCTAGGCTTATTTTAGTAAGAGAGAATTCTCAATAGCAGTTTTTTATCCACACCATACTTCAGTAGTTCCGTTCAATATGGTAAAACATCACTAATTTAACCAAATTCCTGTCCCTAAGTGATATAAGTCAGACTCTAGTCTTCAATTTTGGGCAATTGAAGACTAGACAATTGGGCAATGGGGACACATGAGAGTCAGCTCTTCTTACATACCTTGGCTTCCTCAGTAGGGCCAGTAGAAGTGAGCAAGGTCAGTAATTGCTAGAAAGAATGTAGGCCCCTAGTTCCTTCAGGCACTCTGTTCTCTTTGTCTGGGAAAGTGCAAGCCTTTGTCTGGGCTGCCATTGGCTGCTCCTCCCAGCCTGGAACTATAAAGTCGGGATCTTAGAGGCTCTTGAGGCTGTGGTTCAGTCCTGCCTTCTGTAAGTCCTTGTGGCTGGAGCCAGATCCAGAGATGGCTAAGTGCCTTCTGCTACTGCTGCTGGTGGTCCTGTCCTCACTGCTCGGACTCCCGCAAGGTGAGCTCCCCTGCTCCCCCCAACCCCAGAATGTAGGAGGGCAGAGGGGAACCTGGGTGAGTGGCAGCTTATGATTCTAGGCATTGCCTGTCTCTTCCCCTCTTTGTCTGCCTGCCTAGACATTAGAATGTCCCAGAGATAAGATTACCATTTACCCTATAATCTGGGGCATTCTGCTTTTGTAGGAATACATTTCAATATCTTTTTTGCTTGAAGGTCTGTTTTTCATAATTTCAACTGGGTAAACATTTTTGAAAGCTGAAATACTTGGGTACTTCATTTGTTGAACACTTGAAGACATTAAACTGTTGGGGTTATACGATAGAAACAGGATGGATCCTCACCCAAGCTTGGATTATATGTCAAGACTAATGATGCCACATACGTACCAGGAGGGTGTGAAAAGCCTTAATTGGTTATCTCATGAGGCTTTCTTGGGAGAGCAGGGCTTACTGCTAGGTGTCTTAAGATGGCTTGGGGGAGAAGAGAAAGGAGACTCTTGAATTTAGATGATGGTAAGGAAGAGAGGCAGGGCGGTGGTTCCTGCATTTAGGCAGGGGCTTGTGTGGTGTGAAACTCCCACCAATGTTGAAAGAAGGAGCCCCTGGGGCCCACATGTGGGCACAAGGGGCAAGACCTCAAGGTTGCCAGCTGTGAAACATCAAAAACCGGAGTCAGACACTCTATTACATGACCAAATGCAATGAATACTTGCGGGACCTTTTACAAAATGTGTTTTACTTGTAGAACACAAATTAAATCCCAATGTAGTTCTCCAGAAGCTTAACCATTTTCTGATCTGCTTGATGACAGGGAGCAGGGAGAACTTTTGCTGAAGACTATTTTTTATTCCACATCACCTTTACCACAAAACTTTCACAGCTCAGTTATTCTACCTGTGGGTGTGTATGTGTACATACATATAGAATATATATGTTCATATATAGAGTTCATAATATATGCTATATTTTAATATTCATGCATTAATAGATATGTGTGCATTTTAATATTTATATACGATATATTTACAACATATACATATTTTAAATATACTTACATATACATTTACTTATATTCATACACTATCTTGTTTGGACACAGGACACAATTCACAATTATGTGTGCATCAGAACCAACTGCAAGGGCATTTTTCTCTCTCTGGGTTCTCAGTTTAGTAACTTTTGCTGCAACATCATATTCTACTGGCATTTGTATTTATTCTTCCACTGTAAAAATAAATGAGTTTATGTGCTTTGCGGATTTTCCAATTAAATTTATTATAGCATTACAAAAAGTGTTTCACCTTCTACAGAATATACTTTCATAGTTTTTTTTTTTTATTCCATGATTGATTAAAACTGGAATGATCATTAGCATTAACAGGCACCACTTTTTCCCAATGTTCTTTAGCAAATGGAATCAGCCTGCTAATAGTCACTGTTTTGTTTGTTCTGTAAAAGAACAAGAAGACTTGGAGTACAAACTATGAAAAATTAATTTATAAGAGCATACACTTGATTTAAATGAAAATCCATCATCTGAAGCTGATAGGAATAAAAAATCATTTGTCTGGAAGCTGATTCCAGGAAATACCAGGAGGGGTGTGGGGAAGTAAGACAATGTGCAGGCATGCTTGGTTGTTTCAGTTGTGTCCAACTTGCTGTGACCCTATGGACTGTAGCCCGCCAGGCTCCTCTGTCCATGGGATTTTCTCCAGGCAAGAATACTGGAGTGGGTTGCCCTGCCTTCCTCCCAGGGATCTTCCCAACCCAGGGATCGAACCCACATCTCTTATGTCTCTTGCATTGGCAGGCGGGTTCCTTACTACTAGTGCCAGCTGGAAACACGCAAAGAAATGAATAAGCTGGACATTATGGTGAACAAATGGAGCCCATCCTGCTGGGAATTGTGGAGGGCAGTGTAGGGGATCCAACTCATGGGAGGGAGGTTGGTGTATTCATCCACCAATACCCCATCTGTTCCTGGGAGAAGGGTACTCCCAGGGGCATTTGCTCTCCACTGTTTGAGCTGCCCGACGTGCATGATGAGTGTGTCAGAGTCACAAGTGCCGCAGGGGCTGCCTCAGCGTGTGCAGGTGGAGGCTGAGGGCTGTGGGTTGAGCAAGAGGAATTGCACCTGCTTCAGCCAATGACACGTGAGGCCTTTGTTGCAGCTGCTCATATGAAATCATCCAAGGGCATAGTTCTCATAAAATGACTATAACTTTCAAGAGTCGCTGAAATTCTCAAGCAGATTTGTATCTCCAGTAGGGTTTCATGTGCTCAAGGACATCACAGATCCAGGGGTGACGGTGAATGTTGACAAGACAGACTGCTCAGGTTACACAGTCATCATTAAGATTAGAGGAAGTGGAATTGAGAGCTCAGTTCTTTTTATTGAGTGTGAATTTTTCAAAGTTCATTATTTTTGAAATTTTGGAATGTTTTTTGCAAAATAAAAATGTGTGAGTAAGTAAAAACATAAATGTATAGTTTTAAATGACACATAAAGATGAAAGTGTGAGAAGCGCCTTGCAATGACCTTCTATTTGCTCTGTTGCACGTTTCCTAGTTCCTGTTTCCCACAGACACACCTCACTTATGTGTGCAAGCTTAGTCACTTCAGTCAGGTCTGACTCATTGTGACCCTATGGACTGTGGCCTGCCAGGCTCCTCTGTCCTTGCGGATTCTCCAGGCAAGAATAGTGGAGTGGGTTGCCATGTTGTCCTCCAGGGGATCTTCCCCATGCAGGGATCGAACCCAGGTCTCCTGCATCTCCTGTATTAGCAGGTAGGTTCTTTACCACTAGCACCACCTGGGAAGTCCTATTTCAGTATACCTGACCTATAAATTCTCACATTTTTGCCTGGACGCAGTTGACTCGTGGCTTCCTTCCCAATTTCCAGTTTCTACCAGCCCTGTCCTGGGCCTCTGTTACCCTCTCCTTTAAAGCCTATTGTCTGCAGAGCTGCCAGAGTGTACATGCAAAAAGCTAGTCAATGTCACCGCCTATTGAAAAAGCCTCTGATGGCCTTTTCCAACTTTGAATACGATCTCAGTTCTTACGATGGCCTAAATGACGGTCCAAATAAGATGCAAGCCAAGCTGCAGACGTCATTTTCACTCTTCCAGTAGGCATATTAAAAAACTCAGAAATGTGTAAAATTAACTTTAATATACACTTTATTTAACCCAATATATCTAAACCATCGGGCTTCCCTGGTGGTAAAGAATTCTGCAATTCAGGAGCCACAGGAGATGCAGGTTCAATCCCTGGGTTGGGAAAATCCCCAGAAGGAGGGAATGGCTACCCACTCCAGTATTCTTGCCTGGAGAATCCCATGGACAGAGGAGACTGGTGGGCTACAGTCCATGAGGTCACAAAGAGTCGGACACGACTATCATTTCAGCATGTAATTAACATCAAAGTCACTGATGAGCAATTTAAACGATTTGTATGTGTGTGTGTGCTAAGTGTTAGAAATTGACTTACAGCCCATCTATTTGGACTACTGGCATTTCACAGGCTCAACAGCCACACATAGTCCATGAATACCACCACAGCAGCGCAGGTCTAAGCAGATCCGTGCTGTGGTCTGACCCCATCAACCTCTTCAGTCTTGTTTTACAATACTCCCACCCTTTTCCACTTTGCCTGTGCTGATGCTTCTGTTTCTCAAACTGGCCAATCTAATTGCAGCTCAGAAACTTTCTGTGTACTTGCCCGAGTATCTTCCTGGAACCAGTTTGCCAGCTACTGCCAGCTGTTTTAGTGGTTAGCATAAAAAAGATTCAGGTTTGAGCTCAAGGCACCGCTGAGAAAGCTCTCTGCCTCCCCACAGCCTCCTCTCGCTCACCCCTCCATGCTCTTCCTTCCCATTGTTCTCATGAGTCACCAGGACCGAAATAACCTTTATTTTTTCATTGTCAGTCATTTCCCCAATTTATTTGTTTAGCATTTGATAGGCGGAAGGCAATGGCACCCCACTCCAGTACTCTTGCCTGGAAAATCCCGTGGATGGAGGAGCCTGGTGGGCTGCAGTCCATGGGGTCCCTAAGAGTCAGACATGACTGAGCGACTTCACTTTCACTTTTCACTTTCATGCATTGGAGAAGGACATGGCAACCCACTCCAGTGTTCTTGCCTGGAGAATCCCAGGGACGGGGGAGCCTGGTGGGCTGCCGTCTATGGGGTCGCACAGAGTCGGACACGACTGAAGCGACTTAGCAGGCGGAATGGATGTTTCGGTGCTCCCTTCAGCACCCTATTTCCAACACCTAGAATAGCGCCTCTCACTGGCAGGAGCTCACTGTTTGGTAAATAACTCGGGGACCAGAGGAGGGAGTGAAGAGCTGTGACCCCAGGCGCATGCGTTTGTGCGGCAGATCCCTCCCTCTCTCCGTGTCCTGGTCTGCCTCCCTACCCCTCCTCAGCTCTCTCTCTCCCCCTGTCAATCACCCTCTGTCCCTCCTCCACCTCTCCTTTCCCTCCCCTCTCCTCTCCCTCCCCCCTCCTCTCCCTCCTCCTTTCTCCTCTCTCCCTCCCCTCCTCCCCTTCCTCCCTCCCTCCCCCTCCTCACTCCCCTCCTCTCCCTCCCTCCCCCTCCTCACTCCCCTCCTCTCCCTCTCCCCCTCCTTTCCCTCCTCCCCTCTCCTCTCCCTCCCTCCCCCTCCTCTCCTTCCTCCCCGTCTTCTTTCTCTCCCTTCCTCTGCTTTCCGATTCCCCATATCTTGCCTCACTCTTTCTGATCTATTTTTCTTCCCAACCCCTTCCGCCCACCTGTCCTGTCTCTCCCTTCCCTGCCCCTTTTTAGGCTGAGTCCTGGGTTTCTCTGAGTTGTCTCTTCAGATGAACAGGAAGGGTGGAGGATGGGGGGCTCTTCGAGAAGGAGGGGAGTGGGCGGTGCTGACTCCTCACTGCAGCCCTCATCTTCGCCGCTCCTGCAGATGGCATTCACACGGAACATCTCCAGTGGCGCCCCCTGGGGTTGGGGTGATAATCAGCTGGCAAGTGGGATGCGCGGAGGAGCCGCAGTGAAGGACTTGCCCTTCCTCCAGCGGCGCCGCGGGGCCCTGGGAAGACAGGCGAGCTCTCTGTGCTCGGGTGCAGGTCTTGTGCCTGGCGGCACGCATGCCGCCGCCCAGGTGGAAGCCAAGCAGGGAGAAATCACCTGCCTCCAGAACATTCATCAGGAGGAGGGAAACCGTCAGCGTCCAGGCGCCCCTGGGTCACAGGTGCGCTCCCTCCTGAGCTGCCGGGAGGCTGGCCCGGAAGAACCTTATTATGTTGGTTTGACTTTCCAGCTCTAGAGTGTTTCCAGTGTGACAGAGTCAACACCAGCGGGGTCTGCGTGTCTGGGGGAGGCACCTGCCAGACTCAAGGCGGCCAGCAGTGCTTTCTGAGGAAGATCTACGAAGGTAGGTGGTGCCTACAAGGTCTGGGGGTGAACTTTGCTGGAGGCTAGGGGCTGACAGTGGGTGTTCCAGGAAAGGGGCGCAGGGGGTAGTATGAACCCTCCATGGGACCCTGTGAGTACCTGGACCCCAAGCACAAGTCGGGGTGGCTGTGGGCCTCGGGGAAGTGGTCCCGCAGGAACCCTGGGAGCAGGAGCCACATAGAAAGGGGTTGAGCCTGGTAGGCTGCAGTCCATGGGGTCGCTAAGAGTCGTGCACGACTGAGCGACTTCACTTTTGTTTTTCACTTTCATGCATTGGAGAAGGAAATGGCAACCCACTCCAGTGTTCTTGCCTGGAGAATCCCAGGGACGGCGGAGCCCGGTGGGCTGCTCTCTGTGGGGTCGCACAGAGTCGGACATGACTGAAGCGACGCAGCAGCAGCAGCAGCAGCAGTGAAACATTATCCCCTCGTTCTGGTACTGGGCTGCCACTGGCCCTTAACTGGAATGGGGACCTTTAAGGGAGGAGGAGGAGAGGAGAGAGAAGAGCATAGGAGGGAGAAAGGGATGAAGAGAGAGGGATGGAGGAGAGAGAGATGGAGGAGAGAAGGATGGAGGAGAGAGGGAGGAGTGACTGAGGGAGGGAGGAGGAAGGAAGAGAGGGAGAAACCAGGGAGTTTAGCTCCTGAAGGTAACTGGAACTAGGCTGAGTGGGACCTGACTGGGATGGGGTTTTGGGGAACTAGGGACATATACTGGGGGACAAACTGGCAGGGCGGAGAGGACAGTTTCTATTCATCCTTTCTGCCTTCTCTTGTGGGGGGATGGATTGCACTCTAATATACAGAGCTTGGGTAGCTCAGCTGGCAAAGAATCCGCCTGCCATGCAGGAGACTCTTCCCTGGGTCGGAAAGATCCCCCGGAGGAGGGCATGGCTCCAGTATTCTTGCCTGGAGAATCCCGCAGACAGAGGCACCTGGCGGCCTGCAGTCCATGGCATCGCAGAGTCAGACACGACTGAAGCGGCTGAGCATGCATGCTTGCATAGAGCTTGCAAAGCTATCCCAGGAGAGCCCACCAGGGGGCCGTACCTCCAGGCTCTCAGTCCCAGATGGCTGACATTCTCTGTACTGAGTATGAGTCCTCCTCCATGAAATGTGCTATTGCCTCCTCATTCTTGATTAGTTGGTTGATGCATTAATCCTGCGCTTCATTCAGGAATATTTACTGAGCAGTACCCCCAGGATATGCTGAGCCCCACACCCATGGGGCTGCGTCCTAGGTTCTGGGGTCTCACTTGTCTTCTCTGCTCCTCTCCAGATGGCACGCTTTCCTATGGACGCCAGGGTTGTAGCCAACTGTGTACTCCCATGAAGCTCTTTAATCCCAATGTTATTGTGGAATATAAATGCTGTCATGACTCGCCTCTCTGCAACAAGTTCTAAAGTCAGGGCCCCAGCTGTTGCCCTGATGTGATGGATGAAGCTAATTTCGGAATCTCTAAATTGCAACCACGACAGCCTCCAAGACTCCCTGATCTGAATGTGGATCCCCCATGAGAAGCAGCCTCAGACTTGTTCTGTCTTCAGACTCATTCTTCACTGCTAGAAGCCCCAGGGCTGTATTCTTTGAAACCAAATTGGGATGAAGATTAGTGGGCATAGCGAGGTCCAAGGGTACTTTCTCCCTTTTCAGGTCCTAATTGGCAGTCACATTGATTGGCTGCTTAAAAAGGCAGGGTCTGGGAAAGGCTGAATTTGTGATTCTGCATGTTCTGGAGGCAGGAACTGAAGAACGAGGGGGAGTCTTCCAAGGCTTAAGAAAATAGAAGTGTGAAGAGCTCCATAAATGATAGATTAGTTCAGTGGGCTAGGTGTTGTAACACAAATCTCTTAAGTATCAGTGGCTTAAAAAAAAAAATGGAGTAGATTATGTCAGAGGGATCCAGAACTTACACACATCCACCGCTAAACCCAACATAAACTTTGAACCCAGATATCCTGAGACCACCTAGAACTTTTCTTCTTTTCTCCTTAGAGAGCACAGCTTAACAACCAATCTGCTCCCAGCAAGTGACTGAATGCCTGCCAGCACCAATCATAGTTCTGTGATAATAACCTTCCTTTCTTCTCTAGAATGTCTCTGTTGCCTTTATAATCCCCCACTATTGTCTGTTGGCCCCCCCCCCCCCCCCCCCCCGCCGAGCACATCTGAATTGCCATTCAAATGGTTGCCTCCCAAAATGCAATTCTTAGGATTCTCAATAAACTCTTTTTCTTATTTGCAGCCTTTTGCACTTTTTGAGTTATTACCTGAAAATGGTCTCTGGATGGCTAGCTTGCTTTTGTATTCACAGAATACATGCCACAGGCTGGGCGGGAGAATGGGTGTATTAATAGATATATCTCCTCGAGGGTGCAAACCATATGGACATCCTAAGACTTTCCTCTGGTCTGGGTTGACTGGGTCAGTGGTGAACACTTGCCACTGAGTTGAGTCAATAAAATTCTCTTTCCTGGCATTTTGTTATTGGATTTTAGAGACCAATTCTTTGAGTGTGATTAGAACTGTAATATGAAACTCAGCTGCTTTGGGGTATCCATCTTCAGTCACATGATGGAGAACCAGAGAAAGTCCATCTGCAAAGAACAGAAGACAAGATAATTCTGAGCGGTAGAATTATCTTTAGAATAAGAAGCAGAATCCAGGAACTTCCCTGGTGGTCCAATGGCTAAGACTCCAGGCCTCCAAAGCAGGGAGACTGGGTTCTATCCCTGGTCAAGGAATTAGATCCCAGATGCTACAACTAAGACCCAGAGCAGCCAAATAAATAAATAATTTAAAAATAAATAAGTCTTTTTTTAAAAGCAGCAGAGTGCATATGTGATCTAATTCTGGCGCACTGAGTACCCATTTTTCATCCACCCATGCTTGATGTCTAAATATTTCACCCAAAGGTGCATTTCATTAGCAAAGGTGTTGAATGTCACGACAGCACCTTTGGGGCTGTGTCTGCTGTCAGCATTGATACCTTTCTGCAAAGTAGCCAGTAACCATCATAAGTAGCACATATCAAAGGTGGTACCCTTGTATCCACTGTATCTTTTTATTCTCACAGCTTGTGAGGGAGGTGCTATTATTCCCATTTAATAGATGAGGGAACTAAAGACTCAAGAAGTGTGGTAAGTTCCCAAAACGATGGCAGTAGATTTCCACCCAGACAATCTGTCTCCAAAGTTCACAGTACTGCTCTCCAATCCAAAAGTTATTAATTGGAGCAAGAACAGATCCATGTTCTCTGTAAGGACCAGAGAGTAAATATTTTAGGTTTCACGAGTCATAAGTTCTCTTCAGTTCAGTTCAGTCACTCAGTCATGTCCGACTCTTTGCGACCCCATGAATTGCAGCACGCCAGGCCTCCCTGATCTCCCAGAGTTCACTCAGACTCACGTTCATCGAGTCCGTGATGCCATCCAGCCATCTCATCCTCTGTCATCCCCTTCTCCTCCTGCCCCCAATCCCTCCCAGCATCAGAGTCTTTTCCAATGAGTCAACTCTTTGCATGAGGTGGCCAAAGTACTGGAGCTTCAGCTTTAGCATCATTCCTTCCAAAGAAATCCCAGGGTTGATCTCCTTCAGGATGGACTGGTTGGATCTCCTTGCAGTCCAAGGGACTCTCAAGAGTCTTCTCCAACACCACAGTTCAAAAGCATCAATTCTTTGGCGCTCAGCCTTCATCACAGGCCAACTCTCACATCCATATGTGACCACTGGAAAAACCATAGCCTTGACTAGATGGAACTTAGTCGGCAAAGTAATGTCTCTGCTTTTGAATATGTTATCTAGTTTGGTCATAACTTTTCTTCCAAGGAGTAAGCATCTTTTAATTTCATGGCTGCAGTCACCATCTGCAGTGATTTTGGAGCCCAAAAAAATAAAGTCTGACACTGTTTCCACTGTTTCCCCATCTATTTCCCATGAAGTGATGGGACCAGATGCCATGATCTTTGTTTTCTGAATGTTGAGCTTTAAGCCAGCTTTTTCACTCTCCTCTTTCACTTTCATCAAGAGGCTTTTTAGTTCCTCTTCACTTTCTGCCATAAGGGTGGTGTCGTCATCTGCATATCTGAGGTTATTGATGTTTCTCCCGGCAATCTTGATTCCAGCTTGTGTTTCTTCCAGTCCAGTGTTTCTCATGATGTACTCTGCATATAAGTTAAACAAGCAGGGTGACAATATACAGCCTTGACGTACTCCTTTTCCTATTTGGAACCAGTCTGTTGTTCCATGTCCAGTTCTAACTGTTGCTTCCTGACCTGCATACAGATTTCTCAAGAGGCAGGCCAGGTCGTCTGGTATTCCCATCTCTTTCAGAATTTTCCACAGTTTCTTGTGATCCACACAGTCACAGGCTTTGGCATAGTCAATAAAGCAGAAGTAGATGTTTTTCTGGAACTCTCTTGCTTTTTCCATGATCCAGGGGATGTTGGCAATTTGATCTCTGGTTCCTCTGCCTTTTCTAAAACCAGCTTGAACATCAGGAAGTTCACGGTTCACATACTGCTGAAGCGTGGCTTGGAGAATTTTGAGCATTACTTTACTAGCACGTGAGATGAGTGCAACTGTGTGGTAGTTTGAGCATTCTTTGGCATTGCCTTTCTTTGGGACTGGAACGAAGACACCTTTTCCAGTCCTGTGGCCACTGCTGAGTTTTCCAAATTTGCTGGCATATTGAGTGCAGGACTTTCACAGCATCATCTTTCAGGATTTGAAACAGCTCAACTGGGATTCCATCACCTCCACTAGCTTTATTCATAGTGATGCTTTCTAAGGCCCACTTGACTTCACATTCCAAGATGTCTGGCTCTAGATTAGTGATCACATCATCATGATTATCTGGGTTGTAAAGATCTTTTTTGTACAGTTCTTCTGTGTATTCTTGCCACCTCTTCTTAATATCTTCTGCTTCTGTTAGGTCCATACCATTTCTGTCCTTTATCGAGCCCATCTTTGCATGAAATGTTCCTTTGGTATCTCTAATTTTCTTGAAGAGATCTCTAGTCTTTCCCATTCTGTTGTTTTCGTCTATTTCTTTGCATTGATCGCTGAAGAAGGCTTTCTTATCGCTTCTTGCTATTCTTTGGAACTCTGCATTCAGTTGCTTATATCTTTCCTTTTCTCCTTTGCTTTTCACCTCTCTTCACAGCTATTTGTAAGGCCTCCCCAGACAGCCATTTTGGTTTTTTGCATTTCTTTTCCATGGGTATGGTCTTGATCCCTGTCTCCTGTACAATGTCATGAACCTCATTCCATAGTTCATCAGGCACTCTATCTATCAGATCTAGGCCCTTAAATCTATTTCTCACTTCCACTGTATAATCATAAAGGATTTGATTTAGGTCATACCTGAATGGTCTCGTGGTTTTCCCTACTTTCTTCAATTTGAGCTTACAACTATTCAAGTATGCCATTTGTAGCAAAAAGGCAGCCACAGAAAATAGGTAAAGGAATGAGCATGGTTGTGTCCTAAAGTTCATATAGTTTTTTTAGGTTTTTAAATTTTTTTAATGGGAGTATAACTGCTTTACAATATTGTGTTTGAATTTCATATAGCTTTTGCATGTTATGAAATACTATTATTCTCTTGAATTTTCCAGTCTTTAAAAAGGTTTTTTTTTTTTTTAAACTTTTTATTTTGCATTGGGGTATTGTCGATTAACAATGTTGTGATAGGACTTCCCACATGGTCCAGTGGTTAGGAATCTGCCTGCCAGTACAGGGGATGTGGGTTTGATCCCTGGTCCAGGAAGGTTCCACATGCCTCAGGTCACCTAAGCCCATGCGTCACACCTGCTGAGCCTGCATGCGGCAAGAGGAGAAGCCCCCAGCCCGCCACAACTAGAGAGAGCCCTCGCACAGCAGAGAGGGCCTCGTGCTGCCAAAACCGACCAAAGGAAAAAGAAAACAGAATAAAGGAAACTGTATACTAAAAACACAATGTTGTGAGAGTTTTAGGTGAACAGCAAAGGGGCTCAGCCATACGTTGACCTGTATCCATTCTCCGTCAAGGACTTCCCTGGTGGTTCAGCTGGTAAAGAATCTGCCTGCAATGTGGGAGACCTGGGTTTGATCCCTGGGTTGGGAAGATCCCCTGGAGAAGGGAATGGCTACCCACTCCAGTATTCTGGCCTGGAGAATCCCATGGACTATACAGTTCATTGTGTCACAAAGAGTCAGACATGACTGAGCAGCTTTCACTTTCTTTTATTCTCCCTCTCACTCGCCTCCAATCCAGGGTGCCACATAACATTGAGCAGAGTTCCCTGTGCTATACAGTAGATCCTTGCTGGCTATCCATTTTTAATATAGCAGTGTGTACATGGCCATCTCAAACTCCCTTTGAGAAAGAAGAAAACCTGAAGATGAAGGCACAGCTGACATTTGAAAGCACTTACCATTTCTCTATAGTTCTTCATTTGCTAACTGTTCCCCCATGCTGTGGCATGTTAACAAAGAACAGAGAACATTGCTCACCCCCTGGTTTCTCAAGAGTTAAGTTGTAATCCACTGCAGAGCTCACTGGGCACTCTGAGTGGAAATTCAGATGATAACAGGTGAGGTACCCTGTGCTGTAGACAAGCAGGCCCCTTAGGTACTTAGATATATATCTCAGGAAAAATGTTAATAACCCCATAGTCTTGCATCTTCGTATACAGTGGAAAAACCCTAAAGTCATTAACTTGAGATAGGTGTTCTTTTTGACTAGCAGTTAACCTTCTGAAGGGTTAATAGGGTAGCAGAGATGTGCCTGCAAACGGGTCTCTCTGCTCAGGCTGAGCGTCCTTGCATACGAGGCGTTCTGCCAAAGAGTCTGGACACAGCCTTGAGTTTAATGGTCCCTTGCAAACGAGGGAGCATTCCCTTCTTGAGATAAGAAGGAGATGAGGGCTTTGTGCAGACTCTGCAGTAGAGGGAGATTTCACTCCCCTTTGCTGTACGATATCATGTATGCACCTGCACTGTACTGAAAAGGCTTATTCTTACAGTCTGGAATTCTGCCTAAGGGGGGCTTTATAATAATAAACGGCAATTAGTTTGCCCAGTTCTGTTCCTCTGGCCAGAGTGGTGTCCTGTCTGTCTCTTGTGTGTCTTGTATGTTCTGCGTCATTTCACTCGTAATCACCAGTGATCTACATCTGGCACCCAACGCGGGGCTCAAGTGAAACCGAAAGGGTGAGTCACCCCGGGGGAATTTTAAATCCACAGCAGGGGAACTTTCGGAAAATTATGGGGAATTCCTCACCCTAGTGGAGGGAAACTTTTAAAAAAAATCATGGGGAATTCCTCATCATCATTACGGGCACAATACATGGAGTTAGTCCAAGGACTTCTCCACTCCATAGGCGTTAAGGCCTCAACTCGTCGGTTGAGTGAGCTCTTTCGCTTGGTGGAGAAATACTGTCATTGGTTTCAATATCAAACTAAGTTACAGCTAAACTTGAAGGAATGGAAAATAATTCAAAAAGAATTGAAACAGCAACATCAGAAGGGTAATGTGATCCCTTTAAAACTGTGGACTTTATGTAATGCTATAACACAGGCTTTGACTTTACTCTCTACTGATAATAAAACTAAATCTAATGCTTCAAGGAGGGGAGAAATAATTTATGAGGATGTGTCAGACATTAATGGGGCTTCTGCATTGCCTGAGGGCAAGGATACAAATGAGCCTCCTCCTGTAAGTGGTGAAACATCGGATAGTTCAAAATCAGATTCGGAGGCTTCTTCGGTTTTGTCAGAGGAGGGCAAAGAGATTAAAGAAATGACCCGTCTATTCCGGGAGTGGTGGAAATCCCGTAAAGAGGAAAAAAAGTCCACACCCTCTGCTCCTCCTTGTGCTTCTCTTTTCCCCACTGCGGTTAATCGGCCGATGTGGGCAGGGAACATTGTCGGTTCTCCTTTCCTTTGTCTATGGTTCATGATGATGACTTGTCTGCTCCCCCTGGTGGGTTTATTGATCCTCCACAATTGTTTCCCATCCAGAGACAGCAGGATGGCAATGTGATAAATGTTCAATATGCTCCTTTGGAATATAAATTTTTTAAAGATCTTAAAGCTGCAGTAGCACAATACGGTCCTCAATCTCCCTTTGTTTTGGCTATGCTAAAATCATTGGGAAAAGGCAAACTAATCCTTCCGTTAGATTGGGAATCCATTGCCCAAGCTATCTTGGAGGGTTCTCAATGGTTGCAACTTCGTAGCTGGTGGGAGAAAGAAGCTAGAAAGCAAGCTCAGATTAATGAGGGACAAAATCCCCCTGGTCCTCTTGAAGACAAATTAATGGGAGAGGGCCAATATCGGGCTTTAAAAGAACAGGCTCAATATTCTGATCAGGACTTACAACAAGTCCGCCAAGTCTTTCTACGAGCATGGTGCCGTGTGGTGCCTACTGGCCAAGCCCAGCCCTCCTTTGTTAAAACAATGCAAGGCCCTAATGAGCCATATACTGATTTTCTAGCAAGATTGAGGGTAGCTATAGAACGGGCTGTAGTGAGGGATGAAATCTCAGGGATATTATTACAAACTTTGGCATTTAAAAATGCAAATCCTGAATGCAAGCGTATACTGGGACCTTTAAAGGGACAGGGTGCATCTATAGCTGAATATATTAGAGCCTGCTCGGGAGTAGGAGGAACTGAGCACCAGGCTAATGTCTTTGCTACGGCCTTGGCCAAGGCTATGAGACCACCAAAGGGAGGTAACTGCTTTCATTGTGGAAAACCTGGTCATATGAAAAAAGAGTGTCAAAAATTAAAAGCTGATAAAGACAGATCCCTTGCTAAAAAGAATAAGGCTCCTCCTGGACTTTGCCATCGGTGCAGGAGGGGATTTCATTGGACTAATGAATGCAAATCTAAAACAGACAAAATGGGCAACCCGACACTGGGAAACTATCCTGCGGGCCTGAGTCCTTGGGGCCCAGGAACAATACCAGGGACTTCTCCTCCTTGCCCTCCTCCCATTCCATGTGCCCCAAACCTGTTCCCTCCCAGCAACCGTTATGAGTCGATGCCCCGTTGAAAGGACCTCAGATGATGATTTCGGACTTGCGGTCTGCTACTTCAGGGAGTGCTGCTGCTGATTTGCCGCCAGCTGAGAATGTTCTTTTGTCACCAGGGGGAGGCATTTACAAATTAAAAACAAATGTATTTGGACCACTGCCTAAAGGCACTTTTGGCTTGATATTAGGCCGTAGCAGCGCGGCTTTGAGAGGCTTAACCATAATTCCTGGGGTAATAGACTCTGACTATGTTGGAAAAATTTTAATTATGGTCTCTACTTCTACCACACTTTCATTGATAGCTGGGGAACGTATTGCTCAAATACTTCTCCTACCTTATCACCCCTTTTTGGCTCTTCCTAATGAACGAACAGGAGGATCTGGAAGTACTGGGCGACATGTATTTTGGAAAATGCTTATTAAAGATTCTCGCCCTGTTCTCTCTTTGATTATACAAAAAAACAACTTTGAGGGACTAGTAGATACAGGGGCAGATGTTTCAATCATTTCTTCTCAGCAATGGCCCCAAGATTGGAAAAAGGAAAAAAGCCCTTTAATGCTGACAGGATTGGGCTCCATTGCAGATGTTTAAAAGAGTACCCATCCCTTGCAATGTCAATTCCATAATGAAAGATCAGTGTTTGTTACCTTTTATATTATAAATATACCTATTAATATATGGGGGAGAGATCTCCTCTCTCCTTTGGGGGCTTCTGTAGCCATTCCATCGAAAAACTAGTGGCCACTGCTCAAATTCCTCGAGCACGCCCATTAAAATGGTTAACTAATACTCCTAAATGGGTTGAGCAGTGGCCATTACCACAAATGAAGCTCGAGGCATTAGAACAAGTAGTACAAGAACAACTCCAACTCGGTCATTTAGAGCCCTCTACCTCCCCCTGGAATTCTCCTGTTTTTGTTATTAAAAAAAAATCTGGAAAATGGAAAATGTTAACTGATTTACAAAAAGTTTATAAATGTATTAAACCTATGGGAGCATTGCAATTGGGACTCCCCTCTCCAGCTCTTATTCCTCAAAATTGGTCCTTAATGGTGTTAGATCTTAAAGACTGTTTTTTTACCATTCCCCTACAATTGCAAGATAAAAATAAATTTGCTTTTACAGTTCCTGTTCTTAATCATGCTCAGCCTGTTAAGCGTTATCAATGGACAGTCCTACCACAGGGAATGATAAATAGTCCTACCTTATGTCGGAAATTTGTGGCTCACTCTTTACAATCTCTCCGTCAAAAATACCCTAATTATATTCTATATCATTATATAGATGATCTCTTCTTGGCAGCTCCTAGTATTGCTGAACGTGACGAATTCTTTTTAAAAGTACAACAGGCTTAAAGACTATAGAATTTGCAAATAGCCCCCCAAAAAATTCAAAAGGACTTTCCTATTTCATATTTAGAGACAATATTAAAACAACATAGAGTTAAGCCCCAAAAATTACAAATTAGAAGAGACCATCTCAAAACCTTAAATGATTTTCACAAATTATTGAGAGATATTAATTGGCTACATCCGGTACTTGAGATTCCTACTTACCAGTTACGACATTTGTTTTCTACTTTAAAAGGAGATACAGCTTTAGATAGCCCCCGGACCTTAACCTCATTGGCTTTACAGGAACTTCAATTTGTTAAACAACAACTAAATGACGGTTTTTTGACTTACTTACATGCATCTCAACCTATTTCTTTTATCATATTTCATACCCCTTATTCCCCATCTGGTGTAATTGCTCAAAAAAAAAAGATTAATAAAATGGTTTTTTTTACCTAACAGTCTTTCCAAAAAATTGACTATATATATAGATAAATTAGCCTTGCTTATACAAAAAGGTCGCTATCGTATTTTACAACTATCAAGATGTAAACCACACCAGATTGTTACTCAGTTAACAACTGCTCAAATATCTCGATGTTTACAATTTAATGAAAACTGGCAAATTTCTCTTGCTTCATATCCTGGTTCGTTTTCTAATCATTATCCATCATCTAAATTGATTGATTTTCTCCGAACTAACACTATGATATCTCATTCCCCAATTTCAGATGTTCCAGTTAAAGGACCCACTATTTTTACAGATGCAAATAAAAATACTGCTGGATATTGGACCCCCAAAAATTCCAAGGTTCTCCCCCACTCATTTTCTTCTGTACAGCCTGCTGAATTGTGGGCTATCTATTTAGTTTTACAAGATTTTCCCCAACTTCCTATTAACATTGTTTCAGATTCTCGATATGCTGTTCTCTCTTGCCTACAGCTTCCTCATGTTTCCCTTCCACTGACCCTTAAAACAGCTATTGATAAATTGTTTTACCAAGTACAACAATTACTCTTACAACGTTCAGAGTTAATTTTCTTTACTTACATCCGTGCACATTCTGCCCTTCCTGGACCCTTATCACTCGAAAATGCTACAATTGATGCTTTACTTTATCCTATAAAAGCAGCAAAACGAAAACATCTACTACAACATACCAACTCCAAAGGGTTACAAAAATCTCATGCTATTACTCAAAAATAAGCTCAAAATACTGTTCGTTCTTGTTCCATATGTGCACCTTTTGCTTTACCATTTACCCCACCAGGTGTCAACATAAAAAGACTGCAAGCAAATCAGATATGGCAAATAGACGTAATTTACATTTCTTCCTTTGGACAACAAAAATGTGTGCGTCATACTATAGATATTTGCACACATTTTCAATGGGCCACCGCATTACATTCTAAAAAGGCTGACGCTATAATTACTCATTTGTTATCTTGTTTTGCAGTTATGAGATTACCAATTAAATTAAAAACTGATAATGCACCTGCTTACCAATCATCAAAATTAGCTCACTTTTTATCTCAATACCATATAACTCATACTTTTGGTATTCCTTATAATAGTCAAGGGCAAGCTATTATTAAAAGAGCTAATCATACCTTGCGTGACTATCTTAAAAAAATAAAAAAGGGGGAACAAGAGAGATTTATGAAACCTAAAAACATTCTGAATAAAACTCTACTTACCCTAAATTTTTCGAGTGTTTGGAGCAGGGGAAATCTATCAGCAGCAGAGTTGCACTTCCAAGGGAAAGAAGAAGATTAGAAGATCTTGAATACGCCCATTTGGTATAAAGATAAAGAGAAAGGCTGGATCCCAGCATTATTAATATATTTGGGACGAGGGTATGCTTTCATTTCTGTTGATAATTACAGGTTTTGGACCCCAGCAAGATTGATCAAAATCAACAATGGCTGATCCCCTTTGTTCAGAAATTTGAAGAGCTTACTATGCAGAGAAGCCTTACCTCCCGTACAAGGCAAGCAACACCTCCTACGTGGGGTCAAATGAAGAGGTTGACCCAGGAAGCAGAGAAGATATTAATGAAGGCAGGGCAACCTCTGAATCCTACCAATCTTTTGCTTGCCATGATGGCGGTGGTGACATGTCAGGTAAACGGCGTATCGGCAAGTAGTCATACATATTGGGCATATATACCTAATCCCCCATTAGTAAGAGCAGTTTCCTGGGGGGAACCAGAAGTGCAAGTATGCACTAATGAGACTGCCTTCTTTCCCCTGCCAGCTTGCGGGGGAATAGAACAACTATCTCATCATAAACAACAATATAATATTAGTAATTTGACCATTGCCGTGGAAGGTATTCCTTTATGTATAGGGGGACACCCCTTTTGTCTGTCCACCAAGGAACATTCTCATCATTCTTATAATACATGGGGGGTAAAGTATAATAATTACCATTTTGCTGCTTTTACTGTGCTTGTTTCCACTAGGGGATTTAATACCTCGACAGAACCGCTGGATACTCATAATGGAAAACACATGTCACTATGTCCTGTTAACTTTTTTGTTCCTTCTCCAGAATCTTTGGAGTGGGAATGTTGCCAAGGTCATTGACCCTTTAAGGTCATGAATTATTCTGGGGCCATCATTGTAGATTGGAATCCAGATCATGGGCAATTCTTAGAAAAATGGTCAGATAAATCTCTTAGGTGGCATCGTGCAAATGGCACTTTAATGGGCAATGGTAATGAAACAGTTAAATGGCAGCAATTTGCACTTGTCCCTCCTCAATTACCATTGCAAGGATATCCGCACATTCAAGGAGATATTTGGAAACTATGGGCGGTTTCTGGTAATCTCACTATCTGGTCAGGAAACTATACTTTAGACAGTGGTGACTCTTCGGGTCCATTCCATGTTAATTTACATGTTAATAAATCTTATTCTGCAATGGCATGTGTAAAATATCCTTTTGCATTGTTATATGGGAATTGGATCTGGAATGATACTATGGGGTCTATATCATGTGACTATTGTAATTTAATTCAATGTGTAAATCAGTCTTGGTGGGAAAAATTTGAAAGATGAGCCTTTAATTCCAATTTCTTGCTAGTAATTGTTAAGGCTCAGACAGAAGTATGGTTACCTATAAATCTGACTCGGCCGTGGTCAGATTCTTTTGCTGCTTCTCATCTAGTAACTGACGTATGCTTGGTGTGGTCATCGCTTCAATTTTAGCAGTCGCATCAGTAACTGCAACAGCAGCAGTAGCAGGTCTTGCATTACACCAAGGAATTCAAACAGCTGATTTTATTTGGGACTGGCATAAGGACTCTCATTTGTTATGGCAACAACAGCGAGATTTGGATGCACAACTTGCTACCGACGTGCTCAATCTTCAACACACCGTTTCCTGGCTTGGAGATCAATTGGCTGTTTTATCTACACGGAGTGTGTTGAGATGTGATTGGAATTCTTCTCAGTTTTGTATAACACCTGTACCATTTAACATGAGTGAAGGTTGGGACAAAGTAAAACGATCCTTAACTGGGCATCAACATCTCACTACAGAGATTATAAACTTGAAACAACAAATTTTATCCACTTTTAGCAGGACTTTACCTGACATTACAGGATCTGATTTGCTAAAAGGTCTTCAAGAGAGAATGAATAATTTGAATCCATTAGGGCATGTATCCTCACTAGTTGGGACTACTTTTGGAAACACTGTGCTTATATTACTTTTATGTTGTGTTGCTTTTCTAGTCTTCCTGCGATGGCAGAAAGGGAAACAACAAAAGCATGAAGCAGAAAAGATCCAGACCATGCTACAATTTATAGAAGCAAATAAAAAAGGGGGAGATGAAGGGTTAATAGGGTAGCAGAGATATGCCTGCAAACGGGTCTCTCTGCTCAGGCTGAGCGTCCTTGCATACGAGGCATTCTGCCAAAGAGTCTGGACACAGCCTTGAGTTTAATGGTCCCTTGCAAACGAGGGAGCATTCCCTTCTTGAGATAAGAAGGAGATGAGGGCTTTGTGCAGACTCTGCAGTAGAGGGAGATTTCACTCCCCTTTGCTGTACGATATCATGTATGCACCTGCACTGTACTGAAAAGGCTTATTCTTACAGTCTGGAATTCTGCCTAAGGGGGGCTTTATAATAATAAACGGCAATTAGTTTGCCCAGTTCTGTTCCTCTGGCCAGAGTGGTGTCCTGTCTGTCTCTTGTGTGTCTTGTATGTTCTGTCATTTCACTCATAATCACCAGTGATCAACACCTTCATCAGGATGTATACTTGGCTTCATGTACTCCCTAGCCAGAAATCACAAATTGGCCTCTTCAGATAATCCCCTTAGAGCTACTGAGAGGGTGTCATCCAGGCTATAGTCCTCAGTACGTCCCTGAATAAAACACAATTCTTAGCTGTACACTTTTCTTTAAGTAGACAAGTATGTATCAGTACAGCATTTCTTTTTTTGCTGAATAATATTCCATTGTATGGATAAGGTTTGTTTTTTTTTTTTTTCCTTTTCAGTTCAGTTCAGTTCAGTTGCTCAGTCATGTCCGACTCTTTGCAACCCCATGAATCGTAGCACGCCAGGCCTCCCTGTCCATCACCAACTGCTTTTTGTCTACTACGGATTATGCTGCTATGAACATCTGTGTGCAAATTTTTATGTCAGCTTGTTTTCAATTCTCTTAGGTGCATGTGAGCCTGCTAAGTCACTTCAGTCGTGTCCAGTTCTTTGTGACCCTATGAACTGTAGTCTGTCAGGCTCCTCTGTCCATGAGATTCACCAGGCAAGACTACTGGAGTGGGTTGCCATGCCCTCCTCCAGGGGATCTTCCTGACCCAGGGATCAAACCCAGATCTCCTGCATGTCCTGCATTGGGAGGCAGGTTCTTTATCACTAGCATCACCTGGGAAGCCCCTCTGCCTCTTCAGATAATCCCCTTAGAGCTACTGAGAGGCTGTTGTCCAGGCTATAGTCCCCAGTAAGTCCCTGAATAAAACATAAACTCACAATTCATAGCTGTATATGTATACTGTCAATGAAAAAATTAATCAATAGTCAATCCAAGAAAGAAGGGGGGAATTTTATTCAACCTAATCTGAGGATTATAACCCAGGAAACAGTCTTTCAGAAATCTCTGAGGGCTGTTCTGCCTATAACAGATCAAAGCACAGTTATGTACATTTTTGAGACAAAAGGTTATATATCGAAGTAGCATATGGATAGTCTACATAGCCCATATCTGTACTTCCAAAGCGGATCACCATGAGCCCTCACAGGGCTGAGAAGGAATGTCATCTCCTAAGGACTTACCTTGCTGGTGCCAGAAGAAAATTCTGTTTTCAGCCAAGCAGGCATTCCTGCATCTTTTAAGGAGATCTGGTTAATGTGTAACGTGGATGTTATAATGCACAGTCCATGGGGCTGCAGAGTCAGACACGACTCAACTGAGCATGCGAGTGATGCACAGCAAAGAGGGGCAGTGGCCCAAACGGACAGAGACAGGATTTCACGCTTAAACTTTTTTTCTTGTTCTGCCTTAAACAAATTTTCATTTCACCAATTCCTGGGTATGAAATTGCTATGTCGCAAAGTAATTCATTGTTTAACTTTTTAACGAAAAGTTGAATGAACTGCCGAAGTGCTAGCAGAAGTGGCTACACCATTGTATAATCCTATGATGTACGGGGGTTCCATGTGGTTTTGAATCACGTTACTGATGACTTCTCATTTCTTCCTAAAACATGGCTTACTTGCTTCCAATGTCTCCTTCACCTTGCTTGTCTTCTCTTGTCAACATTCTCACGAGTGAATGCCCAGCAAGGCCTAAGGACAAGAAAATCATGATTGGGATCAAGCAGTTTGTCGGGCAAATATGGAACCTACACAATTGGCTAGAGCCTGTTTTGGACTATTGAAAGATTAAGAGCAACCCCACACCCCCCACTGTATGCTGTCTTCTACAGTCATCTCTCTCTCAAGGAATTGCTGGCCCCCATCCCAATCAGCCCTTCCATCAGTTTCCGTGTACCAGTTCCATGTCTCTTCCTTCCATAAAAATCACACTGAAAGCCCTGATAATTGACACAGAGAAAAAGCATTAAGAGGTAAAAATATGCTTAGCACTGGGAGGGAGGGAAGGAAGTAGATTTAGAAGCCAAGCTGAGAAGCAATGAAAGGGATTTGTTTCTATCATTTGGTGGCTCAAGCCAAACACAGAGACATATATGGGTGACAGGAAGATCTTTATCTGTTCATAAGCACACTTCTAACTTCTCCCTCCACTGGTAGTTTTAGTGAGAATGTGTGGAGCAAGCAGCCTTCCAGGTGGTAGTGGATGGAAAAGGGCAGCTGAGTTTAACCAGTGGACAGTCCCATCTTAGATTTAGGTCTTTACTTTGAGATGGTTATTATTGTTATTTATTTATTTATTGGTATACGGTGTTAGGGAATGTTGTAATTTCATTCTTTTACATGTATCAGTCCAATTTTCCCAATACCACTTACTGAAGAAGCTGTCTTTTCTCCTTCATGTATTCCTGCCACCTGTCACACCAAAACCAGACAAAGACACTACCAAAAAATCGGATTAGAGGCTAATACCTTTGATGAATATAGGCGTAAAACTCCTCAACAAAATCTCAGCAAATGAACCCAACAACACGTAAAAAGGATCATACACCATGATCAAGTTGAATTCATTCCAGAGACACAAGGATGGTTGATTGATGTATAACTGAATCGCGTTGCTATACAGCTATTGTATAGCATACCTATTGTACACTAATACAAAATTGTAAATCAACTGTACTTCTTTAGAATAAAAAAAAAAAGCTGCCCTGAGAATCTAACCACCACAGGTGCAAACTGCAGCCAAAAGCAGTTCCGCATTTCCAATCACATCAACCTGAATGAAGGAGCTGGTGATCCTACACAGGGATAAATGATGTGCTGGGTATGATGACAGGACCAACAAGTGACGTTTGTTTGGTTGTGAGAATGATTTTTTGTGCACAAAAAGAAAACTGGAAACCACTCATAGTTATATCAGCTAAAGATATCTGTTGTTATATTGTGGAATGCATGTGTGCATGCTAAGTCACTTCAGTCATGTCTGACTCTTTGTGACCCCATGGACAGTAGCCGTCCAGGCTCCTCTGTCTATGGGATTCTCCAGGCAAGAGTACTGGAATGGGTTGCCATTGCCTTCAGTGGCAACCCATTCCAGTACTCTTGCCTAGAAAATCCCATGGACGGAGGAGCCTGGTAGGCTGCAGTCCATGAGGCAGCCGATGCTTTCATATAAGTTAAGTAACTTGGCCACAGTCCCGGCCAGTAAGTGCTGGAGTCAGGATTTGAGCCCAGACCCAACCAGTTATGGATCTTGTGCAATTAGTCACCCTGCTCCACTCTGGTCCCAGCCTGAACCCCCATCCTGGAAGCCAGGGTGACTGGAAGTCCCCCATCAGGGACCCTGGAGAGGAAGAGGCTCCTGCAGAGAAAGGCGGGCCTCAGGCCCCTGCCAGCTTCTCTGTAACTGCAGTCATCAAGGCTCCCTCTAGTCTTCCTTGTGGATTTCCCAAGCCTTCTCTTTTCTTGAACAATCTAGAAAGCTCACAGCTTGGCATTCAAGGCCCAGCATCATCTAGTCTTACCAGACCATCCCCTAGAGGAGGCAATGGCACCCACTCCAGTAGTCTTGCTTGGGGAATCCCGCGGACAGAGGAGCCTGGAGGGCACGATTCACAGGGCCGCAGAGAGTCGGACACGACGGACTTGCATGGACTGAGGCAGAGACTTGGGTACTGGTGCTCAGGACCCTGGGGCTTCCGTGCTGGCTCAGCAGTAATGCAGGAGACCCAGGAGATGCAGGTTTGATCCCTGGGTTGGGAAGATTCCCTTGCAGAAGGGAAGGGCAACCCACTCCAGGATTCTTGCCTGGACAGAAGAGTCTGGCAGGCTACAATCCATGGGGTCTCAAGGAGTCACTACAGTCGCTGCAGTCCATGGGGTCGGACACAGCTGAACAACAACAATGATACAAAGTCTTACCTTATTTATTTCTGAGGACTGAGGCATGAGGCTTTGTCAGACCCTCTTTCTGAGTCAGTTCAGTTCAGTTCAGTTGCTCAGTCGAGTCAGACTCTGCAATCCTGTGGACTGTACATGCCAGGCTTCCATGTCCATCACCAACTCCCAGAGCTTACTCAAACTCATGTCCATAGAGTCGGTGATGCCATCCAGCCATCTCATCCTCGGTCGTCCCCTTCTTCTCTTGCCTTCAATCTTTCCTAGCATCAGGGTCTTTTCCAAGGAGTCAGTTCTTCACATCAGGTGGCCAAAGTATTGGAGTTTCAGCTTTAGCATCAGTCTTTCCAATGAATGTTCAGGACTGATTTCCTTTAAGATGGACTTGTTGGATCTACTTGCTGTTCAAGGGACTCTCAAGAGTCTTCTCCAACACTACAGTTCAAAAGCATCAATTCTTCGGTGCTCAGCTTTCTTTATAGTCCAACTCTCACATTCATACATGACTACTGGAAAAATAATAGCTTTGACTAGACAGACCTTTGTTGGCAAAGTAATGTCTCTGCTTTTTAATATGCTGTCAAGGCTGATTGTAACTTTTCCTTCAAGGAGCAAGCTTCTTTTAATTTCATGGCTGCAGTCACCATCTGCAGTGATTTTGGAGCCCCTCAAAAATAGTCTGTCACAGATATCTCAACTATTTCATTGCAGGGACTTCCCTGGCAGTCCATTGGTTGGGACTTGGACTGCATTTTCTCATCTCTCATAGTGGTTTTAGCTCCTTGCTGTATGGGTGGCTTGTTTTTTAATCATACAGAATCTGAAAGGGAGATCCTTTCTCTGCAAACATAATGAATTCTTTATTGGCTACATACGAAATGATGGGCTTGGTAACTGGATACAAAGGTGTGAACACTTGGATAATTGTACAGCTGGAGATGTGAAGTTTGGGTTCATAAATGGCTACATGCTAACCGAGGATGTATAAGCTGCTAAAATCCTGAATTAGGTGGTTTTCCACTGACCCAGGTGCTGAATGGTAGGAATTGCATGGAATTCTAAGGAACACTAAAGTGAAGGGTTGAAGAATCCCCTGGTGGTCCAGTGGTTAGGACTCTGTGCTTTCACTGCAGAAGTCCCAGGTTCAATCCCTGGTCAGGGAGCTAGGATTCCTCAAGCCATATGGTGTGGCCAAAAAATTAAAATAAATACAAGATTGGATGAAGGAAGCACCTTTAGGATGAGGGGATGCTGGTCAGATAGGTAAAATTCAAGTCAGAAGTTCTAAGAGGCAAGGATGTGTCAACATTGTTCGAGAAGCAGGCAAGGTCCAATCATAACCTTGGTGGCTGCTATGACCTTGGTCACAGCAGGTTCTGGTGAGAATTGGTGGCAGAAGTCAGATCAGAGAGGATTAAAGAGCTAATCCACAGAAAGGAAGTGAAGATAGTAAGTGCAGGCTTCTTAAAAGAAGCTTGGAGAAGATAAGAAGATCATGGAGTGGTAGCTAGAGGGAAGACTGAATCAAAGGACAGCTTATTTAGGAAGAAAGAGTTTAGCATCTTTTTAGACAAAGATAAATTTCTGTCATCTTTTTCCTTTCCTTACATTAGTGCAAAAAGTCTACCTTATCAGTTTAGGAATCTCTATTTTCATCAGTCTCTTTCTCTCTCTCTCTCTCTCTCTCTTTTTTAAGTGGGAAAGAGAATGGGGCTTAAAAAATTTTTTTTTAATTTAATTTAATTTTTTTTTTTTTTGGCCATTCCACTTGGCTTGCAGGATCTTAGTTCCCCAACAAGGGGTCGAACCTAGGTCCCCTGCAGTGGAAGCATGGAGTCTTAACCACTGGACCACCAGGGAAACCCTCATCCATCTTTTTATCTCCTTTCTTATATCTTTAGTTTTCCGTTAGATTCTCCCTCCCCTTCTCTCTATCATGTTTCACACCTCTCCTGTTTCTTTTTATTTTTCATTTCCTTCTTTCTCTCTTGTGCCTTTTCCTTCTTTCTCTCCCATCATTTTTATTAAAAAAAATAGGCTTGATATAAAATGAAAAATATTTCTATTAATATTTCATCTATTTTTAATAATAATATTTACATTATTATTAAACAATCATATTATTAACATTATAAATTAACATTACTGTTAAATCTACTTCTAATCTTTCCCCATTCTACTCAGTATTCTTATAATAGTTTAAAGCATTTTCTTTTTCATAAATAAGCTTCAACAAATATATACTTAATACTCAGATAATGTTTTTCTGGACTTTTTAAAAATAATGAGAATGACAAAGGAGAGAATTGGATGACAGGTGAGTCTGGGTCTGCTTATTTCTCTGTCCCAATACAAGAGCTTGCCTGAAAGAGAAACAACCATCAAACCCAGATTCTCCAGTCTATGTGGGTCAGTGTGGGTCTAGTCCTAACCAGGAGATTCAGGGATAGGCTATTGATGATGACAGAGGGAACAATGAATGCAATTAATATTGCTTTAAAATGACTTTTATAGTTCCCCCAGCTTCCTGTTTAGCAAATTAAAATGTGGTCATTGAAGACAAGTTTTAAAAGTCTTGTCTACAGCAAAGTGGTCTGTAGCAAAGTGGTTCAGTTATACATATACATATACATGTATCTATTTTTTAAAATTCACTTTGTTGTACACCTGAAACTAAAACATCATTGTTAATCAAAAACTATACTCCAACATAAAATAAAAATTAAAAAAAAGAAAGTGCATTGTCCATAAGAAGTATTGCTACCATTCCCACGCTGAGAATATAACCAAACTTTTCTGGACTCAAAAAAAAGTATATAAGGTCATGTATAATACAAATAAAATAAACTATTAAATAATCTATTAACCAGAGTTAATCAATATGAGGATATCAAAACACTCAACCATAAAGGAGATCAGCCCTGAATATTCACTGAAAGGACTGATGTTGAAGCTGAAGCTCTAATACTTTGGCCACCTGATGCAAAAAGCCAACTTATTGGAAAAGACCCTGATTCTGGGAAAGACTGAGGGCAGGAGAAGCTGGCAGCAAAGGATGACCTGGTTAGATGGCATCACCAATTCAATGTACGTGAGTTTGAGCAGACTCCAGGAGACAGTGAAGGACAGGGAAGCCTGGTGTGCTACAGTCCATGGGGTTGCAAAGAGTCAGACACAACTGAATGACTGAACAACAATCGATATAAACGTATTAGTCCCTATACTTCTATTCTCATGTACGTAAATGTTGAACCATCTCACATATGCCTGAGGAAAAAGGGGTTTTCCAGGATGTGAAACTTTCAGTGCTAAAGCCAGAAAAGTCCCGGGCTACCTGGGATGAGCTGATCAATCTGTTATAGTTTTTTGGTTTCTTTTTTTTTAAGCAAATAAATTTTAATACATCTAAGTTTAACATCTTAAGTATATTTTAAAACTTTTAAAAACTGAAAAAAATTTAAAAGTATTTTATGCCAGCATTTTTTCTCCTTTTTTTATTAGAGCATAGTTAATTTACAGTGCTGTGATATTTTCAGGTATACAGCAAAGTGAATCTGCTATACTCTGTTATAGTTTTTTTTAAAAATTGTTTAAAAGAATGTGTTTTACACAAAGATGATGAAAATGTAGTACATGGCTTTCAAGAGGCAGTTCTTCCTTGGGTGGTCAGCCACTGAGCCAGCTGACCAGTTTGCCAGGGTCACCAGGCTATGAGACTCCCCACCCACCCAGCACTCACCAGGCAGGAGGCAGAACCAGAGCTGCACTCAACCCTAGCAGCTTGTCCATCGGCCTCAGAAGGCAGTCCCTTAAGTAGGTCAAAGGGCCCCGTCTTCCCCACCCCAGGGCTTTGGCCTTATACTAGTCCTTGGTAGAAAGTGAAAAGTGAAAGTCGCCCAGTCATGTCCGACTCTTTGCGACCCCATGGACTATACAGTCCCCGGAATTCTCCAGGCCACAATACTGGAGAAGGCAGCCTTTCCTTTCTCCAGGGGATCTTCCCAACCCAGGGATTGAACCCAGGTCTCCTGCATCGCAGGCGGATTCTTTACCAGCTGAGCCACCAGGGAAGCCCAAGAATACTGAAGCGGGTAGCCTATCCCTTTCCCAGCAAATCTTCCCAACCCAGAAATCGAACCGGAATCTCCTGCATTGCAGGCAGATTCTCTACCAACTGAGCTATCAGGGAAGTCCTGTTCTTGGTAGAGACGGGGGCCAGTCATTGGCAGAGTAGGCCCACTAACAGGATCTTTATTTTAATTGAAGGAGAATTGCTTTAAAATATGTGTTGGTGTCTGCCATACATCAACATGAATCAGCTATAGGTATACATATGGTCCCCTCCCTCTTGAAACTCCCTCCCACGTCCCTCCCCATCCCACCCCTCTAGGTTATCACAGAGCCCCGGTTTGAGTTCCCTGAATCATACAGTGAATTCCCACTAGCCATCTATTTTACAGATGGTGCTGTGTATTTGCAGGGCAGCAATGGACATGCAGACATAGAGAACAGACTTACGGACACAGCACGGCGTGGGCGAGGAGAGGGTGGAGCCGCTGCAGGGCGGCATGGAATCGCGCACTGTCAGGGCCTTGTAACAAGCTCAGTGCTCTTCACCGACTCCTCACTTCAGGAGGCATCACAGGCTCTCAGAGTAAATCCCCAGCTGATGAAACTTTTCCTGTTTTTCAGGGAAAGTGAAAGTGTCAGCTGCTCAGTTGTGTCTGATTCTTTGGGACCCCATGGACTGCAACACATCAGGCTCCTCTGTCCACTATCTCCCAGAATTTGCTCAGATTTATGTCCATTGAGTCGATGACACTATCTAAACATCTCATCCGCTGCCACCCCTTTTCCTTTTGCCTTCAATCTTTCCCAGCATCAGGGTCTTTGGCAGTGTATAGGGTCTTTGCATTGGGTGGCCAAAGAAATGGAGATTCAGCATTAACATCAGCCCTTTTAGTGAATAAGAAGGAGCCCAAGAAACAGGCAGAGAATAGAGGTCACTAAATATAAACCCGTGATGTTACTTAATTCCAGTTTTTAAATTAAATTTTTCTTAACTGAATTCTCTAGCTAGTAGTTGAACAGAAGATGAATATAAAGAGTTGAATGCAGAACCAAATGACTTAAGCAGTATTATATTTCCTATTTCCCTGATGGGGAAATTGGGGGCTATAGATTAATGATTTGCCAAGGTCTCCAGTATTCTTGCCTGGAGAATCCCCATGGACAGAGAAGCCTGGTCGCACAGAGTCGGACATGACTGAAGCAACTTATCACACACACATGCAGGGTTTCATAGCCAGTAGATGTTGTAACGTGTCTTTAAACCCAGATCCACCTAATTTCTGAGTCTTGTCTCTGGCTGGGACACTTCCTGGTTGGGTTTCTGTCTAGACACAATACTGCAAGGTCTGATGGAGATCAGCGTGGGCCTGGAAGCTTGTGGTGGTTCTAGACGCCACTTGTCTGGCTGCTGCCCTGGAGAAGATTCCTGCACTGAGAGAGAGATCATGCCTGATGACCTCTAGGTCGACTGACCATATCATTTATTCTCTAGACTGAAGCTGCGGAGAAGGCAATGGCACCCACTCCAGCACTCTTGCCTGGAAAATCCTATGGACAGAGGAGCCTGGTGGGCTGCAGTCCATGGGGTCGCTAAGAGTCGGACATGACTGAGCGACTTCACTTTCACTTTTCACTTTCATGCTTTGGAGAAGGAATTGGCAACCCACTCCAGTGTTCTTGCCTGGAGAATCCCAGGGACGGGGGAGCTTGGTGGGCTGCCGTCTCTGGGGTCACACAGAGTCGGACACGACTGAAGCGATTTAGCAGCAGCAGCAGCAGCAGACTGAAGCTCTGGGGAGTGAAAGGGGCATTTACTAAGTAAGCTTGGAATGCCATGAATTAGAACTAACTGTTAGTTCTCTCACAACTTTGGATAAATTTAATATGTGATAAATTTAATCAGGATAAATTTAATATATGACATTATCAAGTGCTCAATTTCTGATGGACCTCTGAAGGCTCCTCTCCTGAAAAACCAGAAAAATTTCACAACACATCATTCACGGAGGTGCATGTCTTATTCAGCATAACTCCACCATTTAAAATGACCATTATTTTCCAGTGCAACCTAGTTGGACACATTGTGGAATGTTGTTTAAGAAACTATGAGGAAGAATGGAAGAAGGAAGGTCAGCCAGGAATGTGGGGCAAGCAAGGCCTTTTCTGGTGTAGATTTAACTCGTGATACTTCTAAATGACTTCTGTGAGGTTCAGACACACACGTGGAGCTATTTTAGCCACATGGCATCTCCACTTTATTTTAGCGTAATCAGATAGCTGTCACCAGCATTTTCCAGTGGGGCCACATTTCCTAAATCTTTTCTAAAAATTATAAGTGTTGGTGATTCATATTTACTGTCCTTAAAGTATAAAAGTGTATTTAAAAAAGTATAGATGATTTACGTTACTGTATTAGTTTCTGGGGTACAGGAAAGTGATCCAGCTTTACACAGACAGACCAGACACACACATGCACATATGTATACCCTTTTTCATATTCTTTTCCATTACGGGTTATCACAGGATACTGAATATAGTTTCTGGTGCAAAACAGTAGGACCTTGCTGTTTATCTGTTTTATATATGGGAGTGTGTATCTACCACTCCCAAACTTCTGATTTGTCCCACCCCACCCCTGTCCACTCTCACTTTCGGTAATCATAGGTTTGTTTTCTAAAGTGAGAGTGCTAGTCACTCAGTTGTGTCCAACTCTTCGTGAGTCTGAGTATAACGTGGACTGTGGCCTGCCAGGCCTCTCTGTCCATGGAGTTCTCCAGGCAAGAATACTAGGGTGGGTTGCCATTCCCTTCTCCAGGGGATCTTCACGATCCAGGGATCAAACCTGGATCTCCTGCATTGCAGGCATATTCTTTACCATCTGAGCCACAGGGGAAACCTTGAGTATATTTTTGTTTGGTAAATAAGTTCATTTATGTAATCTTTTAGGTTCTATATACAAGGGATGTTATGTGGTATTTGTTTTTCTCTTTCTGGCTTACTTCACTTAGTATAATAATCTTTAGATTTTTCTACGTTGCTGCAAATGGCCTTATTTTGTTCTTTTTTATGGCTAGTAATATTCTGTTGTGTACATGTACCACATCTTCTGTATAATTCATCTGCTGATGGACATTTAGGTTGATTCCACGTCTTGGCTATTGTGGATAGTGCTCCTACAAACATTGGGCTGCATGTATCTTTTTGAGTTAGAGTTTTCTCCAGATACATGTTCAGGAGTGGGATTTCTGGATCATATGTACATATATATATATATATGGACTGTTTTCCATAGTGGCTGCAATAGTTTACATCTCCACCAACAGTGTGGAGGCTTCCCTCTCCTCCTCACCCTCTACAGCATTTGTTATTTGTAGAGTTTTTCATGCACCAAGATCCTTCCCTGAGGAAGCACCATCAAGATGTTTGAGGAGCATAAACTTCTATGAGAAGTTTTGGCCAGCTCATTATCTTCTGCTTTCTACTCTCTTTTCCTAGCTTCCCCAGTGATAGATAACACGCCTCTTTCCAATATCACAGTATGCGTTGGGTCCTATGCACTATTATTATCAATACAACCTTCAGGTTTGCATAGACCAGGGTGGAAGTAACACTATGGAAGAAGAATTTTGTTCTTTGGTGGCTCCAATAATCTGTTCATATCCTAGTTTCTCCATTTTCTACTCCTTCCTCACCCTCTGCTCTTGCACAGTGATGACGGGGGTGATGTGGGACTCGGGACCCCATGGGCAGCTCTGGAACCCCACTATCCTGTGAGAGGGGCTGCTGAGCATACAGGGGATTCTGGACCATTCAGCAAAGTTCATCTTTGTGGGGATTGGGTATCAATGACGTCTTTCATCCATGCACCCCACACTGCTGCAGAATTTATTCTGAATCACCTTTGTCTTTGGAAGGCTGTGGAGGGGAGTTCTCTCCTCTGACAATGTGGGAGGAGCTGGACTCCCAGTCTGTGACATGTGGGGGCTCTGGGCCCCTTTCCCCTCCTTGATTGCTTTCAGGGCTGGCAGACCCTCATGCATTCATGCATTTGTCCTACTATTCTCGTTGAGTCAAGGAGGAGTAGGAGTCTTGTTGAATCCTGCTATTCTTGCTGAGCGCCTGCTCTGTACCACACAGTGTGCAGAGAGCTTCTGGGGAATGATTAGCATGACTGTCAGGGTCTCTGCCGTGAAAGGGTTGTTCTGATGGAGAAGAAGAGAGGGGAATGGGAGACACACCCCATCCTGCACTGTGACCTGGAACGGTTTCTCTAGCCCCCAACCTGCACGTTAGGACCTTGCTCCATCATCTTTCTCCTTCCTTTGGCTGGATCTCCTAGAACGAATACTCTTATTCAGGAATTAGCTATGTTTATTAAGCATGACTAATGAATTCAGAATACCACAAGATTGTACTTTCAAAGGTACTGGGACATAGGTATTCCTTTGAGAAACAGCAACAAAATTTTAAATTACATTATCTGCTTCCTTTGTAGTCTAGAGAAATAAGAGTAATATAGCAGGAATTATTTCGTATTTTATAAAATAGACTAGTCCTCTATAATGCTTTGAAAAGTGAAAGTGAAGTAGCTCAGTCATGTCCGACTCTTTGCAACTCTGTGGACTGTAGCCTACCAGGCTCCTCGCTCCATGGGATTCTCCAGGCAAGAATACTGGAGTGGGTTGCCTTGCTCTCCTCCAGGGGATCTTCCCAATCCAGGGATTGAACTTGCATCTCTTATGTATTCTGCACTGGCAGGCAGGTTCTTTACCACTAGCACCACCTGGGAAGCTCTCTCCTTAGTATAGCAAGATCTAACCAGGCAAGCTTAATGTGGGCTGGAATACTTGAGTTGGTTTTTCACCAGCGATGCTGATGGAGTTTATCCTGGTGTTTTATAGGGTGTTTTGTTTTGTTTTGTATTTTATTATTGGAGTATAATTGCTTTACAATATTGTATTAGATTCTGCTTCACAACAAAGTGAATCAGCTAAATGTGTACATATATCCTCTCCCTATTGAACCTTCCTCTCCCAACCCCCATCCCACCCCTCTAGGTTATCAGAGCACAGAGCTCCCTGTGCTGCGCAACAGCTTCCCCTAGCTCTCTATTTCACACATGACAGTTTATATACGTTCATACTGCTCTCTCAGTTGCCCCACCCTCGCCTTTGCCGTGTGTCCACCTGCCCATTCTCTGTGTCTGAGTCTCCGCTTCTATGCCCTGCTGATGGGCTCACCAGGACCAGTTTTCTAGATTCCACATATATGCGTTAATATACATTTGCTTTTCTCTTTCTGACTTACTTCAGTCTTTATGACAGACTCTAGTTCTGTCCATCTCACTACAAATGATCCAATTTCATTCCTTTTTATGGATGAGTAGATGGTCTGCAGCCATGGAATTAAGAGACGCTTACTCCTTGGAAGGAAAGTTATGACCAACCTAGATAGCATATTCAAAAGCAGAGGCATTACTTTGCCAACAAAGGTCCGTCTAATCAAGGCTATGGTTTTTCCAGTGGTCACGTATGGATGTGAGTTGGACTGTGAAGAAAGCTGAACGCCGAAGAATTGATGCTTTTGAACTGTGGTGTTGGAGAAGACTCTTGAGAGTCCCTTGGACTGCAAGGAGATCCAACCAGTCCATTTGGAAGGAGATCAGACCTGAATAATCACTGGAAGGACTGATGCTAAAGCTGAAACTCCAATAGTTTGGCCACCTCATGAGAAGAGTTGACTCATTGGAAAAGACCCTGATGCTGGGAGGGATTGGGGGCAGGAGGAGAAGGGGACGACAGAGGATGAGATGGCTGGATGGCATCACCGACTCAATGGAAATGAGTCTGAGTAGACTCCGGGAGTTGGTGATGGACAGGGAGGCCTGGCATGCTGCAGTTCATGGGGTCGCAAAGAGTCGGACACGACTGAGTGACTGAACTGAACTGAATATTCCATTGCATATATGTACCACATTTTCTTTAATCATTCATCTGTTGATTAACATTCAGGCTGCTTCCATGTCCTGGCTATATTTTAGAGTTTAAAGACAAAGCTCTGACATAGGTGGTGCCCTACAAAGGCTAATCTAATTGGCATTATATTTTATTTTCTATCTCACCTCAATTTTAGGGGGAAAATACCACGAAAAATATTTACACTTGACATTCTGAAAATAGAAGTAGATATACAGAAGACTTTCTCACAAGTTCAAAAAAATTTACTGAAATTAAAAAAAATCATACAAAAATGAATTTTTAGACTCTACAAAAGAAACATATTTTGTTTCAATTTATGAAAGAGAAATGCAAGATTATAGTAAAAAAGTAAAGTAAGATGATAATATTCTTGCATCATGAGTGGTTAGGGAAAGAAAATAAAGGAAAAGGGTAAGGACAGAGGAAACAATACAAAGGAGAAAAGAGAGGTCAAAAGGTCAGAAAAAACACACGCAGAGTGAGAGTGATAAGATGGTGACAGATATTTCTAGTCATAATAACAGAAGCATTTTTACACTACAGAGAAGACACAAATCTTCCTATGCTTGACAACTTACTAAACTCATTGTTCTTCTAAAGATGCTATTCTGCCTCTCAATTCTTCCCAAACTTCTTGGAAGAGCTGCCCGCCCTCACTACGTCCTCCTGTCCTGGTCCACTCACTCCTCAGCCTGCTGTAAGGTGGCTTCTGTGCCGCTTCTCCACTGAACCCGCTCTGCCAATAACATGCACGTTGTCATGGAAACACCGAATCCTGCTCTTCTGTCCTGCTTCCCCACCTACTTCCAGGACCACCATCCGTCATCTTTTTGGAGTGACCTTCACCCTCTTTTTCTTTGGGTAGCCCCTGGTGTCAATGACTTGTCCACCCCCTTTCCCACCTCACTCCCTAGAGAACCTCTGTAAGCCTTATCACCAGAGCTGGCGATAGATTCTGAGTATGTATGTAGCATCTAAATCTGATGATCCTACTTTCTCTTCTTTGGACCTTGGTACTTGGTATCTTCTTGGACTTTGAGGCCTCTCTGTCCATCTGCCAGGTGGACAAACTCTTTTTCCTGAGTTTTCCACTGATCCCACGAACTCCTGATGTAGAAATGGAACCCATCCCCTTTCTGGGCACATGGCAGTCACTGCTGAGCAGGTGGGATCAGAAACCAGGCGGCCAGAGGAACAGAGTGACTGTGAGGGATGAGGGTGGGATGGTGATTCACAGACGTGAAGGAAGCAGGAGGTGAACCAAGGGTGAGCTGAGCTGAGAGCACTTGGTGTTGCGGGGAAGGAGCCAGTGGCCAGGAGGGAAGTGAAGAGGGAAGCTTGGAGGAGAGAGGAGGACACTGCATGCTCGGCCGGGAAGAGAGAGGGGAGGGGACACCACCACTGACAGGGAATTAGCACTTAGTGACCTGATCATTGTTTTCCTTTTCCGATATATTTATTACAGAAATCTCGACCTTTGCAGCAAAAGGTTGAAATCTTCAGGTCCCCAATATAGTAATTTGAAGACATACAGAAATCATAACAGTCCAGTTCAGTGTGGTTGAAGTTCCACCGACCTGGAAGAGAAGGACAGTGACTCTCAGCACCATAGAAACATACCCGGAACCTCCCCTGGACACACCCAGTCTGGCCTCCAGACTAGGGACATGTCCACCTCCCAGGGAGGGCCCCTCAGACTGCAGCCCCTCCCCAGGGTCAAGAGTGAGGCGCCCGCTGGAGCCAGAAGAACCTGGCTTCGTAGTGTTACCTTTCTCTGAGAAAAGGAAGACATCTCTGGTTCTGCAGCCGGGACCTTGTTCCATGGTGCAATTGCCTTTGCCCTGCAAACACTGACCTTTCTTAAAATTTTGGCAGACCATACATAGTGTATCTGAAGCTATAGAAAACAGAAGCAAAGGTTGATTACAGAGTCGAATGGGCTGATATTAAGGTGGGCTAGAACACTGGTAGGGTCAAGGCAAAAGCAGAATCCTAAATATTTCCTTCCAATATACTCTTAAAGCTTGGGAACATTTGCATCATATTATGACCGTGGATTCTGTAAGGACAGGTGTTTTTTACCCAGGGATTTTTTTTTTTAATTATTTACTTGACTGCACTGGGTCTTAGTTGTGGCATGTGGGATATAGTTTCCTGACCGGGGGTGGAACACGGGCCTCCTGCACTGAGAGCACAGTCTTAACCACTGGACCACGAGGGGAGTCCCTACACAGGGATTTTGACTCTATTAAAAATAATATGAAAGCTGTCCCCTTAGCTGTGATGCTATTATGAAGAACACAATGAGATCGTCTACATACAGCCACCTGAGGCCAGACTCTAGCAGCACATACTGACCGTGCTGGCCCCCAAGGTAGGATTGCAGTCTCACAAAACTTCCCACCATACCTCCCTCCCCACAAGGAAGCTGATGTCCAAACACACCTAAGTGACAATGGAAATATTGCCCCTTGTAACAGAAACATTGGTTCAAGATGACCTTTCAGCAACCTGTTCCTGCTGCAGCACTGCCCCTTGGCTGTGTCTTTATGGAAAGTCTGCAGCAACCATTGACTCTGCCTCATAGGGCCAGCCCAGCAAAGCACAAATCGTTCCCCTTTGAGACAGGGCCCCAGCCCCAGCCTGCCCCCACAGAGGGACTGACCCCACTCTGAGACCTTGGAAAGGAACCTGAGCTCTTTCCCTGGGAGCAGTCCGGGTGGGGACAGAAGAAAGAGCCCTCAGATCCTTGCCGGTCAAACCATTCCACAACCTCGTCCTTGACTTTGTCCCCTCCCAAGTGGGTCAGGTCACCAGGCGGGCGGCGCTGCCGGGCCCAGCTCCACATCCTCAGCCCCGGCCCAGCTTCCACAGGGACTCACCCACTCCTTGGAAGAACACGAAAGGGAAGACCCCCAGCAGCAGGAGCAGCAGTAGGAGCTTGTCCATCTTGGTCTGGAGGTGCAGGGGGTGGAAAGGTGCAGAAGTGGCTGGAGCAGGGGAGCAGAGTGCCCGGGGAGGGTGAGGATAGACCGTGCTTGTGTGCAGGTGAGAGAAGGCCACGCACTCTGGACAGAGCTGCCCTGGGCCGTGGGCCGGAGCTTCCTTTTACACACCTGCCAGTGGGTGTTTCACAGCCAAGTGGGCCCAGGAAATGTTCCCACAGGACGAACCCCCTTGGACACTTACAAGGATGTTATCCAGTGGGCCTGGAAGCTGTGGTGGTTCTAGACACCCCCTGTCTGGCTGCTTCCCAGAGAAGCTTCCTATGCTGGGATGGTGCCTGAAATTTGGCGTGCTACAGTCCATGGGGTCGCAAAGAGTCCGACACGACTGAGCGACTGAACTGAACTGAACCGATCTCAAAGTAGATGGACCATATAATTTATTCTCTAGAGTGAAGCATTGGCATGAGAATGTGACCAGATCATTTTCTGCTTTCCACTATCTTTTCCTAGCTTCCCCAGTGAAACATGCTAAGTCGCTTCAGTTGTGTTCCACTCTCTGTGACCCTATGGACTGTAGCCCGCCAGACTCCTGTGTCCATGGGATTCTCCAGGCAAGAATACTGGACTGGGTTGCTATGCCCTCCTCTAGGGGATTTTCTGGACCCGGGGATCAAACTCATGTTTCCTGTGGCTCCTGAATTGCAGACAGACTCCTTACCACTGAGCCACCTGGGCATCCTCAGTGATAGATAACACGCCTCTTTCCAGTATCACAGTACGCGTTGTGTCCTATGCACTATTATTATCAATACAACCTTCAGGTTTGCATAGACCAGGGTGGAAGTAACACTATGGAAGAAGAATTTTGTTCTTTGGTGGCTCCAATAATCTGTTCATATCCTAGTTTCTCCATTTTCTACTCCTTCCTCACCTTCTGCTCTTGCACAGTGATGACGGGGGTGATGTGGGACTCGGGGCCCCATGGGCAGCTCTGGAACCCCAGTATCCTGTGAGAAGGGCTGCTGAGCATACAGGGGACCCTGGACCATTCAGCAAAGTTCGTCAGTGTGGGGACTGGGTATCAGTGACAACCTTCGTCCACGCACCCCACACTGCTGCAGAATCTACACTGAATCACCTTTGTCTCTGGAAGGCGGTGGAGGGGAGTTCTCTCCTCTGACAATGTGGGAGGAGCTGGACTCCCAGTCTGTGGCATGTGGGGGCTCTGGGCCCCTTTCCCCCCCGATTGCTTTCAGGGCTGGCAGACCCTCATGAATTCATGCATTTGTCCTACTATTCTCGTTGAGTCAGAAATAGGGCTGAGCGCCTGCTCTGTACCACACAGTGTGTGGAGAGCTTCTGGTGAATGGTGAGAGTGATTGTCAGGGTCTCTGCCATGAAAGGATTGTTCTGATGGAGGAGAGAAGGGAATGGGAGACCCCACCCCCCACCCCACATTGGAACAGTTTCTCTAGCCCTCAACCTGCACATTGGGACCTTGCTCCATCATCTTTCTCCTTCCTTTGGCTGGATCTCCAAGCATGAATATCATTGTTGGGGAACTGGCTATTTTTATAAAACGTGAAGACACTCCAGAGAATATAAGTAGCAAGGACGAATTGAAAGAGTAACATGGAAACATATACATTACCATACATAAAATAGATAGCCAGTGAGAATTTGCTCCTTTGCTGACGCAAGGAGCTCAACCCAGTGCTCTGTGACAGCCTGGAGGGGTAGGATAGGGTGGGAGGTGGGAGGGAGGTTCAAGAGGGCGAGGACATATCTGTGCCTGTGGCTGATTCATGTTGATGTGTGGCAGAAACTAACACAATATTGTAAAACAATTATCCTCCAATTAAAAAATAAAATAAAACTGACATAGCTCTAAAAAAATTGTAATTAAAATATAAGAGAAATATTTGCACCCTCTGCGCCTTGTGTGGGTCACCTAGTTAGTCCATGCCAATGACCAAGAGTCTGTAAAAATTCTATTTAGTCCTGGAACAGTGATCATCTCTGTCTATATAAATCCAACTTGGTGAACACAGGATCTGTGCTTTTAGGGGCTAGAAAAATAAAAGAGTTGAATGCGGTAGAAATTGTTTTATACATCGTAAAATAACATAGCCATCTACCTAGCCCTAAGGTCTTGATTACTTCTGTTGTTTGGATAGGATTTGCTTCTGCATACTTGTTTATGTTGTGTTTATGATAATTTAAAGATAAATCTCAAATGACGTATTTGCATTTGTAGATCCTGGGTTTTGAAAATACTAAATAAGTGTTGTTGTTCTAACTGCTCTCACAATTGCCAACACCGACTTGGCTCTGAGAGGTGACAGGGACTCTTTACTTTCACCAAAAGTGAGTCAGGCTCCTCTAAGCTCTCTTTTTGTCCTGTTTCCTGACCTGGACCGTGTCCTTGGCAAGGCCAGCCCAGTTTTAGCAAGAATCTTGCTGGCTCAGTTTTCAGTAAAACCCTCCACCTTGATAATCTGATCAAATTCCTCCTTCCTTGCCTCCATATGTTAACACGCTGCCCTCAGCAAGAATCCTGTTGCTTCAGCCTAGCAGGATTCTCATAGATCTGATGTTTCCTCTTAGTAATTTTACATAATGATGGCACTCCCTGCCCCAACCAGCCCCTTGCTTATAAATCTTCACTAGTCTTCGATGGACTCAAAATTGAGTCCAAGCTTTCTTCTCTACCACCAAACCCCGCTAAAGTTGTTCCCTGGAATAAAGTCTGCCTTACTGCTGTTAACAAATGTCCTGAGTATTTTTTAAGTTGTTATTGAATTTGTCACAATATTGCTTCTGTCTCATGCTTGGGTTTCTTGCCAGTGAGGCAAGTGAGATCTTAGTTCCCCAACAAGGGATCAAACCCACACCCCATGCACTGGAAGGCTAGATCTTAACCACTGCACCAGCAGGGAAGCCCCATGAGTGTTTTGCACTTAGCAGAGGGCCATGGTCTTAACTGAGCAGAAACAGAGGGAAGGGGAAGGAAAGCAAGCAGCGGGGCTGCACCTGCAGTGAGTGTGTCCTGAGCCTCAGTGCAGGTGTCCCCCAGGCGGGGTGCAGGCTTGGGCTCCCGGACTGGAGGGGAGGTAGTCATGGGGGACGTCTGACCCGGAAGAAATGGCTATTTAAGCAAAGCCCTACCCACAAGAGAAGCTCTTACTCTTGGGCCTGGAGCAGTGAAATGCCCAGAGAATAAAGAATCGGGGACTGTTGAGGGGCCCAGAGATCTGATCAGGTCTCATGTCCCCCAGTGATTAGGTAGCAGCCTCAAGGGCATAGGGGTGGCACCTGGGACATTTGTCCTTGTAAGTGTCCAAGGGAGCTGATCCTGTGGGATCATTTCCTGGGCCCACTTGGCTGTGAAACACCCACTGGCAGGTGTGTAAAAGGAAGCTCCGGCCCACAGCCCAGGGCAGCTCTGTCCAGAGTGCGTGGCCTTCTCTCACCTGCACACAAGCACGGTCTATCCTCACCCTCCCCGGGCACTCTGCTCCCCTGCTCCAGCCACTTCTGCACCTTTCCACCCCCTGCACCTCCAGACCAAGATGGACAAGCTCCTACTGCTGCTCCTGCTGCTGGGGGTCTTCCCTTTCGTGTTCTTCCAAGGAGTGGGTGAGTCCCTGTGGAAGCTGGGCCGGGGCTGAGGATGTGGAGCTGGGCCCGGCAGCGCCGCCCGCCTGATGACCTGACCCACTCGGGAGGGGACAAAGTCAAGGATGAGGTTGTGGAATGGTTTGACCGGCAAGGATCTGAGGGCTCTTTCTTCTGTCCCCACCCGGACTGCTCCCAGGGAAAGAGCTCAGGTTCCTTTCCAAGGTCTCAGAGTGGGGTCAGTCCCTCTGTGGGGGCAGGCTGGGGCTGGGGCCCTGTCTCAAAGGGGAACGATTTGTGCTTTGCTGGGCTGGCCCTATGAGGCAGAGTCAATGGTTGCTGCAGACTTTCCATAAAGACACAGCCAAGGGGCAGTGATGTAGTAAGAGGAGGTAATTGGATGGCTTATTTTGAACCAATAATTTTACAGAATTGGCTATTTTTGTAATATTGTATATGCTTAATGAATTCAGGATACTGTCAGACTCCTTTCAGTGGTATTGGGACATACGTGTTCCTTTGAAGAACAAAATTTTAAATTAAAAAAAATTATGTTTCCTTCGTGGTATAGAGAAATGAGTAATATAGCAGGAATTGTTTCATATTTTATAAAATAGACTAGTCCTATATGATGCTTTTGTTCCTGTTTTATTTGGAAAGTACTTGCTGTACATCCTTCCCTGGTAGCTCAGTGGTAAATAATCCACCAGCCAATGCAAGAAATTTGGATTCAATGCCTGGGTCAGGAAGATCCCCTGGAAAAGGAAATGGTAATCCACTCCAGTCTTCTTGGCTGGAAAATCTCATAGACAGAGAAACCTATAGGGCTACAGTCCATGAGATCACAGAGTCAGACATGACTTAGTGACTAAATAGCAACAACGATGTTTACAGAGCTCTTTTTACTTAAATATGTCTGTACTTTGGATGACTTTTGGTGCTGTCCTTGAAAATCTTTGGAGACCAAAATCTGCCTTCTCATCCTTAAACCAGTGTAGTACTTTTGCCCCATCCCTTTCCCAAGGGATCCTGGTCCAAGGCAGCTATATGGAATGCACTGAGTGTGTTCTGCACAATTGCTCCAGAGCTAAAGGCAGCTTGTGAGCACAGAGCTGGTACTATGGGGGTGTTCAGCCCAGATCCCAGGGAACAAAGGCTGAGCAGACATAATCTCTTAGTGCTATTCAGGCGCAAGTTTGGAAACTTCACTCACTTGGTTAGAACCCATACCTTTTTTTCCCCCCTCTCATATCTCACCTTCTAGTATCTGCCATATTTCCCAGCAGGTAATGTGACATATTCTTGTTCAAGGTTATTTTGGAAAAACAAACAGCTCTAGTGGGGCATCATTCACATAGTATGCAATTCACTCATAAAGTATACACAAAGTTATTTATCCTGAATGGATTTTGAAATTCCCATGTCAAAGACCCCATTTCCTTAAATAGCCAATGGGAGCAACCCAGTAGGGGTATGTCTTTCCCCAGATAGCATGCAGGACAAGTATTCAGAGCCAGGCTTTGTCCCTCAACTCCTAGGTCCTCCTGTGTCTTACCTACCTTTGTCGCAGCCCATTCTGCCCTGGCCTCCGCTTCCCTGTGTGTTTCCCTGCAGCTCCAGCCACCTTGTGTAAGGTCTGCACTATTTTTAAGAGGGGCATATGTTTGTATGGCGAGGGGAACTGCACTGCCGAAGAAGGCCCCGGTTGCAGAACTTCCGATATGTCCTTCTTCAATGTGAAAGGTAATGCTCTTACGCGGGGCTTCTCTGCCTTGAGCGGGTGCCTGATTCCTGACCCTGGGGAAGGGCTGCAGTTTGAGGGGCCCTCCCTGGGAGATGGACATGTCCCTGGTTTGAGGCTGGGCTGGATGTGGCTGGGAGAAGTTCCAGGTACGGTTCTCTGGTGCTGAGTGTCAACATCCTTCCCATCCAGATGGCTGGCTCTACAACCACACGCAACTGGACTGTTACGACAAATGTAGAGCTTGGAACTTGGTGCGTGGACGCCTCAAAGTTTCAAGTTTTTGCTGTAAAGGCCAAGATTTCTGCAATATGTATAGAGGAAGATCACTGCATTGGAAGAGTCACTAACTGCTAATTCCCTGACCCCTCCCCCCTCTCTTCCTGGCGTCTCTTGTCCTGGATCCTTCCACACGCCCTCCTGCCGAGGGTGCAGTGTCCTCCTCTCTCCTCCAAGCTTCCCTCTTCACTTCCCTCCTGGCCACTGGCTCCTTCCCCGCAACACCAAGTGCTCTCAGCTCAGCTCACCCTTGGTTCACCTCCTGCTTCCTTCACGTCTGTGAATCACCATCCCACCCTCATCCCTCACAGTCACTCTGTTCCTCTGGCCGCCTGGTTTCTGATCCCACCTGCTCAGCAGTGACTGCCATGTGCCCAGAAAGGGGATGGGTTCCATTTCTACATCAGGAGTTCGTGGGATCAGTGGAAAACTCAGGAAAAAGAGTTTGTCCACCTGGCAGATGGACAGAGAGGCCTCAAAGTCCAAGAAGATACCAAGTACCAAGGTCCAAAGAAGAGAAAGTAGGATCATCAGATTTAGATGCTACATACATACTCAGAATCTATCGCCAGCTCTGGTGATAAGGCTTACAGAGGTTCTCTAGGGAGTGAGGTGGGAAAGGGGGTGGACAAGTCATTGACACCAGGGGCTACCCAAAGAAAAAGAGGGTGAAGGTCACTCCAAAAAGATGACGGATGGTGGTCCTGGAAGTAGGTGGGGAAGCAGGACAGAAGAGCAGGATTCGGTGTTTCCATGACAACGTGCATGTTATTGGCAGAGCGGGTTCAGTGGAGAAGCGGCACAGAAGCCACCTTACAGCAGGCTGAGGAGTGAGTGGACCAGGACAGGAGGACGTAGTGAGGGCGGGCAGCTCTTCCAAGAAGTTTGGGAAGAATTGAGAAGGCAGAATAGCATCTTTTATCGGAAAAGCGACCTTAATGAATTTAATCAAAGAAAAGTTTTTTCTTCTTAATGTTTATTTCTTGGTGTTTACATTTGTTTAATGTAGAAATCCTCTTGTTATAACTGTAGCAATATATGTTTATACATCTCCTCTTTTTCTGTATATATATATGTGTGTATATATATATAAAACATTTCCTGCTCTTTTTGTCTATCTCCTTTTTTTTTTCCTTTTTCTTTTCTTCTCTTGTTCTTAACATGTTTTTTTCTCTTTTCTTTTGCCATGGGGAAATGGAGATCATTATTTGTGTTCTTACTGCTTATTTTGATTATTTCCATTCACAATTTAAAACAAATTAAATTGGACATACTATATTTCTCTTGAAAAAACAAATAAGAATAAACTAAACCACTTTATGACTTTCATTCATTTTTAAAATATTTGTTTTATTTTCATTATTTATTTAGCTGCACTGGGTCTTAGCTGCAATGGATGGATCTTCAGCTGTGGCATGTGGGAATCTTAGTTCCCTGGTAGGGATCGAACCTGGGCAGCTTGCATTTGGAGCACAGAGTCTTAGCCACTGGACCACCAGGGAAGTCCCACGACTTTTATTTAGTTAAAACATTTCAAAGTCATAAGAAAAATCCTCTAAAAACCTATTTTTCTTTCAGAATATCAAGTTTAAATATTTTTTAAAAAATATTTTAGCTGAAACAGAAGGTGGAAAGGAAGACAAATTTGATGAGCCACTGAGGAGCATGGCTTAAGCTAAAACTTTGTTATTAAATGCAAAAGTGTGAGCAACAGCTCCATCAAGACCAATGGCAATAAAACTTAACTCAAATATTCCAGCCTATATTAAGCTAAGTGTACTTATATTTGCTTCCACCAAAAAGAACTATGGATGGGTCATGTTGGTGGAACAGGATCAGTGAGGGTCTTTTATTATTTTAAAGACTGCCTTTCATCACTTATCACCTAATAGGATGGCTAATATCAAAAAACCAGAAAGCAAAAGTGTTGGTAGAAATGTAGAGAAATGGGAAAGCTTGTGCACTGTTAGAGGAAATGTAAAAGGTGCAACCATTATAGAAAATGGCATAATGGTTGTTCAAAACAGTAAAAATAGAATTCCCATATTATTGTTATTAGTGTATCCTTGTTACCAGCAATTTCAGTTCTGAGTATGTAACCAAAAGAGTTGAAAGCAGGGTCTCGAAGAAATGTTTGTACACTCATGTTTATTGCTATATTACTTGTACTAGCTAAAAGGTGGAAGCTACTAGGCTGTTCACCAAAAAATAGTGTAAATGGGTAAATAAAATGTAGTAGGCTGCTGCTGTTGCTGCTGCTAAGTCGCTTCAGTCTTATCCGACTCTGTGTGACCCCATAGACTGCAGCCCACCAACCTCCCCCGTCCCTGGGATTCTCCAGGCAAGAACACTGGAGTGGGTTGCCATTTCCTTCTCCAGTGCATGAAAGTGAAAAGTAAAAGGGAAGTCGCTCAGTCATGTCCGACTCCTAGTGACCCCATGGACTGCAGCCCACCAGGCTCCTCCGTCCATGGGATTTTCCAGGCAAGAGTACTGGAGTGGGTTGCCATTGCCTTCTCCAAAATGTAGTATTCCAATCCCAACGAACGGCAATGCCAAAGAAAGTTCAAACTACACCACAATTACACTCATCTCACATGCTAGCAAAGTAATGCTCAAAATTCTCCAAGCCAGGTTTCAATAGTACGTGAACTGAGAACTTCCAGATGTTCAGGCTGGATTTAGAAAGGGCAGAGGAGCCAGAGATCAAATTGCTAACATCCATTGGCTCATAGAAAAAGCAAGCGAATTCCAGAAAACCATCTTCTTGTGCTTTATTGATTACACCAAAGCCTTTGCCTATGTAGATCACAACAAACTGGAAAATTCTTTAAGAGATGGGAATACCAGACCACCTTACTTGCCTCCTGAGAAATCTGTATGCAGGTCAAGAAGCCACAGTTATAACTGGACATGGAACAACAGACTGGTTCCAAATAGGAAAAGAAGTACGTCAAGGCTGTGTATTGTCACCCTGCTTATTTAACTTCTATGCAGAGTACATCATGAGAAATGCTGCGCTGGATGAAGCACAAGCTGGAATGAAGATTGCCGGGAGAAATACCAATAATCTCAGATACCAGATGACACCACCCTGATGGCAGAAAGTGGAGAAGAACTAAAGAGCCTCTTGATGAAAGTGAAAGAGGAGAGTGAAAAAGTTGGCTTAAACCTCAACATTCAAAAAACTGAGATCATGGTATCCAGTCCCATCACTCCATGCAAAATAGATGGACAAACAATGGAAACAGTGATGAGGCTTTATTTTCTTGGGCTCCAAAATCACTGCAGATGGTGACTGCAGTCATGATATTAAAAGATGCTTGCTCCTTGGAAGAAAAGTTATGACCAAACTAGACAGCATATTAAAAAGCAGAGACATTACTTTGCCAACAAAGATCCACATAGTGAAAGCTATGGTTTTTCCAGGAGTCATGTATGAATGTGAGAGTTGGGCTATAAAGAAAGCTTTCAAACTGTGGTGTTGGAGAAGACTCTTAAGAGTCCCTTGGACTGCAAGGAGATCCAACCAGTCCATCCTAAAGGAAATCAGTCCTGGGTGTTCATTGGAAGGACTGATGCTGAAACTGAAACTCCAATACTTTGGCCACCTGATGTGAGGAACTGACTCATTGGAAAAGAACCTGATGCTGGGAAAGACTGAAGGCAGGAGGAGAAGGGGACAACAGAGGATGAGGTGGTTGGATGTATCACCAACTTGATGGACATGAGTTTGAACAAGCTCTGGGAGATGGTGATGGATAGGAAAGCCTGGTGTGCTGCAGTCCATGGGGTTGCAAAGAGTTGGACACAATTGAGGGACTGAATGGAACTGAATATATACAAAGGAATATCATTTAGTTAGTTCATTTACTCAGTCAAGTCTATCACCAACTACTGGAGCTTGTTCAAAATCATGTCCATCGAGTCAGTGATGCCATGAAGGAATACCTTTTGTCTTAAAAAGGAAGAAAACTTTGACACCTGGTTCCCCATGGATGAACCTTGAGAACATTGTGCTAAGTAAAAGAAGCCAGGCTCCATCATATGACAAATACTGTATGATTCCACTTGTGTGAGGTTTCTCAACAGGACAAACGCATATGCAGGCACACCTCAACTGCCACACTTCACTTTATTGCAATAGTTGTTTTATTGTGGTGATCTGGAACAGAATGAGCCATAGCTCCCCTGTATACCTGCTGGAAAGAAGTGGAATGTGGCTGCCAGGGGCCTGGGAGGTGGGAGATGGAGAGCTATTACTGAAAGGATACAGAGATTCAGCTTTGCAAGATGGAAAAGTTCTGAAAGTCAGTTTCACAACAGTGTGAATATACTTAACATTACTGAACTCTACTCTTTGGAATGGTTAAGGTGATATATTTTATTTATGTGTTTTACTATAATCAAAGTTTTGAAAAGCAAATAGAGAATTTTAAAAGATGCACTTTTACCCTTTCAGTAAAAATGAAGATAAAACAATTCCCCCCAAACTCCTGCTTTTTGTTATCCTTCATTCTTCACTAATGATCGACGGAAATTCTGTAGGTATTGTAGAAAATTTGAAATGTACAAATAATCACAGAAAATAAAATACTTCTGTAAGAGGGCTACACTTATCAACTCTCTCCAAAGAGCAAAGCACAAAAATGGGAAGGAGTTGGGGAGGACATTTACAAGATATAATCTGGCAAATAATTACTTAGTAGGTGATCAAGGTTAATGTCATCCATGATAAGACAGGTTGGTATTATCTACACATAAGTGAAAGTGAAAGTGAAGTCACTCAGTCGTGTCCGACTCTTTGCGACCCCATGGACTGTAGCCTACCAGTCTCCTCTGTCCATGGGATTTTACAGGCAATAGTCCTTGAGTGGACTGCCATTTCCTTCTCCAGGGGAATCTTCCTAACCCAGGGATCGAGCCCGGGTCTCCTGCATTGTAGACAGACCCTTTACTGTCTGAGCCACCAGGGAAGTCATCTACACATAACCCAGGTCTAACAAAACATCACAAAAAACCCATACTGAGGTTCCATTCTCCTCAAAAGGATTGAATGCTATTTAAAAAAACAGGGAAAGTCTGAGAAACAGCCATAACCCAGGGGAGGGAAGGAGACACGATGAGAAAATGAAATGTGAAATCCTGGAAGAGAAAAAAGAGACGAGGCAGGAACCTAATGAAGTCTGCATGCAGCATACAGTTTAGAGCTAAATCAATATTTTCTCATTAGCTGTGATAAACTTTTCCTGTAAATTGAACAATACTGCAGAATTAAAAGTTGTTGGAAAAAACCACCCAAACATGTCACTAGAGAGAAACATTGTGATAATTTAATGTATAATGTGCATCTTATTGGCTTTTTCATGGTAAGTATATTCACACACACAGGGCTTCCCTGGTGGCTCAGTGATAAAGAATCTGCCTACAGGGCAGAAGATGTGGGTTCAATTCCTGGGTCGAGAAGATCCCCTGAAGAAGGACATGGTAACTCTTCTTGCCTGGGAAATACTATGGCCAGAGGAGCCTGGCGGACTGCAGTCCATGGGATCAAGTAAGAGTCGGACACAACTTAGCGACTAGACAATTTACTTGGCTGCTGTATACTTTTGTTTACCAGGGCTCCTGTAAAGTTGTTTCAGCCAGTCTCTAGTTATCGTTGTAAATTTTCAGTGCAGTCGGGTAAATATGAAGGAGTGTGATTGCTGAATCATATGGTAAGAGTATATTTATTTTTGTAGGAAGTTGCCGATCCATCTTCCAAAATGGCTGTACCATTTTGGATTCCAAGCAGCAATGGATGAGACTTACTATTGCTCTACATTCTTGCCAGCATTTCGGGTTGTCAGTGTTCTCGGGGTTGTCCCTTCTGATAGATGTATAGTGGTGTGTCACTGTTGTTTTTATTCAAATTTCCCTGAGGATGTATGATGGGAGCATCTTTTCATGTACTTATTTGCCTCCTGTAAGTCTTCTTTGATGAGATCTTTTTAAGGACTTGGCTCCATTTTTCAATTGGGTTTTCTTGTTGAGAGGGTTTTTTTTTAATTTTTATTTTATATTGGAGTATAGACGATTTTTACAATGTTGTGTTAGTGTCAGGTGTACAGCAAAGTGATTCAGCTACACATATACATATGTCTATTCTCTTTCAGCTTCTTTCCCATTTAGGTTATTATAGAATATTGTGTCCGGTTGTTGACTTTTTAAAAATTCATGGTATGTTTTGGATAACAGTCCCTCATCAGCATGTCTTTTGCAGACATGTTCTCCCAATCTGTAGCTTATCTTCTCATTCGCTTGACAGTATCTTTTGCAGCACGAAAAATTTTCACTCTAAGGAAGTTCAGCTTATCATTTCTTTCATGGGTTGTAGATTTGGTGTTACATATGTTATCGCCAAACCCAAGGTTATCTAGATTTTCTTCTATGTTCTTATGTAATAGTTTTCTAGTTTCGCAGTTTCCCTTTATGTCTGTGATCCAGTTTGAGTAAAATTTGTGAAAGGTGTGAAGTCTGTGTCTAGACGGTTTTTTTTGGCACATGGATGTTCATTCATGATCTATTTTTTGACAATACACTGCAGTTCTTCCTTAATAAACAAAAAATTATTTTCAATTAAAAATCTCACAGAGAAAATCAGCTTTGGACGAACGCTCTGATGAGGCAGAGGCAAAGATTTAGAAGGAGGTCCTTCTGGCACCGAGCCTCAGGTTTATTCTCCTCCTCCATGCTCTGTGAGCTGACGGGCTGCGTGTATGGCTAGTTTGCCATTGCAAGCGCTTAGTGCTTCTGTTGTGTTATCTCAGTGGATCTTAGTGATGCTTGGCAGCTTTTCGTTTATTCCTTGGCCTTGGAGAGCAAGAAAGTTCTGTTGTTCCATCAAATGTCTGTTCTGTATCCCATATTTATTTCTTTTTAAAATAATTAATTAATTAAGTTGGCTGCACCGGGTCTTAGTTACAGCATGTGTAATCTTCAATCTTCTTTGAGGTATGTGGGCTCTTTAGTTGGGGCATGTGCGATCCAGGGATAGAACCTGATCCCCTACATTGGGAGCCTGGAATCTTTGCCACTGAACCACCAGAGAACTCTCTATATCCCATATTTCTTGGAGAAACTGTACCTGGGCCATGGACTTTCCACTCTGGTCTTCTTTTCTCTTTGAAGGTTAGATCTGACTCACTGTTCTCAGATGAAACTCTCTGTCACAGTTCTGCACCCACAAAGGGCTTTCATTGCCCAGGGAAGGTGGGCATCTTCTGGAGGAGCTCATCAGGAGGGAGGCGGCATTCAGTGGCTCATCAGTGGCATTAGGTGTGGGTAGTGTGTTTCAGTACAGGCTTCATGGGTAACTGAGCAGAAAACAGAGGGCTTCAGGAGGTTGACAGGAAGGACTCTATGGGCTCATGATTAGGAAACAGACATGGATGAGTACAGAAGAGCATGCCAGCACATCCCAGCCATATTAGCTAGAGTAGCACTGATGTATGAAATCTCTTACCTCATCCCTGGCCCACTCTCGGGGTCACTGAATCCCAGTTCTCCCAGCTAAGAGAGAAAGGGCTGATATGGTGACAAGTTTTCAAGCCCCACGGTGCATCTGAGAGGTGCTGGGAGGAGAAATCAGAAACCTTGATCTCAGAGACTCATGGCACCAGCAGCAAAATTGATTAAAAGAGGAGGACTGCTCTGGGGGCATCCAAGGGTCATTTCATAATCCCACTGGTATAACCTCCAGCTCGCTGCTATATCCAGGGAAATTCACCTCCTCTGAATATGCCATTTTCTACTCTTTAATTTGGCCTTGTTTGAGATCTAGCTCATCCCCACTACACTGAGATAACCTTCCTTGCATCCCCCTGTTTGTGCTAAGGTCTCTGGTATACACAGCCTGCTGCTGTAGTGAACTTATCTTGCTTTCTCTATAAATCTTTTTTCCCCCTCTGGCTAAGTGGAGAGTTGCTTAGAAGAGGGAGCATTTCTTACACTAAAATTTTTATTTTAATTGAAGGATAATTGTTTTACAATATTGTGTTGGTTTCTGCCATATGTCAACACGAATCAGCCATAGGTATACATATGTCCAATCCCTCTTGAACCTCCCTCCCACCTCCCACCCATCCCACCCCTCTAGGTTGTCACAGAGCACCTGATTTAATCTTGCATCATGCAGCAAGAACGACAGGCCTACCTTGCCCCAGTAAGCTAGGCAATTAGCGTGCTGTCCATAAAATTCGTTGACTTTGAGGGACTTCTGTGATGGTCCAGTGGTTAAGAATCCACCTTGCAATGCAGGGGACGTGGGTTTGATCCTTCATCAGGAGAACCAAGATCCTGTATGGTGCAACTACAGGATCCTGTAGGCTTCCCTGATAGCTCAGCTGGTAAAGAATCTGCCTGCAATGCAGGAGACCCCAGTTCAATTCCTGGGTCGGGAAGATCCCCTGGAGAAGAGATAGGCTACCCACTCCAGTATTCTGGCCAGGAGAATTCCATAGACTGTATAGTCCATTGGGTCGAAGACTCAGACGTGACTGAGTGACTTTCACTTATGCTGCAACTAAGACCCAATGAAGCCAAATAAAATTAAAAAAATTATTAAAAAAATATTCTCCTGGTGTTGCTCACCACACCACCTCTAGTACTTTTCATGGAGCCTGGAACTCAGCAGGTTTTCAGCAAGTGTTTCGTGCTTCCCTGGCTTAGAGGGACAAGCTGCTGTATGCACTCAACAACTAGAACCACAGCGCCCCCTGATGGTGCTAGTTTCCTAGTGCTAAATCGTTTCAGTCATATGGACTGTAGCCCGCCAGGCTCCTCTGTCCATAGAATTCTCCAGGCAAGAATACTGGGCAGGGTTGCCATTTCTTTCTCCAGGGGATCTTCCAGGGATCAAACCCGTGTCTCCCGGGTCGCTTGCATCGGCAAGCTTGTTCTCTGCCGCTAGCACTGTACTAGCGAATCCTGGGAGAAGAACCTTGGATTGGACATTTGAGAGGCATGTTCCATTCTGGAGCCTGTCTGTTCCACAAATCTCTCTTTCCTGAAAGCAATATGGCTTCCCGCAGACTTGGCCTTTGGGAACAGTTTGTTCTGCTTTTTTCTTTCACAGGGAATGTTCTGACATGAACTGAGACCCTGGGTTCAACTTGCTGCCATAAAGAGGAGGTTATTCTGGGAACCTCTCTTGAAAACCTGCTGCAGAATAAGGGATTCCCTCCCAAAGCTGTTTGCAATATAATAGTGTGAGATGGGGGTCACTTGGTCATATCCTCTCCATCCTCATAACTCAGGCTTATCTATTTTCTTCTCTTCGGGATTACATTTATTTATTCAGGTTTCTCTTGTATCACTATGTCATTGGGTACATTGACCTTGGGGAAGTCTGTTCTCTGGTCTTTCTGTAGCCCCATTGTCCCTACAACGTATGCTTATTCCCTGCACACCCCGCCCCGCAAAAAGCCTGCAGAGAGCTGCTTCTGTTTTAGTAAATACTTTTTGTTGAGGCAGTCCAGGTGCGGGATGGAAAAGAATTTCCAGACACAGAGTATTTTAGAAGAGAGTTTATTGAGAGCGAAAGAGTGAGGTAGTGAGGGGTGCTCCAAAGACGGTGGGCTGACTTCCCGAAGATGAGGGAGAGCTGACTGCAGGGAGAACAGAGAGGGAGGCCGGCTCAGTTAGAGCAGCAGGCTGGCTCCAGGGAGACCGATGCTTCTGTGGGCTTGCGGTCAATTTTTATAGCTTCAGGACAAGGCAAGTTCCTGTGGCAAGGGTTTGCATTAGGTCATTGGTCAGGATTCTACATGGCACATATGTTATTTAATATAGAGGTGGAAGCTGGCTGGTTAGGGACAGGATGGCTTAAGAAAATCAGGATGCCATAGCTCATGACAAACAGGATGGATCGTGACAATAGCGGCCATGGAACTTGGCTAATTCTGGATATACTGCCCTCTGACCCCAGCATGGGGCTCCACACTGTGAAGCAGAAGGAAGATGATGGTACAGATGCATGAATGAAGATGTTACAGATTTGGGGGAAGGAAGAGAACATTCAACCACAGTGAAACCCATTTTGCCTATTGGTTTGATTGAGAGAAACCTTGCGTGCCATACAGTTCACTAGTTTAAAAACTTACAATTCAGTGGGTTTTGGTATATCCACAGAGTTATGCAACCATTATCATATCCCACATCAACATGCTCCTAACTGTGTTGACCACAGACCCAGCGAAGGTAACATGATGTGCATTAAATAGCTGTTTATCAGAACACTCCTTTCCTGTATAACTCTCTTCTAAGATTTCCAGCTCAGTCAATCCATCCTGATTTCCAGTTGTGTAGTGTGGTTGTGGATTCTAAATTAAAATAAATATTCAAAACTTAAAAATAAGGAGCCTTAAGAAAAATAAAGAGCCTTGGTGATGGAGAGGTTGAAGAAGAGAGAGTGGAAGAGCTAAAAAAGGAGGAAGGTAAAAAGAAAGGAGGAAAGAAGTGTCTATCTGTTAAAAAAAAATGTGACTCTTCTTGTGGTCAGTTGCCCTCCTCCCTGTCTTCAGCTTGTGATACATCTACCCACCCCATCTGTGCTAATGTTCTCCCTTCTGATTCATAAGCATGGACTAAAAGCCTGAATCAGCTCTATAAATGTTTAATAGAAAGAAACACCAGCCAAAAAAAAAAAAAAAAAAAAAAGACTGACCTAACAAGCAGTGAGCTTATCTTTTTAGAAACTCTTCATTCAAGGGAAATGATCATTCTAAAGGGAGTGAACATGGATAAGACTCCATGAAGGGGTGGTTTAATTGGAAACCTCATGCGGAATGACTTAGTGTGGCTATTGCAGAAATCAAAGTGGCAGTGTATACGCTCAGCATGCTGAAAAAACCAGAACTTGTTTCATAATTGGAACAGTTTTTCTCACAGCTGATCATCTCATCTACCGCGCAAGAAAAAGTCAGATCCACACGGGTCACAATGAGAGCCAGACTATTGGTCAGAGAAAAGAACTGTAAGATAGCAAACGTCCACTCTCCCTTAGGATTGGACGTAGAGAAAGAATATTCTCCAAAGGCTTGTTGTTGTTGTTAGCTGCTTCAGTCACATCTGACTGTTTTGTGACCTCATGGACTGTAGCTTGCCAGGCTCCTCTGCCCACGAGATTTTCCCAGGCGAGAATACTGGGATGGATTGCCATTTCCTCTTCCAGGGGATCTTCCTGACCCAGGGGTTAAACCCATGTCTTCTGCATTAGCAAGCTCTTTACCACTGAGCCACCTGGGAAGCCCCTAAAAAAGGCTGCATGCTCCATAAAAAGAGTTCAGCTTTTGTTCTTGAGATGTCCCATCTCATGGAAGACCCAATATCCAAGATAACTCTCCTGTAAGAAAGAGCTGCCCTTGCTGGTGGAATAGACAGGCCTCTTCTTCAAAACCATTTGTATAACAAGCACTTTCTGGAAACCTACTGGGCTAAGCACTGGATGAAAACTGGTGAGCAATAAAGAGTTTCTTTATCTCTAGGATATTTCGATGTATTGGAGGAGTTTTAGACTGTTAGAATATTGTGTGATTAACAGCAGGGAAATTTGAAGACATGAAGGTAGGCTTGGGATCTTAGGAGACCCAGAGGCTGAACCCAGGATTGGTGTACAACGGCAGCTCTCAGATCTATCCCCGCTGATGCAAGCTGCTGCTCAGGTCTGTCCCCGCTGTTGCAAGCTGCTGCTGCTGCTAAGTCACGTCAGTCATGTCCAACTCTGTGCGACCCCATAGGTGGCAGTCCACCAGGCTCCCATCCCTGGGATTCTCCAGGCAAGAATACTGGAGTGGGTTGCCATTTCCTTCTGCAGTGCATGAAAGTGAAAAGTGAAAGGGAAGTCCCTCAGTCATGTCTGACTCTTCACCACCCCATGGACTGTAGCCCACCAGGCTCCTCTGTCCATGGGATTTCCCAGGCAAAAGTACTGGAGTGGGGTGCCATTGCCTTCTCCACTGGTGCAAGACTTCAATATTAAGTGCCTGATCACCCTACACCTAGGACTTAGCCCCTCACTCCCTCTCCTCAAAGAAATTTCCCAAGTATTCAGACACCATCCATATAAGAAACTGATTTGAGTATTGAGGAGAAAGTTGGATTCTCCTGTCTGTAAAGCTTAAGGTCCCACACCTCATTTAAGACAATCTCAAGAATAAACCGTGGAAATAACCTCAGTGTATACACACATACACGGGAATATTTTTTAAAAGTATTTCTCTATATATTATTTATTTGACTGTGCTGGGGTCTTAGTTGCAGCATGTGGGATCTAGTTCTCTGAGCAGGGATTGAAACTGAGCCCCCTGCATTGAGAGCTTGGAGTCTTAGCCACTGGACTACCAGAGAAATCCACACACACTGGAACATTATTTAGCCATTAAAAAATTAGGAAATCCTGCCAATCTGTTGTGACAATGTGGATGGATCTTTAGGGCACTATGTTATGTGAAATAAGACAGAGAAAGACAAATGCTATATGATCTTATTTATTTGTGAAATCAAAATAAACAAACTCGAAAAAAAGAAATTGGATCTGTGGTTACCAGAGGTGGAATTGGATGAAGGTGGTCCAAAGATACAGACTTCTAGTTATAAATTAAATAAGTACTAGGGGTGTAACACACAAGGTGTCAATTAGAGTTAACAATGCTGTATGATACACAGGAAAGATATTTTAATGTTTTAATTAAGACTCTTATTAAAAACAGTTTTAGATTCATAGCAAAATTGATGGAGGTATAGAGGTTTCCGTTATACCCCCTACCACCAAAACGCACAGTCTACGCCGTTAATATTCCCCACCAGAGTGGTACATTGGTTACAATCGGTAAACTATGTTAACACAGGAGAGTCACCCAAAGACCATAATTTATAATACCGTTCACTCTTGGTGCTACACATTCTGTGGGTTTGGCCAAATGCATAATTATGCGTATTCATCACGTGAGAGATTTTTTACAGCAGTGTTGATCAAAAACATTGTCAGAATGTTCTCATGGAGAGGCTAGCAGTGTTTTCTGTGTTTTTTCCCAGCTCTTCTGATACATTCTGTGCAGACAACTCACATAAGAGAAATCTAACAGCCTAACTACACACCACCCACACCTTGAATCCTGAAAGCACACTTTCCTTCACCACCGTTCTGAAAAATTAACCCCTTCCTGGGCTCTAAGAGCCCTCTGCAGCCACTGGACAGTGGATGAAGTGAGGAGGAGGTCTCAGATGGCTGCTGCTGGGAGCATCCACATCAGCTCAGAGATTCCAGTTACATCAGGAACTTCCCCGGTGGTCCAGCGGCTAAGACTCCGCATTCCCAGTGCAGGGGGCCTGGGTTTGATTCCTGGTTGGGGAACTAGATCCCACATGCCACAACTAAGAGTGTGAATGCCACAGGTTAGACCTGGTGAAGCCAAATATGCACTAATAAATAGAATAAATATTAAAAGAGAAGTTATATCAGCATAGGCTAACAGACACAGAGACAGTGAAAATGAAGAGTCTTTTTGATTCCCAATTTTCTAGGGACAGGAGGCAGACTGAGACCTCTGGGAACATGGGCCATTTCTTTTGGAGAAGGAAGAGTGATTCGGAGGAAGGAATTAAGAACCTAGAGGGCAGAGGGTGGAGCTAAGACCCACAGGGAACCATTCTCAGTTGTAGGACTACCTGTGAAGGATTGGACTTCCAAGAACTGTCGTGGACCCGTGACTGTGTCTCAGATGATCTCTGTTTTTTGTCTGTTTGTTTTTCCCCTTTTATGATTTTTCTGATGTGGACCATTTTAAATGTCTGGATTCAGTTTGTTACAATATTGTTTCTGGTTTTTTGTTTGTTTGTTTGTTTGCTTTTTGGCTGCAAGGCACGTAGGATCTTAGTTCCCCAACCAGGGATGAAACCAGCATCCCCTTGCCTTGGAGGATGAGGTTGTTGCCACTGGACCGCCAGAGGAGTCTCACATCATCTCCTTTTGAATGAAAGTGTTTACCGCAGTCATTCTACCTCTACCCTACTCTTCTGCATTAGGTGCGTGGAGAGCGGGTATCTGTCTCTTTAGCTCAGAGAAGCTCGCGCACCCTTAGAGTCTGTACTCCACGACAAGAGAAGCCACAGCAGTGAGAAGTCCAGGCACAGCTAAAGAGTAGCCCCTGCTCGCCACAACTAGAGAAAAGCCCGCACAGAGATGGAGACCCAGCGCAGCCCAGAAATAAATGTATTTAAAAAATAAAAAAAATAAGAGATAACAGGAGTTTGGTGAGGATGTGAAGAAAAGGAACCCCGGTACATGCTGAACTCCTACGAAAGTAGAACTTTGGTATGAGCCAGCAATCCCACTTCTCCCACAACATTTTAGGACAATAACCGTAGTGGTAAGGTCATGCCTAACCCGGTCTCCTTTTCCTCCTTTAAGCAAGACTCTATACATCTCTTCCAGAAACAGGGTCAAAGCACTTTCCCCCTTTATTTGGTGGCTTCCTCAAACATCACACAGTCAAAATGTCAGGGCCTAAGAATCAGGTCTTACCTGGTTGTCCCAGTTCCTCTTACTCTCTGATCGGGTGGTGTCCTCAAATCGATGCTTTGTTTGTGTGTTTGTTTAGAATAATAAAACTGAAGAGAGCAGACTCAAAGGTTCTGACCATACACTTGAGAGTCAGAGGGGTGGATCAGACAGATTAAGGTGGCATAGTTTGACAAAGCACCTCACCAATAGGACACAGACTTTTCCCTTGGGGTCATTTATTTGGTTCCCTTTCTCTGTTCTTCATTCTCTCTTCTTTCTTTCCTCATGTTTTTAATTCTTCATTTAAAAAATGAAGTCTCCCTGGCTCTCCCTCTAAAACTCTCTTATCTATTCTAAATAATTATCTAAATGTGGAAGTCCAGCACAGCTGAGGGGAGCTGGAAGCATATCTGATAAATTCTGCCAATGAACCTAGGAGAATTCTACACGGCACTGATATAACTGATTAGCATGCCCATTTAAAATCTATTATGAGGACTCCTCTGCTGGTCCAGTGGCTGAGACTCCGTACTCCTAATGCAGGGGTTTGATCCTTGGCCAGGGAGCTAGTTCCCAGCAGCAACTAAAGATCTCGCATGCTGCGACTAAGACCTGGTGCAGCCAAATAAATAAAAAAAATCTATTTTGCTTTTTTCTATCCACACTGTAAATGCAATACATAATTTGGTAAAGAATAATGGGTCAGGGAATAGAATTGGAGGCCTTATTATGTAGTAATTATTATAATAATGCATGTTCTGTCCTCAGACATTGGATTTTAAATCCTGATTATAGCATATATCAGCTCTATGAACTTAAAACAAAGTACTTTAAGTCTGTGCTTACATTTTCTCATCTGTAAAACAGAATAATGCCAGTAAGTACTTCACTGAGCTGTGATGATTTTAAATGATTCAGTACTTGTACAGTGTTCAGAGAAGTGTCTGACGATTAGCAACTTCTCAAAGAACGTTTGTTATTCTCATTTGGGAAGGCAAATTGTTTTTTATTTTCTATATGATTTAAAACATAAACATAAAAATTGTAAATCTATATTATTGGGCATGCAATGAATAAAGATCCAATTTGTGACTTTACTAACATAAATGAGTAAAACTGTATTTCAGTAGTTTCTGAATTGAATGTTAATGAAGTTAAGTTCATATCAATCCAAACTGAATTATTTTAACTGTAGGATGATAACTGTAGTTTTTATGGTAACCAAAGAAAATATCTGTAGAATATACACAAAAGGAAACGTAAAAGAGAAAATTGTTCACTACAAAAAAATCATCAAAATGCAAATAGTAATGGAGCAAATGAGGGCTCAAAAAGCTATAAGACATACAGAAAACCAATATTAAAATGGCAGAGGTTTGGCTGTTCTTTGTCAGTAATTACTTTAGCTATAAGTGGATTAAACTTTCATAAAGAGGCAGAGATTGGCAGAACAGATTAAAAAAAATTATCCATCCATAAGCTATACAACAAGAGATTCACTTTAAATCTAAAGACACAAATAGGTTGAAACTCAAAGGATGAAAAAAGATACTCCTTGTAAATTGTTATCAAAGGAGACCTAGGGTACCTAAACTAATAACTAAATGATCTAAGTTACCAGAAATAAAGAATGACGTTATATGTTGATAAAAGGGCCAGGTCATTAAGTGTGTGTGTGTTAAGTCACTTTAGTCACGTCCAACCCTTTGCAACCCCATGGACTGTGGCCTGCCGGGCTCCTCTGTCCAAGGGATTCTCTAGGCAAGAATACTGGAGCGAGTTGCCATGCCTTCCTCCAGGGGATCGTCCCCACCCAGGGATCGAACCCACACCACTTTAGGTCTCCTGCATTGGCAGGCAGGTTCTTACCATTAGCACCACCTGAGAAGCCCAGTTCATTAAGACGTTGTGACAAGTATACATAGGCCAATCAGAAACCAAAATATATATTGCAAACTTTGACGGAGTTGAAAGAAGAAATAGACATTCTACCTCAGTACTTCACCTTCAATAATGATAGAAAAACATATAGAAGATCAATAAGGAATTAGAGGATTTAAGCAATATCCTAAACCAGTTATATGTAAGACATATACAAAGTGTAGATGCCAACAACAGCAGGATATGCATTCTTCTCAAGTGACATGGAATATTCTCCGTGGAATATTACAAGGCCCTCCTTGTAAGGCTCTCCCTGTTTGAGGACCTCTCCAGGCCTTGAGTGTTAGGCGCCTGATGAGATTTAGGATACTGGACATTTGAGAAGTAAAATAACTTGGAGACTTTTGCCAGATTGTTCTTTGTCCGGTATCCCTTCCTTCTTATCCGGTGCATTATGCAAACAGCCCATGAGTTCCCTTGAATATAGCCTTTTTATTCAATAGAGTTTTTATTGTAATACATTCAGTGCCCCCATGTCCCAGCGCAGCCTCCCCCATTCCCTCCCACCTTAGACTTGGGGTTTGACCCCCAACCAGAACAGCAGAACCAGACAACCAGGGTCTGGTTGTCTAAGTTGAGCCCGGACAGCATTTCAAAGTCGCACTACATTTCTTTTTTGTCCGCGTTTGATTTCTTTTGGGCTTCTTGGCTCTCAGGAGGCAGTGTGGGTGTTGGCTAAGTGTGAAAGCATTTCTGGATCTTGATGTTTGTTAAAGAATGGTGGGCAGAATGCTGTCAAGAGGAGGTCACTACAAAGTAGCTGAATATCTCGGGCTAAACCTCTTTTGCTATGGGATTGAATGGAACCACATCCTTTACTGGTAAGCTATTGCAGCGGCTTGTATTACAGCAGAAGAACACGATCTTCTCCCGCGGGGTGATGCGTGTATACTCTGCACATCTTCTTGGGCAACCCAGCACAGAATATTGGTAGATATAATCTGCAGAGGGTAGGAGAATAACCAGGCCACAGGTTAGACATCAGACGGGGCACGGAATGTTCCCAAGTGAACAGTCCCTCCCTTTCCGCCTATCCCCATAGGTAGACCCTGGACTTGAAGCCCCTTCCACAAAAGGGGCAGTTTCCTTCCGGGGTGACTTGCTTCTGCTCCCAATGCCCGCACACATTTATAGCAAAGTTGCTGTAACAGACAGACTCTACTGAATGCTAGAAATGCAAAGGAATTTGGAGACCATGCATCAAAACCTCATCACTGTACAGGTAAGAAACTGAACACAGTCAATGTCCCATCCCTCCCCATTCTCCTGCCCATCTCACCTCCGGTGTAATGATGAGAGTATACTTCTTTGGTCTGGCATGCTAAATCAGGATATCTGGGTTGGCAAGAACCTAAATTCTTTCTGCAGTTTTTGCCAATATATTCATCGCAGGAGATGCAAGAAATCAATCTCATCGTGGGAGGATCTTGACAACATGGGAGAACCACAGGGTGAGAAAAAGGAATGCCAAGTAGTGAAGGGGAAGACAGCTGGGCTGCAGCTGCAGGTGTCAGGATTGAGGCCAGAAGACTAGACTTCCCAGGCCTTCCTCCTTGCTCCCTGAGGATGCTCTCTGCAGAGCCAGGTCTACCAAGGAATCTGTTTTAGGAGTCACATGGTGACCAGGAAGTGCTCTTCCTTCTTTCTTTTCAGGCTCACCCTGTAGCTGTGGCTTCGAAAGGGGCACTGAAATGGGCACTTCATTGCCAGTAGGGCTGGGTGAGGTTAGTTGAGAGAGATGGCTCAGGATCTAATGGCGGAGAAAAAGGAGGAGAATCTCCCTTCTGAGCTTTGTTATTAAGCCCTGGGTGTTAATTGATGAGTCTAACTTTCCCAGCTATTGATGCCTCAATGGTTCTTTCTTTTTTATTTTTTTCCAATAAAATAGTATTTTTTTTTTGAAAGTCGCTCAGTTGTGTCCGACTCTTTGCGACCCCAAGGACCATAGCTCTCCAGGCTCCTCTGTCCATGGAATTCTCCAGGCCAGAATACTGGAGTGGGTAGCCATTCTCTTCTCCAGGGAATCTTCCCAATCCAGGGATCAAACCCAGTCACCCACATTGCAGGCAGATTCCTTACCACCTAAGCCACCGGGAAAGCCCAAGGATACTGGAGTGGGTAGTCTATCCCTTCTCCAGTGGATCTTCCCGACCCAGGAATCAAACCGGTGTCTTCTGCATTGCAGGTGGACTCTTTACCAGCTGAGCTACCAGGGAAACCCACTGATTCTTTTTTTTTTTTTTTTTTAATAAAAGAGTTTAGAATGAGTTTATTACCTGGAGAAGGGAATGGCTACCCACTCCAGTATTCATGCCTGGAGAATTCCATGGACAGAGGGGGCTACCATCTATGGGCTCACAGAGGTGGACATGACTGAGCGAACTGACACATACTAATGAATTTCTTAAGGGTGTAAGAGCAGTTCGTAAGTGGGAAGCTTTCAAATTTGAGACTGATATGAAGCTCAGAGACCTGATGTTACAGGATGGCTTATAGAGTGAAGACAAGGAAGTTGTTTAACATTACAACAATTGATTATTACAGTGGGGTTTTCAGAGGGCAGGGGTTCGTTAGAAGTGGTTGTTATTGTTTGTTTAGTTGCTAAGTTGTGTCTGATTTATTGTAAACCTGTGGACTGTAGCCCGCCCGGCTCCTCTGTCCAGGGAATTTTCCAGGCAGCAAGAATACTGAATGGGTTGCCATTTCCTCCTCCAGGGGATCTTCTGATACAGGATCTAACCCGAGTCTCCTGCATTGGCAGGTAGATTCTTTATCGCTGAGCCACCTGGGAATCCCTAGATGACTTAAGTTTCTTTTGATTATCAGAGGCATTTATAAGAAATATCTCCCTGGGAGCTCAGATGGTAAAGAATTGCCTGCAATGAAGGAGACCCAGGTTAAATCCCTGGGTCAGGAAGATCTCCTGGAGAAGGGAAATGGCTACCCACTCTAGTATTCTTGCGGGGAGAATTCCATGGACAGAGGAGCCTAGTGGGCTACATACAGTTCATGGGATCACAGAGTCGGACATGATGGACAGACTCTCAATTTCATTCACTTCAGTTCAAGAGTTAGATTTGGGTTTGCTCAGCCCCAGTAGTTCTTTATCATCCCTTTCCCTCACACCATTCTTGGAGTGAGAGTGTGGCGAGCTACTGGGCGGCAGAAGCAGCAGGATCTTCAGGAACAGTTTCATGATGGGGAAGGGAAGTAACAGCCACTGAGGCTCAGGGGCCTGGCTCCAGCAAAGACTGTCTCTGTAGCTCCTGCTCCCCGGTCAAGTCTTTTTGGACATTACTCCCGTCCCCCCATCACCCTGCCCCTCTGCCTCCCTGCTGCGGGACTCACCCTCTCTGAAAGACCAGCACAGAAGCACGAGGGTTCCGGGGAGCAGGAGGAATAGGAGCCAATCCATACAGACTGAAGAGAGGACAGTGAGGCAGGCAATCTCCGGGAAGTGCTCAGCGATGGTGCCCCAGACAGGATGCGGAATGGAGCTGCAGCTGCGGTTCCCTCCTCATCTCCTCCTCTGTGAGCTATGCCCTGGGCTGTAAGAGCTGCACTTCCTTTACCTATATTGGGAGGCCCTGCCTGTAAGGTCGTGGGTGTTCTGCTTCCTCTTCTCATTCCACTGCCAACGCGGGGACTCAACCGAGGAATTTACATGGGAAAGAGGTGACCTTCCTCAAGATAGTAAGAACCTCATCCCAGAGAAGACAGGGGATCTAAGTAAAGCAGAGATGGAAGTCACCTTCAGAGCCCACGTTTTCCTGGCTTATTCAACTTACTGTGTGTAAAGCTGCAGATTGTTCCCCTGAGCCCAGGTACTGGGCTTTGCTTGGTAGGCATCACAAGTGCACAGAACACTCCCGTGTTGTGTTGGGTTCCTTAATTTTGCCAAATCACATCACACTGGGCTGGTAAAAGGAGAGACCAGTCAGGTGAAGGTAAGGGACTGGCTTACCAAAGATTTGGGGAATGTCTTATAAGAATGGACTTGGAGGGACTTCCCTGGTGGTTCAGAGGTTATGAATCTGCCCACCAATGCAGGGGACACAGGTTTGATGCCTGATCCAGGAAGATCCCATGTGCTGTGGAGCTACTAAGCCCAGGCGCCATAACTAATGGGGCTGTGCGCTTAGAGCCTGAGGTCTGAAATAAAAGAAGCCACTGCAATATTCATTGCTCTCCACAACTGGAGGATAACCCCTGCTCACCACAACTAGAGAAAGCCTGTGCACAGCAGTGAAGACCCAGTCCAGCCAAAAAGACAAAGTAATTAATTACTGGAGTTGGAGACTACAAATTCAGTTATCATTTAAAAAGGTCCAGCACAAGGAACCTAGCAAACCCTATTTTATCAAAATCCTCTCTATGTCCCATTGTCTTTGAATGACCCAGAAAACATTTGTTTCCCAAACTTTAACTCTTTATATACGCCTTACTTTCCCTTGAAGACTCTGTGAAATGAAAATATCTCCTGCCATATCAATAAACAAGAAATGTCACAGCCATCAGTGACTTCTGGCCTCCACATGTGAATGAGAATCCCAAAACTTCGATCCAGTGAATGCTCCCCTCACCAGCCCAGAGACTGCCGAGGAGCTGGAGGAATGCACGAAGCAGCCATCTGCCACTGCTTAAAGTGAACAAGGAAACAGGATTTGCATCTCACGCCGGTCAGAATGGCTGCCATCAAAAAGTCTACAAACAATAAATGCTGGAGAGGGTGTGGTGGAAAGGGAATCCCTGTACACAGCTGGTGGGAATGCAAACCAGTACAACCACTACAGAGAACAGTGTGGCGATTCCTTTAAAAAATGGAAATAGAACTGCCATACGACCCAGCAATCCCACTGCTGGGCATACACATCAAGGAAACCAGAACTGAAAGGGACACATGGACCCCAATGTTCATCACACCACTGTTTATAATAGCCAGGACGTGGAAGCAACCTAGATGTCCATCAGCGGATGAATGGATAAGGAAATTGCGGTACATATACAAAATGGAATAATATTCAACTATAAAAAAGAATGCATTTGAGTCAGTTCTAATGAGGTGGATGAAACTGGAGCCTATTATACAGAGTGAAGTAAGTTGGAAAGAGAAACACCAATACAGTATATTAACACATATATATGGAATTTAGAAAGATGGTAACAACAGTCCTATATGCAAGGCAGCAAAAGAGACACAGATGTAAAGAACAGACTTTTGGACTCTGTGGGAGAAGGTGAGGGTGGAATGACTTGAGAGAATAAAACTGAAACATGTATATGTTACTATATGTAAAACAGATGCCCAGTGCAAGTTCGATGCATGAAGCAGGGTACTCAGAGCCAGTGCTCTGGGACAACCCAGAGGGATGGGGTGGGGAGGGAGGTGGAAGGGGGTCCAAAACTGGGGGACACATGTATACCTGTGGCTGATTCACGTCAATGTATGGCAAAAGCCACCACACTATTGTAAAGCAATTATCCTCCAATTAAAATAAACTAATTAAAAAAAAAAGAAACAGGATTTGGCCCCAAATAGCTGAGGTGCATGTGAAAGGAATGAATTCCATGAGCCCAGAGGCTTGCATCTTCCCATATGTACAATGCTAAATTCCTTAAATTAATACCTAATCTTTGATGTTCAGATGCCTGCTCCCTTTGCTGCACACTTGTATATAACCTGACTCCCCTTCTCACCTCCTTGGAGCAATTTTCTCAGAGCTACTGAGCTCCTGTCTCCCAGGCTTCGGCTGGAGAGGCCAGGAGTCTTAAACCTACCCAACAAGAGAAATAACTCTACTTTCACGTTGTGAAGACAACAGGATTAGTTGGTTGGGGAGCTAAGATCCCACATGCCTTCTGGCCAAAAAAGCAAAACATAAAACAGAAGCAATATTGTAACAAATTCAATACTTTAAAAAAGGAAAAAAACAAAAACCCTGAAGGGAGCTCAGCATTTTTTTTTTTAAGAGCATGAGTCTCATTGCAAGCCCTGCAATAAATCTCTCTCTGCTCCAAACTTAGTTTGGCCTCACTGTTCATCAGGAACATGAACTTGTACCTGTAGAGAGACTGACGCTGGCAAAGGCCAGCTCCAGGCACTTCCTAATCTGCAGCTCTGAGAGAGAACTGAATCTAGCTGCATGGGGACAGCCCGGAGGGCCTGGAATGTGGTCCCAGCCAAATCTTAGAGCCCATTATTAATCAACTCTACTCGAATATAAAATAGAAAGCCTTTTTTTTTTTTTTTTAAAGAAATGCTGGGTCTTTTTGTTTGTTTGTTTATCTGAGACTGTGCTGGGTCTTCACTGTTGCTCTCAGGCTTTCTCCAGTTGTGGCGCACGGGCTTCTCACGGCCTTGGCTTCTCCTGATGTGGAGCACTGGCTTCAGATGTGGAGTACCGGCTTCAGTAGTTGCAGCTCATGGGCTTATCTGCCCCGGGGCGTGTGGGGTTTTCCCAGACCAGCGATCGAACTGGTGTCTCCTGCATTGCAAGCCAAAGTCTTAACCACTGGACCACCAGGGAAGCCCCTAGAAATGATGGGTCTTGGGAAACGCTGCACAGAGAGAGCCAATTAGTTCATTAGTTCAGTCACTCAGTCGTGTCCGACTCTTTGCGACCCCATGAATCACAGCACGCCAGGCCTCCCTGTCTATCACCAACTCCTGGAGTTCACTCAAACTCATGTCTATCGAGTCGGTGATGCCATCAAGCCATCTCATCTTCTGTCATCCCCTTCTCCTCCTGCCCCCAATCCCTCCCAGCATCAGAGTCTTTTCCAGTGAGTCAACTCTTCGCATGAAGTGGCCAAAGTTCTGGAGTTTCAGTTTTAGCATCAGTCCTTCCAATGAATAGTCAGGACTGATTTCCTTTAGGATGGACTGATTGGATCTCCTTGCAGTCCAAGGGACTCTCAAGAGTCTTCTCCAACACCACAGTTCAAAAGCATCAATTCTTCGGTGCTCAGGTTTCTTTACAGTCCAACTCTCACATCCATACATGACCACAGGAAAAACCATAGCCTTGACTAGACAGACCTTTGTTGGCAAAGTAATGTCTCTGCTTTTGAATATGCTATTTAGGTTAGTCATAACTTTTCTTCCAAGGAGTAAGCGTCTTTTAATTTCATGGCTGCAGTCACCATCTGCAGTGATTTTGGAGCCCCCCAAAATAAAGTCTGACACTGTTTCCACTGTTTCCCCATCTATTTCCCATGAAGTGATGGAACTGGATGCCATGATCTTCGTTTTCTGAATGTTGAGCTTTAAGCCAACTTTTTCACTCTCCTCTTTCACTTTCATCAAGAGGCTTTTCAGTTCCTCTTCACTTTCTGTCATAAGGGTGGTGTCATCTGCATATCTGAGGTTATTGATATTTCTCCCAACAATCTTGATTCCAGCTTGTGCTTCTTCCAACCCAACGTTTCTCATTATGTACTCTGCGTATGAGTTAAATAAGCAGGATGACAGTATACAGCCTTGACGTACTCCTTTTCCTATTTGGAACCAGTCTGTTGTTCCATGTCCAGTTTTAACTGTTGCTGCACACAGATTTCTCAAGAGGCAGGTCAGGTGGTCTGGTATTCCCATCTCTCTCAGAATTTTCCACAGTTTCTTGTGATCCACACAGTCAAAGGCTTTGGCATAGTCAAGAAAGCAGAAATAGATATTTTTCTAGAACTCTCTTGCTTTTTCCATGATCCAGCAGATGTTGGTAATTTGATCTCTGGTTCCTCTGCGTTTTCTAAAACCAGCTTGAACATCAGGGAGTTCACGGTTCATGTATTGCTGAAGCCTGGCTTGGAGAATTTTGAGCATTACTTTACTAGCACGTGATATGAGTGCAATTGTGCGATAGTTTGAGCATCCTTTGGCATTGTGTTTCTTTGGGACTGGAACGAAGACTGACCTTATCCAGTCCTGTGGCCACTGCTGAGTTTTCCAAATTTGCTGGCATATTGAGTGCAGCACTTTCACAGCATCATCTTTCAGGATTTGAAATAGCTCAACTGGAATTCCATCACTTCCACTAGCTTTGTTCATAGTGATGCTTTCTAAGGCCCACTTGACTTCACATTCCAGGATGTCTGGCTCTAGATGAGTGATCACACCATCGTGATTATCTGGGTCATGAAGATCTTTTTTGTACAGTTCTTCCGTGTATTCTTGCCACCTCTTCTTAATATCTTCTGCTTCTGTTAGGTCCAGACCATTTCTGTCCTTTATCGATTCCATCTTTGCATGAAATGTTCCCTTGGTATCTCTAATTTTCTTAAAGAGATCTCTAGTCTTTTCTATTCTGTTCTTTTTCTCTATTTTTTTGCGTTGATCGCTGAAGAAGGCTTTCTTATCTCTTGCTATTCTCTGGAACTCTGCAGTCAGATGCTTATATCTTTCCTTTTCTCCTTTGTTTTTCCCCTCTCTTCTTTTCACAGCTATTTGTAAGGCCTCCGCAGACAGCCATTTTGGGTTTTTGCATTTCTTTTCCATGGGGATGGTCTTGATCCCTGTCTCCTGTACAACAGGACTCACTAATTGAATGTGTGACAGGGTGGGGAACCAGGAAAGAAGAAAGAGAAATCTCTGAGGACACTTAGTTTTTAGCCTGAGCAAATGAGTGAATGGTGCAGTTATGGGTGACATGGGAAAGAACATGAGGAAAGTGAGGTGAACCTGGAGGCTGTCGGGAGGGTGCTGTGTGGAGGGTATGATGTTGGAGTGAGTTAGAGTGTGGAATCAGTTTTTTGTTTGGGGGGCACATTAAGTTTGAAATGCTCATCAACACAGATATTAAAAAGGCAGTGAGGGGACTTCCCTGGTGGTCCAGTGACTAAGACTTTCCCCTCCCAATGCAGGTTTGATTCCTGGTTCGATCCCTGACCAGGGAAATAGATCCCATATGCTGCAACTAACACATAACACAGCCCAGTGAATAAATATTTTAAAAAGTTTAAAAAGGCAGTGGAGAGTTTAGAAGGGAAGGTAAAGATTTGTGAGTTATCAGTCTATTGAGGGTATTTAGAACTATGATACCTGTTCACTAGAGGAGCTAATTAATAGGGTAAGAGGACCAAGGACTGCCAAAGGCAATTATATCCATAGCCTCAGATTTTTGGTACTGAAAAGATAAAGAAAAATACAAACTTGAAACTCAAGCCACAGATGTTATTATTATGTGTAGCTGTTGTTGTTGCTGCTGTTATTATCTGCAGTGCTGTTGTTATCGTTATTTTGTACAGCTCTTGTGTGCTGGCCTGCACAGAGGCCATGCCCAATAAACACAGTGTTTTTAGTCTGGCTCTAACAGTGGCCTATGCTCCTTGCCAAGAATCCACCTGAACAAGTGCAATCAGATTTGTATCTGCCGACTGTCTTCCGAGGATCAGCCCAGAAGAATAGGGGAAGTCGGGATAATGGAAATAGCAGAAATAGGGCCCCCAATCCAATAGCCCATAAAGCCAAGTGATGTTACCGACTGGTAGGAGACGGGACAGAAGGCAGAGGGTAGACTACTGACGCAGAGTGAGAAATAACAAACAATAACCTGACAATTAAATATGCGCATATTATGATTCAAATTAAGCTCCAGTATACCTGTGGTACTATTCCATCAATTTTGAAATCATAGAGACTTGAGCAGAAAGTCCTTGTGACGATATCTTTGAACCTGAATTCCAGATTTCTACTGGGGAGGGGAACTTTTCTGAGATGAGGAGGGGAGAATGGAGATGTCACAGGAATCTTTTTTAAAAATATATTTATTTATTTGGCTGTGCTGGGTCTTAGTTGCAGCATGCAAACTCTTAGTTGTAGCATGTGGGATCTAGTTTCCTAATCAGGGATCAAACTTGGGCCCCTGCTTTGGGAGCGAGAGTCTTAGCCATTGGACCACCAGGGATGTCCCTCACTTTCTTGTCCTATGTATGAGCACACATTCTCAGGAAATTTCCGAGACATAGAAAGAAGACTGTGTCCTCTAATTTTGCATTGTCAACAGTTTGGCACATGTTTAAGTCTTTGAAATTATAAGAGTTGGGTTTTTTTTTTTTTTTCTCGAGTATATTTATACCTTCTAAATGCACTTATGCCCTCTTGTTCCTTCTCCACCCACTTCTGGATGGTGCCAAGAGTTCCAGGGTTGCCTTGTTCCTTGTCTCACTTGACTAAGCTTTTCACCTCTCATCTGATGCCCGTTTGGACTTTACTGACCAGAAACTATCTCATCTCTAGACCTCAAGAAGATGTTCTGTTCTCCTAACCCTGCAGGCTGTATCCGAGTCTTAGTTCCCAGGCCTAACAGGCTTCCATACCATTGAACTACTGTGTCCACAGCCTGCCTCCACCCTGTCTGGGGCTATATGAAATTCCCAAGGACACTCCCTGCATTATTGCCCCTCTTTGAAAGCAGGATCCAATCTAACTCTCCCTGGCACTGCAGGTCATGACCAAGGGATGTGCTTCTCAGGGTCTCATCTCCTTGACTTTGGTTAGGCAACGCCTCCTGCAGTTTCATCATTGTATTCCTTCCTCCAAGCCTTCTCCCAGGTTGAAGTGCTTAAAATGATCTCTCTTTCCAGCTTTCCTTCCTTCTTTCTTCATTTCCTCCAAGCAGCCTCAGCATCCCAGCTCTGTAACGACAGCTCTCCTGTACTCCAGGGACCAGAAGCAAAGCTTGCTTCTCTAACCAACGCTCGTAAGATGCTTCTTCAAGGGATGTAATCCAACAAATGCTCAGAAAAACAAATATCAGATATTAACACATATATATGGAATCTAGAAAGATAGTACTGACCCACTTCTCAGTTTGGGAATTTTACAGCCAATCACTTCAAACACAAGCACATTACAAGAGTTTTTAAAATCTTGCCAAGTGATTAAGAACCCCTGGCCCATGGAAACCAACTGCTTTCTTCCCACAGGAGACCATTATAGCATCATGCTCAGGGGTTGGGTGAAGCTCTGTTTAAATCTGATTCTTCACCTGCTGGATGAGCGACCTTGTGTGTGTCCTTTAACCTCTCTGACCTGTGGGGGTTTTTTTCACTAGAGAAAATATATATTTATCTATCAAGAAGAATTGTGGGGGCTAAATTAGCACACGTGAGCTATTTAATTGTTTTAAAATGTAGCTTTTGAGGAGGCCAGGAGACATCATCAGTGGAAATGACAGAGGAGGGAGCTCTGAAGGACAGTCCCCCTCAGAGAAACACTGATCACAAGAGTAAAAGTCATCACAATCAACTTCGTCTCAGATTTACAGCATCTATGGAAAGGATGAATCTGAAAGAGACAGTTTCCACATGGTAGGAAAGGTTTGTGGCATTTTTAAAATAATAGATTTTCTCCCAGCTTGCTCCCTCCATCTACACACACACACACACACGCACACACATAGAGGAAATAACAGGGAGAATCTATATACAGAACTTTAGTAAACTGGTCAGGGATAGTCTCTCTGGACGCAAATTGTTTTCATCATCTGAAAGGATGCCATTTATTTTTGTTTCTTTAAAAATTTTTTTATATTGGAATATAGCCAATTAACAATGTTACGATAGTTTCTGGTGCACAGCAGAGGGACTCAGCCATACATACACATGTGTTCATTCTCCCCCAAAGTCCCCTCCCATCCAGGCTGTCACATGACATTGAGCAGAATTTAAAGGGATACATGTAAAACCTTAGCAATAAAGTCAGGAAAGCTGAGGGTTACACGCCACCTTGGGACTGCTGGTCTCTGAGAATGGCTTTCATGTACTGGTGAATTTACCAAGAAAAGTAGAAGAAAAATCTTCTCCTTTGCTGAAGTCACCCTTGGAAAGAGTTCTCCTGGTGAATAGCCAGAGTTGGCCAACATGGCAGATTGAAAGCCGAGGGCCTTTTACTTGAGCCATAAGCTACAACAGGAACGACGGGTAGATCGGTTATTGGCTTCTTCTTCATTGTTGTTGTTGACTACCTCCCTTGTCACTTTAACATCCTTTTATCTTTTCCCACCCTCAGCACCGTTGGCATGAACTATCTAGGGAATTGCGGACATGTTGAACAATTTTGAGATTCCCAGCAAATCCTTGGGGATGGTGAGTCACATGGTAGAAAAGAATACACATAAAAGGCCTCCCCAGAAACACTTCTTCTATGTTCTTTCCTGGATATCCACATATTGTCTGAAAATTCCATTTTCACATCCCTCAAGAGGGTAGAACTTCTCTGGTTTCATCTAGTCTCAGTCAACCAGAACGGTGCTGCTCCCTTGCTTCAGGGAAAAAGAGACACGATTTTCTGACTGAACTGTTCCTTCAAACCCTGATCTAGAAGAAACTGTTCTTTTTCTGTCAGATCACTGGTATAAATCCTATGGGTACTTGGAAAACCCCAGGAGCTTATGGTCACTGGGCTGCCTTGGAATAGTAACTGTGGTTCTTCATTTTGTTGACCTTCCCCCAAGGGGCTTTCCTGGTGGCTCAGATGGTTAGGAATCTGCCTGCAGTGCAGGAGACACGGCTTCAATCCCTAGGTTGGGAAGATCCCCTGGAGAAGGGAATGGCTACCCACTCTGGTATTCTTGCCTAGAGAATTCCGTGCCTGGAGAATTCCATGGACTGAGGAGCTTGCTGGGCTATAGTCCATGGGGTCATAACGAGTTGGACATGACTGAGCTAGTAACACTTTTACTTTCAAGGTGGCATCTGCCTAAGCTGAGAGCTCTTTCCTCAAATCACATCCTGGCAATCACCACCCGTCCCATTAAGGTCTTCAGAAATGACATTATGTGAAAATATCTCAATTATCAATAAAGTTCAGGATATTTTTACTGTATTCACCATGGAGAGTAGCAATATGTCTTTTGAAAATAATGGTAACCATTGGAAAGTGGATGTCTATTCCAGAAATACCATTTTTATTGTTTTGCATGATAACGGAGATGCAAACCAAAAATTCTAGCTCATCATCTAAATATCTTCTAATCATCTACAGAAAGATATAACTGAGTACTCAGCTAATCACTTCAGAGGTGAGAGACATCCAGGGCTGCTCTTCTAGACTAACTGTGTCTCCAGAACGCTGTGATGGAGAGAAGGCCATCGTGAGTACAGGGGTCCAGATTCCATGCAAACAAGGTAAGTGTTAGTCACTCAGTCATCTCCACCTCTTTGGACTGTAGCCTGCCAGGCTCCTCTGTCCATGGAATTCTCAGGCAAGAGTACTGGAATAGGTTGCCATTCCCTTCTCCAGGGGATCTTCCTGACCCAGGGCTCAAACATGGGTCTCCTGCATTGCAGGCAGATTCTTTACCATCTGAGCCAAGGCATAATATCTGACTCCATGTGAGGTTTGGAGCAATAAGCAAAAGGGATTCTTTCCTGAATACTTTTAAGTCGTGGGTCTATAATTTATGACCTAAGAATAATTATTTTGGGTGCCCTAAGAGGATAAGAGGAGAAGGTGATGGCACCCCACTCCAGTACTCTTGCCTGGCAAATCCTGAAGAGTCAGACATGAGTGAGCGACTTCTCTTTCACTTTTCACTTTATTGTATTGGAGAAGGAAATGGCAACCCACTCTACTGTTCTTGCCTGGAGAATCCCAGGGACGGCGGAGCCTGGTGGGCTGCCATCTATGGGGTCACACAGAGTTGGACACGACTGAAGTGACTTAGCAGCAGCAGCAGCAAGAGGATAAGAAAAAGGATTAGGAACACTGGGAAAAGGCATGGACTGTGACCCAGTAAGAAAATCAGGTATTATGGGATACTAAGACCAGCAATGTGCATTTGAGGAGATTTTAGGAGAAAAATAAGCTAATAAGATAGAGTTCAGGGACTTCCCTGGTGGTCCAGTAGCCAAGAATCTGCACTCTCAATGCAGGGGCCCTGGGGTTTGATCCCTGGTCAGGAAACTAGATCTTACATGCCACAACTAAGACTTAGCACAACAAACTAAATACTTAAAATTATAGTATTCAAATATAAACAAGGAGTTCAGGTGGATTGGTAAAGCTGAGAAGGGAACATTTCTGCTTTAGGAGAAGGGGTATAATCATATCAACAGAGTGTAATGAAGTGAGGAGACAGTTTCTGATGGGGCAGAGGAAGAAAACCTTCCCTCCTTTTGTGTGGGGGGCCATTAGCCAAAGAATTAAATACAGAATTCCTAGAAGGAAAGGAGGGGAGCTCTCAAAGGTCAAAGAAAGGAATGCGAGGATGTAAGAGATGATGCTAAGTTTCCCGGCTTGAGAGCAGGAGAGGGACAGGTCTGCCAGTGGGAACACAGGGCTTCTCAAGTGGCTTGGAGGTAAACATCCTGCCTGTCAATGGGGCAGACTCAAGAGACGCGGGTTCGACCCTTATGTCAGGAAGATCCCCTGGAGGAGGACGTGGCAGCCCACTCCAGCATTCTTGCCTGGAGAATCCCATCGATTTTCTTACACGGTCTCAGTCCCCTCCACAGGAATTCTACATTCAGTCACCACCCCAGTTGGTTACCTCGTCACCCTCAGAGTTGAGGAAACTGCTCCTCTTCATACCTGGCTTGCTTGGCATCAAGTGGGAGGGACCAGCTGACCTCCCTCCAGGAGAAGTAATCTCAAACCTCTCTCTTAATTAAAGGCTAAGTCTCAATCATCAGGAAACTCCAAGTATGAGAAGGAATTTCCTTCAGTGTCTCACCCTCTGCCCCAGTGTTTGCTTTGTTCCAGTATGACGGAAAGTGGGACACTATTTCCCTCCCGAGTACCCTGTCGCCGTATCTGCATTGAATCTCTCCATTTCTCTTCCGCATTTCCTATAGTGCTGCCTTTTAAAGGCTCTTTGGTTACCCCTTTTTCGGACTTCCTACGGTCCAATTATTTACACTCATATTCTCTCAGATTTTTTTTTGAATTTTTTTTGATATGGGCTGTTTGAAAGTGTTTATTGAACTGGTTACAATATTATTTCTGTTTTATGTTTTGGTTTTTTTGGCTGTGAGGCATGTGTGATCTTAGCTTCCTAACCAGGAATCAAACCTTCACCCCCCTGCATTGGAAGGCAAAGTCTTAGCCACTGGACAGGCAGGGAAGTCTGTTCTCTCAGCTTTAATGAGCATCTCAGTGTAAATGTCTCTGAATCTAACCCAGTGGGCCCTGATTTATCCTGGTCTTCTCCCACAGTGTGCTGTATTGAAAAGACCACAGGACATGGCATCAAAGCTTCCTCAATGCTAGGACTGAAATGAATCAGACCCAGGACTTATCTAGGCAGTCCCTCTTCCTCACAATTTGCCAAGAAGAAACATTTTAGAGTTCTTGGCTTCCCTTGAAGCAGGAAGCACCTTTGAAGGACTTCTGTAATGTCCCCACCCCTAGCCCTTCCTGGGGAAGTCCAACCTGGTAGATATATAAAGAGGCACCTTGCAGCCTCCTGCTCCAACCTGCTCTTTCCTCCCTCTGAGATGGACAAGTCCCTCCTGCTGGGGCTCCCTGTCCTCCTCTGCTGCTTTCGAGGTGAGCGTCCCTGTGGTTGACAGCTGGAGAGATGTGTCCAGGATGTTGGCATGGGTCGGGCTTCCCATGACAGAGGTTCTCTAATGAGAGTTGTAGGTAACAGAAGCTGTCATTCTAATGCCATGACTTTCACACGCAATGCACCCCATCCCTGGAAGCTTCAGCAAAGTCTTAGTCTGCCTGCAGAAGGAAATAGGTAGATTATAGGGGAACTGACAAGATGTTCATAAAAGCTGGGAGGTGCATTCGTAAAATGAGGTCTGCAGAGAGTATACCTTTTTGTTTTTTTTCCTTAACAGTACTGTGCGGGTCATTTGCAGCAGACCGAGAACATGGAAGTGAGTAGAGACAGATCAGTCGTGTGGGAAGGGCAACTTGAGGGAAGGGGGAGATGAGAGGGGATGCATGAGCATTGAGGGTTGAAAGGAATCTAGGGACTAACTTTGGATTCCAGGACTTGGCCACTTTTTCCAGCAGGATGGGGCTGGGGTGGGAACTGACTTTGAGCCTGATGGAAAAATACAAGCAGCAGTTGCCAAGGCAAAGGATCCGTGTGTTAAAAGGTGAGGGAACGGGAAAGGGGGAAGTGGAATGTTGATTTTTCAGGCGCTAGCTGGCTAAATCCACAGAGTAGCAGTTTCATGGATTTCAGAGGCTTTGTCACCTTGCAGCTTTCAGCTACTTGTGAGTAAGAAAGTCAGAGAGGTCAATTAAAGTGAAGGGAATGTGGGTCTTTCTTGGGGGTCCAGTGGTTAAGAATCTGCCTGCCAAAGCAGGGGACACTGGCTCAATCCCTGGTCTGGGAAGATCCTACACACCCCAGGGCAATTACTAAGTCCGAGTTCTCTATCTAGCCCCTGAGCAGCAACAAGAGAAGCCGCTGCAATCAGAAGGCTGGGCCTTGCAACTAGAGAGTAACCCCCACTCGTGGCAACTAGAGAATGTTGGTGCGTAGCAAGGGAGACCCACAGTTCAGCCAAAAATAAAGTAATTAAAAAAAAGAAGGCAATGAGGCACTCACACACACACAAAATGTTCATTTATCTTTCTCCTTCGAGTCTGTGCTGTATCCTAAGCGGTGGTGGAGAGGCTGAGAGGCCCTCTAGAGGTGAAGAGAGTTGAAATGAGGGAGAGAAACAGAGATGCCCCGAGATGGGAACTAGGCTTTGGAGGGACAGAAGGGCCCAGAGTGGCTCCAGGTGAAAAGTTCAGAATGGGCCTTGTATGTTTACACAAGGATTACAGCGATGCGCGGGCAAGAGCAAATCTTAGAGAAAATTGCATCTAAGTGTTATTTCTCTTTGCCAGCACAGTGGATGAACTATCTGTTGATGATCGCCATTTACCTGGTGAGTATGAAGAGGATATGATCTGATGCGCTCAGCTTGGATTTTGTTCCTCTTTTCCTTATTTTCCCGCCTGTTCTATGAGCTAAAACTCCAGAGCCCTTCTCTTGGCTCAGCCTGTTTGATAGAGGTGGATGCCCTCCCTTCACGGGTCTCCAGAAGGCCCTCGGGGCTCCCAGAGGACTTCCGATTTGAAAGGGAAGATGGGTCCTTTCGCAGCAATGTTTTCACAGCTACGTCCCTGCTCTCTGGCCCAAATTATAGAAATTATTCAGTGTAGGACGTGCCACATCCAGTTTCCAAGACAGAAGTGTTCCAGAGGCAGAGGACTATGTATTGCAGTGAAAGAAGAGGCTTGCACAACTGGGAAGATTTTCAAAAGTAAGTTGTGGGTGGGGGGCGGAGGACTGGGTGGTGGAAGCAGAAAGGATATGCGGGCCACAGGAGAAAGGCGGGACCCTGCTTCAGACCAATCCTAGCGTCCCTAGTGTGAGCCACTCAGTTGCGTAGGACTCTTTAGGACCGCACGGACTGCAGCCCGCCAGACTCCTCTATGGACTTCTCCAGGCAAGAATACTGGAGTGGGTTGCCGTTTCCTACTCCAGGGGTCCAGGGGATCTTCCCAACCCAGGGATTGAACCAGAAGTCTCCTGCATTGCAGGCAGATTCTTTATTGTCTGAGCCACCAGGGAAGCTCTAGGATGACTGAATATCTCTACCCCATCACATGCCGTGATGAGAAATAGATAGAGGTGGCCTCTAGGGAGTGGGGATCTATAGCTATGGAATCAGTATTTTGAGAAGCGTGAACAAAACAGGGGAGACTAAGCTGACGGAAAAGGAAAGGCCAGTGGAGAACAGAGCTAAGTGTTGAAATGAGGCGGGCTCTTTGTTTTTTCCCGGCCTGGCCTTTCCCTGTGGGACGTTTTAAGCTGTGAAAATAGAGGGACCAGGGTCAGCAATAGATACAGGCTAAGTGGCCCTTCATAGGTAACTCTGAATAGCATGATTTCTTGGTTTTCCTATCCTTTATGCTGAGCGATACCTTAGTATTTCTAATCCTTACTTATACCAGTGTCAACATTCTCAGTGGAAACACCCAGCTCTGGCAATCCTTGAATTGCTGCTCTCATTACAGCCCCACATTCAGGGATTTTTTATTTTTTTACTTTAAACTGCTCTGCTATTGTTTCTCTTTTGGGAAGTACCCAGACTGCCACATCTTCCAATTCTTCACGTTTAAATAACCAAGACTTGAACTACACAAGGTTGTTTTGCGATGGCACCCCACTCCAGTACTCCTGCCTGGAGAATCCCATGGACGGAGGAGCCTGGAAGGCTGCAGTCCATGGGGTCGCTGAGGGTCGGACACGACTCAGCGACTTCACTTTCACGCATTGGAGAAGGAAATGGCAACCCACTCCAGTGTTCTTGCCTGGAGAATCCCAGGGACAGGGGAGCCTGGTGGGCTGCCGTCTATAGGGTCACACAGAGTCGGACACAACTAAAGTGACTTAGCAGCAGCAGCAGGCTGGGAAGTTCTTTGTTTTTGTTTTGGAAACCTCTGTGCTGATAAGTTTCTCCTTCTGCAGATGATGGCACTCTCTGGTTAACCTTCAGGGGTTGCCTAAAGAACTGCGCTAACGTGAACAACATAAAGTGGAGCGTCTACCTGGTGAACTTCAGGTGTTGCAGGAGCCATGACTTGTGCAATGAAGACATCTAGAAATCACTGGCTCTTTTCTGGCTCCAGTCTCTGGGTAGGTGACATTCTTGGCTCCACCTCTTCACAGTAATCTAAGAAAACACATTTCAGATTGGAAACACACGGCTCTGCCTTCTGCATATGTAAGAAGAAAGTCCTCTCTTTTTCCAGATTTTCTGCCATGGCCCCTGGGAGGGGGTGTATGGGGAACATCTTGAACACAAGATCAATACATCCTGCATGTTGATATAGAATCCAGTGCATTCACTGAACACCCGAGCTGCTTCAGAAAGGAAGAAGGGGGGATGAAGAGGGTAGGATGAACTGGGAAAGTGGCATTGACATATATACACTACCATGTGTGAAACAGATAGCTAGCTCTGTGTTGTGTTAGTCACTCAGTTGTGTCCGACTCTTTGTGACCCATGGACTGTAGCCTGCCAGGCTCCTCTGTCCATGGGATTCTCCAGGCAAGAATACTGGAGTGGGTTGCCATGCCCTCCTCCAGGGGATCTTCCTAACCAAGGGATCGTACCTGTTTCCCATATTGCAAGCAGATTCTTTACCATCTGAGCCACCAGGGAAGCCCAGATAACTAGGGTAGCCACAGGGAACCCAGCCTAGTGCTCTGTGATGGCCTAGAGGGGTGGGGTGGGGAGAGGTGAGAGGGAGGCTCGAGAGAGGATATATATACACACATACACACATAATTATGTCTGATTTGTGTTGTTGTATGGCAGAAACCAACACAGCCTTGTAAAGCAATTATCCTCCAATTACAAAATCAATTTAGAAAAAGAAAAGGAAGAAGACGATAAGTCAGTTTTTTGTTCCTGCCCCTTCCCTTCTTTCTGAGGCCGAATATTGTCATTTTTTTCTCTTGGGATTTTTCTTCTTGTCTCACTCCAGTTAAAGCGCACAGCCTGGCCTCATGAGAAAGGAGGGGGTGATGTGAAAAGAGATGACTTGAGTTTTCTTGAATTTTGTTCGTGAATGTTATTCCCAGAGTGAGGAGAAGGGCAGAATGGAGAAAGAAATTCGTGCCTGAACCATGAAGAGTGAAAAATTGTCTGCCGTATAGCATGAGACTCTCTCTGGGGTTAGGGGTTGGAGAAGAAAGGAAGGTGTGTTTGGAATTCTAGAGATAGTTGGGGAGGAGTGGGAGGCAGGCTCAAGAGGGGGGAAATACGTGTATACATACAGCTGATTCACCTTGTATGTCGGGAACTAACACAACATTGTAAAGCAATTATACTCCAATAAATAAATATAGCATGAAAAGCATAAACAGATAAGGAATAAATGCCAGAATCTTAACAAAGAAACTTAAAAGAGTGTATAAATTCAGAAAAAGTCATGTCTAAGTGTTGTTTCTGGCATAGCAGATTGCTAAAGATAGCTGTTCTCATGGAAGAGTCCAACATTCTTTGAAGTCAAAGTTCTTTAAAAAATCTTTTGGTAAGGGTGAAAACATTAACCAAGAAATGTTTTATAACTTCCTCCCCATGGATAGGAGAATAAGAATGAGTATACTTGCCACTTTATTAGCAACACAATAATATTATTGAATATAAGAATTTTATTCCATTTACTCGTTTTGGCTTCTTATGCTACTATTGTCAGTGTGTTGTTGTTTACTGTGGTGAACTACACTTAACACAAAATTTGCCATTTTAATTATTTTAAATATACAGTTCAGTCGCATTAACTAATTTCACATGGTTATACCACCATCATCGCCATCCATCTCCACGTGGATCTTACATCCATCATCTTTTTCATCCTACGAAACTGAAACTCTGTATCCATCAAACAATACTCCCAATCCCCTGGCACTCACCTTCTACTTTCTAAGTTTCACTATATTAGATACTTCATATAAATGCAATTATCCAGTGTTTTTCCTTTTGTGACTAATTTCACTTAGCATACTGTCCTCAAAGTTCATCCATGTTGTAGAATGTGCCAGCATTTCTCTCATTTTTAATGGTAAATAATATCCCATAGTATGTACTTACGGCATTTTGTTTATCGATTCATCCACTGATGGACATTGAGGTTACTTCTACTTTTTGGCTATTGCAAATAATATTGCAATGGACATAGGTATACAAATGTCCATTCAAGACCCTGCTTTCAATTCTTTTGGATACATACATCCAGTTCAGTTCAGTTCAGTCCCTCAGTCGGGTGTGAAATTATTAAATTGGATGGTAATTCTGTGTTTAAATCTTTCAGGAACTGACATGCGGTTTTCCACAGCGGCCATGCTGGTTCACATTCCCACCAAGAGTGTCCTGGGGTTCTAATCTCTCCACATCCTTACCTACACTTGTCATTTCGTTTTTGTTAGTAGCCATCGTTTTGAGTGTGAAGTGTTATTTCATTATGGTTTTTATTTGCATTTCCCTAATGATTTGGTGGTATTGAGCACCTTTCCATGTGCTTATTGGCCATTTGCATATCTTCTTTGGAAAAATTCGAGTCCTTTTGTCCTCATTTTAATCAGCTGACTGTTTTTTAGTTACTGTGTTGTAGAAGGGGTTTTTTAATATATTCTGAATACGACCTCTTAGCAGGTATACAATTTCCCATTCCATAAGTAGCCTTTTCACTGTGTTGATTCTTTCCTATGACACACAGAATTTTTAATTTTATGTATTTCAATTTATTTTTTCTTTTGCCTCTGATACCTTTTAAAATATTGAAGTATAGTTGATGTACAATATTATATAAGTTACAGGTGTACAATATAATGGTTCACAATTTTTAAAGGTTATATTCCATTTATAGTTATTATAAAATATTGGCTATATTCCCTGTGATGTACAATATGTCCTTGTAGCTTATTTTATACATAATAGTTAGTACGTGTTAATCCTCTACCCCTGTATTGCCCTTTCAACTTTCCCCTCTCCACTGTTGACCACTAGATTGTCCTCTATATCTGCGAGTCTGCTTATCTTCTCATTATATTCACCAATTTGTTGTATTTTTTGAATTCCGCATGTAAGTAATATCATACAGTTTGTTTCTCTGTCTGACTTATTTCACTTAGCATAATACCCTCCAAGTCCATACATGTTGCTGCAAATGGCAAAATTTCATTCTTTTTTATGGCCAAGTAATATCCCGTTTTTTTGGTGTATATACACACACCAGATTTTAGCAGTTTCTAATGGCTCAGATGCTAAAGAATCTGCCTGCAATGCAGGAGACCTGGGTTCAATCCCTGGGTCAGGGAGATCCCCTGAAGAAGGGAATGGCTACCCACTCCAGTATTCTAGCGTGGAGAATTCCATAGACAGAAGAGCCTGATGGGCTATAGTCCCTGGGGTCATAAACAGTTGACTAACACTACTACTTTCACTCTATACACCACATTTCCTTTATCCATTCATCTGCTGATGGACCCCTAGGTTATTTCCATATCTTGACTACTGTACATAATGTGTCTGTGAATATTCGGCTGCATATCAGTATCAGTTCAGTTGCTCAGTACTGTCCGACTCTTTGTGACCCCATGAACTGCAGCAGCCCAGGCCTCCCTGTCCATCACCAACACCCAGAGTCCACCCAAACCCATGTCCATCAAGTTGGCGATGCCATCCAACCATCTCATCATCTGCCATCCCCTTCTCCTCCTGCCTTCAATCTTTCCCAGCATCAGGGGCTTTTCAAATGAGTTAGCTCTCCATGTCAGGTGGCCAAAGTATTGGAGTTTCAGCTTCAACATCAGTCCCTCCAATGAACACCCAGGACTGATCTCCTTTAGGATGGACTGGTTGGATCTCCTTGCAGTCCAAGGGACTCCCAAGAGTCTTCTCCAACACCACAGTTCGAAAGCATCAATTCTTCTGCCCTCAGCTTTCTTCACAGTCCAACTCTCACATCCATACATGACTACTGGAAAAATCATAGCCTTGATTAGACAGACCTCTGTTGGCAAAGTAATTAATGTCTCTGCTTTTTAATATGCTGTCCAGGTTGGTCGTAACTTATATTCCAAGGAGCAAGCGTCTTTTAATTTCATGGCTGCAATCACCATCCGCAGTGATTTTGGAGCCCAGAAAGATAAAGTCAACCACTGTTTCCCCATCTATCTGTCATGAAGTGATGGGACCAGATGCCATGATCTTAGTTTTCTGAATGTTGAGCTTTAAGCCAACTTTTTCACTCTCCTCTTTCATTTTCATCAAGAGGCTCTTTAGTTCCTCTTCACTTTCTGCCATAAAGGTGGTGTCATCTGCATATCTGAGGTTATTGATATTTCTCCTGGCAATCTTGATTCCAGCTTGTGCTTCCTCCAGCCCAATGTTTCTCATGATGTACTATGCATATAAGTTAAATAAGCAGGGTGACAATATACAGCCTCGACATCCTCCTTTTCCTATTTGGAACAAGTCTGTTATTCCATGTCCAGTTCTAACTGTTGCTTCCTGACCTGCAAACAGGTTTCTCAAGAGACAGGCCAGGTGGTCTGGTATTCCCATCTCTTTCAGAATTTTCCACAGTGTATTGTAATCCACATAGTCAAAGGCTTTGGCATAGTCAAGAAAGCAGAAATAGATGTTTTTTCTGGAACTCTCTTGCTTTTTCCATGATCCTGTGGATGTTGGCAATTTGATCTCTGGTTCCTCTGCCTTTTCTAAAACCAGCTTGAACATCTTGAAGTTCACGGTTCACGTATTGCTGAAGCCTGGCTTGGAGAATTTTGAGCATTACTTTACTAGCGCATGAGATGAGTGCAGTAGTTTGAGCATTCTTTGGCATTACCTTTCTTTGGAATTGGAATGAAAACTGACCTTTTCCAGTCCTGGGGCCACTGCTGAGTTTTCCAAATTTGCTGACATATTGAGTGCAGCACTTTCACAGCATTTGGGCTGCATGTATCTTTATAAATTAGTGTTTTTGCTTTTTTCAGATATATACTCAGGAATGGAATTGCTGGGTCATACGGTAGTTCTGTGCTTCCCAGGTGGTGCTAGTGGTAAAGAACCTGCCTGCCAATGCAGGAAACACAGGAGACCTGGGTTGGGAAGATCCCCTGGAAGAAGGCATGGCAACTCACTCCAGCATTCTTGTCTGGATAATCTCACGCACAGAAGAGCCGGGTGGGCTACAGTCCATAGGGTCTCACAGAGTCAGACATGACTGAAATGAAGCAGCAGTGGCGTAGTTCTAGTTTTAGCCTTCTGAGAAAGCTCCATCGGGTTTTCCACAGTGGCTGTGCCAATGTACATCCCCACCAGCAGTGGATGTGGGTTTCTCTACGTCCTCACCAGCATTTGTTATTCGTGTTCTTTTTGACAATAGCCATTCTGACATGTGTGAGGTGATATCTCATTGTGGTTTTTTAATTTGCATTCTCTGATGGTTAATAATGTCAAGAATCTTTTCATGTGTCTCTTAGCTAGATCTGTATGTTTCTTCTTTGGAAAAATGGATATTTAGGTCTTCTGCCCATTTTCAATCAGGTTGTTTGTTTTTTGATATTGAGTTGTATGAGCTCTTAGTATATTTTTAATATTAACCCATTGTCAGTCATGTTATTTGCAAATATATTCTCCCATTCCATAAATTGTCTTTTGCTTTGTCAATGGTTTCCTTTGCCTTGCAGATGTTTTTTAGTTAAATTAGGTCCCATTTGTTTATTTTTGCTTTTATTTCTTTTGCTTTAAGAGACTGTTTCAAAATAATTGCATTACTATTTCTAATAGGATATGTTATGCCTATGTTCTCTTCTAGGAGCTTTACGGTTTCATGTCTTACACTTAGATTTTTAAACCATTTTATTTTTACATATGATATGAAAGGATGTTCTAATACTATCATTTGTGGCTGTCCAGTCTTTCCAGCACCCACTGTTGAAGAGACTGTCTTTTCTCTATTGTATATTCTTGCCTCCTTTGTTGTAGGTAACTGATCATCAGTGCATGGTTTATTTCTGGGCTCTATTCTGTTCCATTTATCTGTGTCTGTTTCTGTGCCAATACAACCTGTTTTGATTATTATAGCTTTGCAGTATAGTATGGAGTCTGGGAGGATTTTATCTCTAGCTTTATTCTTTTTATTCAGGATCACATCGACATTCAGGTCTTTTGTGGTTCTATATAAATTTTAAATTATTTGTTCTAGTTCTGTGAAAAATGTCCTGGGTATAGACAGAGACTGCATTAAATCTATTGATTGCTTTGGGCAGTATGGTCATTTTAATAAAATTGATGCTTCTAATTCAAGAGCACAGGATATCTTTGCATTTATCTGTATCGTCTTCAACTTCCTTCATCATTATTTTATAGTTTTCAGAGTATAGGTGCTTTATCTCCTTCCTTAAGTTTGTTCCAGGTATTTTATTCTCTTTGATGCAATTTTAAATGAGATTGTTTCTGTATTTTCTCATTCTGATATTTCATTATTAATGTATAGAAATGCAACAGATTTCTATTTATTAATCTTGTGTCCTGCAGCGCTGCTGAATTTATTTATTACTTCTGGTCATTTCCAGGTGGGGACTTTAGGATTCTTTATATTAAGTTATCATGTCTGCAAATAGAGACACTTTTAAGTTTTCTCTTCCAATTTGGGTATCTATTCTTTCATTTTCTTTTTGTCTGATTTCTCTGGCTAGGACTATCACTGTTACATTAAAAAGAAGTGGCGAAAATGGGTATCCTTGTCTTGTTTCTGGTATCCTTGTCTTGTTTCTGAATTTAGCTAGAAGTCCCAGCTTTTCACCATTGTGATATTGGCTGTGAGTTTGTCATAAGTGGCCTTTATTATGTTGAGATATGTTCCCTCTATACCAACTCTTAGAAATTGTTTCTTTACTGCTAGCTTCACTGGGTCTTCGCCGCTGAGTGTGGGCTTTCTCAAGTCGTGGTGAGCAGGGGCTGCTCTCTAGCTGCAGTGTGCTGGCTTCTCACGGGGGTGGTTTATCTTGCTGAGGAGCATGGGCTTTAGGGCGTGTCAGCTTTAGTAGCTGTGGCACACAGGCTTAGTTGCTCTTCAGCATGTGGACTCTTCCTGGACCAGGGGTTGAATTGGTGTCCCAAAGCCCTATACTAACTCTGATGGGAGTTATTATTATTTTTTTTATCTTAAATGGATGCTGAACTTTGTCAGAAGCTTTTTCTGCATCTATTGAGATGATCGTATGATTTTTATTCTTCCTTTCACTAATGTCATGTATCACATTGATTGATTTCTGAAAGTTGAATCATCCTTGTGACTGGAATAAATCCAACTTGGTCGCAGTATATGACCCTTTTTATATATTGTTGGACTTGGATTTTTGCCAGAAACTTTAGAACTCTGAGTTTAGCACCAAAGCTAAGGGCAAGTAAAGATTGCCTGGAGATGTCAGGTAGTTAATAGATGAGAAACCCAACCAGAAGGCAGCCTTGACTTTGCGGGGGGCGGGGGGTGCCTATGGCTTTGCACTTTCCTGTTAATGTCTGCAATATGAGAGGAAAGCAAAGCTGCCATAGTAGATTTACTGGAATACAGTGGTGAGGTTTAGCTTCTGAGAAGATGTGAGATGATGGGAAAGACAGGACCAATGTGGAGGTGAATCCAGAGGCATGCCGATGGGTCTCCAGTTCTCTGACACAGAGATAATGTAGAAACCATAATGTATGGTTGACTGTAGGTACGTGACCTGGAAGAGCTGAATGAGAATCTAACACCAAGATAAGTCAACTTTTAATTCAACAGCCTCTTTTCTGCAAGATCCTTTGCAGTAATGGGGGGAATTAAAGAGGAAATAAGCTGGCAAGAATGAATTCAACATTTCCGAGCAAGATTGCTCCTTTTCCCTCATTTGTTTATTTTATCCAGATTCTAGCTGAAAAGATTCATTTCAAAGAATTAATATTCTTGGAGATGTTGGAAAAAGATTCTTGAGTCTTGGGAGATAATTGCTAGAAACATGCAAAGGAGGATTAAAATTGAAGGATGGTTTTCTTAGAGAACACTGTTGGATTTATAAACAATTCAAAGATTTATATAATAAGCTACAGGTAATCCTTTGCACCAATTCAACATGCATGAATATCAGTTTTCACAGTGTAGTTAAACAACATCTGTCCCCCGATGAGGCTGAACTTTTAGCTGTCACAATATTAACCATGAGCAATTGAATTAGTTTTGCTACTAGCCTTTATTTAAACATCATTATGCAAATAAAAGATATGCATCATGAACAGAAACAGTTACATAACTTCTTTCAAAGTCTTAACGATTGGTCACTGAAGAGCTATTAGTTACACATAGATAGTGAAGTATGTAGTTGCGTTTCCTCCTTGTCTCCCAGTGATAAACTGATGTGGTGTTTTACAAAAATCAATAATCAAAAGCAGAAACTAGTCAACAAATATGACAGAACAAAGAAATGAAAAGTGATGTACTGGAAGTGAAATTAGACTGAATTAGAAGACTGGAAAATGGCCACAGGAAAGCAAAGATAAGATGAGACCTAGGCCCACATGAAGCTGCAGTACAATCCATATTTCAAAAATCTGATGAATATAAAAACAAGATAAAGTTGCTTCAACATCTTTTAGTTTACTTTGCACTGGGAATAGAAAGTCACTTACGGTTGAAATGGAGCATTTACTTCTACTTTGGATTGAGGAGTGGAGTCAAAACCAAATCCCCAATCCTTTTGTATTGAAGTTAGTTGCTGTGCTGAAGGAAAATGGTAATTATAAGGACATCTATTTACTGCTGATAAAGGCTGGTTTCATTGTTTCAAAGTCGACATGAATTATGTTAAGCTATTCAGTGAAACTACAAGCGCAGATAAGGATGTTACTGTGAAATTTGCACCCAGATTTGCATTTGGGTCCAAGTTTGCATTTGGGTGTACCCAAATTTGCACCAAGAATTACAGGTAGTCCTTGTTTTGCACAGCAGTGAGAGACTGTACTGTGTGAAAAACTATACAAGTTGAACAGAATAGAAATGGAGTTAGAAGATAAAGATGACTGGGTGAATGTCGACACTGTTGGTGAATAAGCTCTAGATGTGCAAGAGGAAGAACTTAGTGGAAGCGAACATAAAGCTTTACCTGAGGAAAACAGTTGGAAAGGATGAACCAGTCTCAGAGGAAGTGATGCTGTTGATAAACTGCACACTGAAGGAACTCCCAGAGGTGTTGCAATACACTGACAGCACAAAGGATAAAATTTTGGAAGCTGATTCAAACTTAAAAGGAATGTGACAATTTGCTAAAGTAGAGCTAAGATGCTTACTCCATATTTTAAGTTATACAATGAGAACAAAGCAAGCACTTTTCAGACTGCTCTTGATATATTTTTAAGTGAAGAAATAAAATGTTCTTAACAAGAAGAAAATGTAAGATGGTATTACCACTGGGTAAGGGAAGGGCAAAAATTACTGGGAGGGATGGTTTCAAAATGTTAATCATTTTACTTGTAGACAACTGGTTCAAGATCATATATACTTTCCCTTCCCTTTAGTCCAAACTTTGACTTCTCTGGGAGGTTACCTCCATCATAGCACCTGTCGTCATTTACACAGCAATGTGTTTCTCTCAGTAAGTCATGATGTAGGAGGCGCACTCCTCACCATCCTTACAAGGCAGTACTGAGTAATGGTAGAGCTGTCTGCCTAAAGAGAAGAGAAGTTAGTCCCCTCACTCCTGTCTGACTCTTTGCGACCCCATGGACCGTAGACCCCCGGGTTCCTCTGTCCGTGGGATTTTCCAGGCAAGAATACTGGAGTGGGTTGCCATTTCCTTCTCTAGGAGACCTTTCCGATCTAGGAGTCAAACCATGTCTCCTGCATTGCAGGCACATTCTTTACCAGCAGAACCAAAGAGAAGAGAAGAGAAAAGCAAATATGATCACCTTGCTTGATCTCACCATGATCCAAGCAATGACATCTCCCCAGAACCTCAAAAGTCTCCTATACACAGGAAACTTGCCCCAAGGCTATGTCTGCATCTTATCTGTGTCTCTCTCAACAGGACCAGGCAAAAGACATCTGCCTTCTAGGCAGCCTCCATCCCAGGTCTGTGTACAGAGAATCCCACTTTCCCACCTGGCAATGGTCCCAGTCTCCCTCCACGTGTTGAGTCCAGGGATCACAGCCACCACTGATAGTATCTTTTGTCTCTTTCTATTCCTGCTTACCCGTAGCACAATTGTAAAAGTAAAAGTGTTCTGTGGCACAACTCCTGTTAGTGATCAGTATATTCAACTTCCAACAGTGTTTCTTAGGCTTGAGACACTGCAGTCCATTAAAATAGTCACAAGAATGGCAAAGTTGAAACCCTAAAGGAAGAGAGGAAAACTTTGATGCAGAATTCTAGGGGCAGGGATTCTGTTCAGAAGCCCACCCCCACCTGGAAACCTTTACACTTGAGTGGTGTAACACACACAGGAGGGATGCAGACACCCTCCCAGCTTCTGTCAGGGGGTCGTCACTCCCCTCAGGAAACTAAAGACCTCCCCCTCTCACCCAAGCCTGGGGGCTAGAAGAAGACACTAGAACAGTCAGTGGGGAGAGGGGAGTGTAGCCAGGGAGGGTAGAGAGATACTATGAAAAGAACTCAAACATGTCCCCTCCCTTCGTGGCGTTATTTATCCGAGAACCGGAAATGAACTGCACCGTACATTTTCTCACACTCAGGACTCTGTCTTCTGCGAAGAGAAGAAGAAAAATTCTCCTTGAACCACATCATACCAGTCAAGTCACCAAGTCCCTCTCCTCCTGCCCCATACAGTCCCTGCCCACCCATCTGCCCACCAAGTACCGCCCTCCAGGCTCACTCTCATTCATGAAGAGCACCGTGAACACGCTCATCAGAAGCAACCGGGACATCCGGGGGCCCATTCCTGCAGAGGTCCCAGTAGGAGGCCCCAGCCTCTTTTATCCCCACCACCTGCCCTCAGGCATCCCACTAGAATCGCAAAGTCATAAATTTCAGGTCAGTCTACTTGAATCCTCTCTCTCCAGTGTTCCCAGGAGACAGTACATCCTGTCTATTTCCACCTACTTAGAACTCAGGCCAAGCAGATGTCCTGTTCCATTTGATTAGATCCAGCATAAAATACTAATCAATGCTGGTATCCAATCTCTCTCCCTAGCACCTCTTCACACGATGGTATTTCTGCCTGTTGGTCTACACAACAGGTGTATATCCACACCCACGTGATGTCCACTCAGCTACAACAAAGCTGGGGCCACTGAGCATCTGGGAGTGAGTTTCTCAGGTCCCTGAAGGTACCACAACCCTCCCGGACGCTCACCTCAGCCGATTCCCCAGATACAGTCTGACTGCCCAGTGGAGCATCCCTCTCTGAGATGGATGGGACAGCCCAGGAAAACAGGCGATGAGGTGAAAGTGATCCCCGCTTCCCTCCAGCTTTATTCATTAAAATTTTGAGTGGGGACAAAGACCAAGAATGATTACAATGGAGAGACAAACGCTCGGAGTGATGGGGAGAAAGAGGAAGAAGTGCTTCGATCACTCGCTCGAAAGGGATGTGGCGGGATTAGAAAGTTAGAGCTAAGGATCCGCATGTGTACATGCGCATACCCCAAACTCCCTGACCACAGTTCCCAGTCCCCTTTCCTGTTTGGCATCTTCTCCAGAGTACTTAACCCACTTTGTCCTTCTCTAGCCTCTCCTTCCTCATGGCTATTGTGTCTCTCTCGCCTCACAAGAGCAGAAGTTGCACAAACACAAGGGTTTCGTGTGTTGCGCTGCTTTCTTCTCAGCAGCTAGAATGATGCCTTGCACAGATCAGATAGGCAGAGACGCCCGATGAGAAACTGGATGGGATGATGAGCGTGGTTCACCTGAGAGGCACAGGGAATGGGGCCTCTGCGGTGACAGCCTGATTTCAAGTTCCTGGCCTTCACCTTGCGGTTAGGAGTCGCAACACAGAAGACAGGTGGTGGTGATGGCAGGTCGCCCTTCTGGGGGAGGGAGGGAGTGTGGGGGCTGATTACCTAAACAGGCTCGTCCCCAGAGCCACACACACAGTCTACCCAGGTGAGATCCCTCATGTAATCTTCATCCGGAGAGGACCCCACGCACACCTGGGATGGGAGCCTAACCGTGTTGCCTGTCTGCTGTGTGACCTCAAACAGTTACTGAATGTCTCTGTGCCCTGTGACTGCATAGGTGAGACAGGACTTCTCAGAGCTATATCTGATACCTTTGTTAGGACTTAATAGACTCACTCTTGGGTAATGGCAAAGGGGAGAGGTCAAACACAAAGATGTCTCAAACAGTCTTGGGCATGAGACCCACTTCACCTTTTGAATTCTCTGAACAACTTCATATGCTATGCTAAGTCACTTCAGTAGTGTCTGACTCTGTGTGGCCCCATAGACGGCAGCCCACCAGGCTCCCCCGTCCCTGGGATTCTCCAGGCAAGAACACTGGAGTGGGTTGCCAATTCCTTCTCCAATGCATGAAAGTGAAAAGTGAAAGTGAAGTCGCTCAGTTGTGAACGAGTCTTATCAACCTCATGGACTGCAGCCCACCAGGCTCCTCCATCCATGGGATTTTCCAGGCAAGAGTACTGGAGTGGGGTGCCATTACCTTCTCCGGAACAACTTTGTAGGTCGGGAATAATTGACTCCAGCTCACTGCTGACCCAGGAGCACTGAGATCTGCAGCATCTTTCTCCAGGTGTCACAAGGTGCACACCTGTCTGATTTAGTGGGCTCTTATCCATGAAGGGATGGAGCCAACGCAAACACAATACCCAGCTGTGGATGTGACTCATGATAGAAGCAAGATCTGATGCTGTAAAGAGCAATATTGCATAGGAACCTGGAATGTCAGGTCCATGAATCAAGGCAAATTGGAAGTGGTCAAACAAGAGATAGCAAGGGTGAACATCGACATTCTAAGAATCAGCTAACTAAAATGGGCTGGAATGGGTGAATTTAACTCAGATGACCATTATATCTACTATTGCGGGCAGGAATCCCTCAGAAGAAATGGAGTAGCCATCATGGTCAACAAGAGTCTGAAATGCAGTACTTGGATGCAATCTCAAAAATGACAGAATGATCTCTGTTAGTCTCCAAGGCAAACCATTCAATATCACAGTTATTCAAGTCTATGCCCCAACCAGTAATGCTGAAGAAGCTGAAGTTGAACAGTTCTATGAAGACCTACAAGACCTTTTAGAACTAACACCCAAAAAAGATGTCCTTTTCATTATAGGGGACTGGAATGCAAAAGTAGCAAGTCAAGAAACACCTGGAGTAACAGGCAAATTTGGCCTTGGAGTACAGAATGAAGCAGGGCAAAGACTAATAGAGTTTTGCCAAGAAAATGCACTGGTCATAGCTAACACCCTCTTCCAACAACACAAGAGAAGACTCTACACATGGACATCACCAGATGGTCAACATCGAAATCAGATTGATTATATCCTCTACAGCCAAAGATGGAGAAGCTCTATACAAATACAAGACCAGGAGCTGACTATGGCTCAGATCATGAACTCCTTATTACCAAATTCAGACTCAAATTGAAGAAAATAGGGAAAACCACTAGATCATTCAGGTATGACCTAAATCAAATCCCTTATGATTATACAGTGGAAGTGAGAAATAGATTTAAGGGCCTAGATCTGATAGATAGAGTGCCTGATGAACTATGGAATGAGGTTCGTGACATTGTGCAGGAGACAGGGAGCAAGACCATCCCCATGGAAAAGAAATGCAAAAAAGCAAAATGGCTGTCTGCGGAGGCCTTACAAATAGCTGTGAAAAGAAGAGAGATGAAAAGCAAAGGAGAAAAGGAAAGATATAAGCATCTGAATGCAGAGTTCCAAAGAATAGCAAGAAGAGATAAGAAAGCCTTTTTCAGTGATCAGTGCAAAGAAATAGAGGAAAATAACAGAATGGGAAAGACTAGAGATCTCTTCAAGATAATTAGAGATACCAAGGGAACATTTCATGCAAAGATGGGCTTGATAAAGGACAGAAATGGTCTGGACCTAACAGGAACAGAAGATATTAAGAAGAGGTGGCAAGAATACACGGAAGAACTGTTCAAAAAAGATCTTCACGACCCAGATAATCATGATGATGTGATCACTAATCTAGAGCCAGACATCCTGGAGTGTGAAGTCAAGTGGGCCTTAGAAAGCATCACTACGAACAAAGCTAGTGGAGGTGATGGAATTCCAGTTGAGCTGTTTCAAGTCCTGAAAGTGCTGCACTCAATATGCCAGCAAATTTGGAAAACTCAGCAGTGGCCACAGGACTGGAAAAGATCAGTTTTCATTCCAATCCCAAAGAAAAGCAATGCTAAAGAATGCTCAAACTACCGCACAATTGCACTCATCTCACGTGCTAGTAAAGTAATGCTCAAAATTCTCCAAGCCAGGCTTCAGCGATACGTGAACCGTGAACTTCCTGATGTTCAAGCTGATTTTAGAAAAGGCAGAGGAACCAGAGATCAAATTGCCAACATCCGCTGGATCATGGAAAAAGCAAGAGAGTTCCAGAAAAACATCTATTTCTGCTTTATTGACTATGCCAAAGCCTTTGACTGTGTGGATCACAAGAAACTGTGGAAAATTCTGAGAGAGATGCGAATACCAGACCACCTGACCTGCCTCTTGAGAAATCTGTATGCAGGTCAGGAAGCAACAGTTAGAACTGGACATGGAATAACAGACTGGTTCCAAATAGGAAAAGGAGTACGTCAAGGCTGTGTATTGTCACCCTGCTTATTTAACTTATATGCAGAGTACATCACGAGAAACGCTGGGCTGGAAGAAACACAAGCTGGAATCAAGATTGCCAGGAGAAATATCAATAACCTCAGATATGCAGATAACACCACCCTTATGGCAGAAAGTGAAGAGGAGCTAAAAAGCCTCTTGATGAAAGTGAAAGACGAAAGCGAAAAAGTTGGCTTAAAGCTCAACATTCAGAAAACGAAGATCATGGCATCCGGTCCCATCACTCCATGGGAAATAGATGGGGAAACAGTAGAAACAGTGTCAGACTTTATTTTGGGGGGCCTCCAAAATCACTGCAGATGGTGACTGCAGCCATGAAATTAAAAGACGCTTACTCCTTGGAAGAAAAGTTATGACCAACCTAGATAGTATATTCAAAACCGGAGACATTACTTTGCCCACTAAGGTCCGTCTAGTCAAGGTTATGGTTTTTCCAGTGGTCATGTATGGATGTGAGAGTTGGACTGTGAAGAAGGCTGAGTGCCGAAGAATTGATGCGTTTGAACTGTGGTGTTGGAGAAGACTCTTGAGAGTCCCTTGGACTGCAAGGAGATCCAACCAGTCCATTCTGAAGGAGATCAGCCCTGGGATTTCTTTGGAAGGAATGATGCTAAAGCTGAAACTCCATACTTTGGCCACCTCATGCGAAGAGTTGACTCACTGGAAAAGACTCTAGCTGGGAAGGATTGGGGGCAGCAGGAGAAGGGGACGACAGGGGATGAGATGGCTGGATGGCATCACTGACTCGATGGACGTGAGTCTGAGTGAACTCTGGGAGATGGTGATGGACAGGGAGGCCTGGCGTGCTGTGATTCACGGGGTCGCAAAGAGTCGGACACGACTCAACGACTGAAATGAACTGAACTGAACTGAACTATCCACCCACTCCATCATGGTGTCTCCTTTTCTCTAGAATCTGGAGAATGGCTCCCAGGGCTCGAGGTCTAGAGGGACCTGCACCCTGAATCATCACATGGCAGGGAGAGATGGGGAGAATGGCTAAGGAAAACACCGTGTCATAAAAATATAAAATTTCTCTCTTGCTCGCAGAGAAAACAATATTCATGGGCAAACTTCCACTGAAACACCTCCTTTCAAACACCTCTCAGCCCAGGATCTCAGTGTGGGTCACAGATGGACCTGGGACAGCTAGGGAACCTCTCCCTGCCACTGATAGATGAGGACATTATTTCCAACCCTCTCTTTTCTCCCTGCCTTTCAATGAGTCCCAAGAACTAGATTCGCAGCACCCCTAGCTTCCTGACGCCCAGGGCCTGCTCCTGCTCCCTGAACCCCTGGCCCCCACTCAAGGGCAGACACTTGCTGCTCTTCCCTAGACGTGGGTGGAGGCAGTGTTGTGGGACATGGCGTCCTTCACTGTCCTCCTCAGAGCAGAAGCTGCACCCATCCACTGGAACTACAGAAGGAGGGGAAAGGAATGACTTTGAGGCCAAATCAGGCTCCTTTGTAGTCAGCCCGAAGCTGGGTTTACTTTGCCCCTGTAGGAGGACAGTGAAAGGGCATGGAAGGCAAAGGAAAATAAAAACAAAAATTCTGAGGGATTTCCCTGGTGGTTAAGACTTTGTGCTTTCAATGTAGAGGGTGTGGGTTCGATCCTTGGTGAGAAAGGAAGATCTCTCATGCTGCCAGGTGGAGCATAAAAAAAAAATCTCCTGAAATATTTCCTGCATTCAGCAATATCTTCAACTACTTCAGCCGACCTCAGACAAGCACTGCTGCTGGCCTTGCTCAGCAGAGAGGAGGGCTGAGAGTGGATCACCTTGTCCCTGAGGAGTCAGAGGAGACAGACTTATTTTACTACCGGGTTCCACGAGAGCCCCTGGCCAAGCAAGAGAAAGAAAGTGTGGCTTAGGGAAACAGTCACGTTTCTTCCCTCTCTCCTGCCTCACTGCCAGACCAGCTGATCTCCTGATGCTGCGACCCACCTCCAACCCCTGCTCCCTCAAGCTGCCTGGATCAACCTCAGGACATTGCCCTGCACGTCTGGATCTCACCCCAGAAACCACTGACCCACCCGCTCTTCCTCTATAGTCAACCCAAATCAGCCTCCTGACCTGGCCCCACTTACCCTCCTTTAACTGTCTTCTCAACTTTCTAGGGGACAGTCTTGAAACTTCACTTTTACCAAATGGGTAAAATAGAGGAGCTGGGCATGGAAGCAACATTGCCCAATGCCTTGACTTTACACCTATGAAACAGGACTGGGTTCAGACTTCAAGGCAGCGTAAAGGCCGAGGGAGATGCTGATCCATGTCCTCTTAGCCCGCAGGGCAGAGATCATGTCTGACAGGTAAGAGAAACAGGGAACCTGGACTTGGAGTCAGATATGGGCTCTGAGTCACCACTTTTCATCAGTTCAGCTCTTCTCCATGCTGGGCTTAGGAGAGCGACTCCTGGAACACATGAAAAGGGAGGGGATCAGCTGCGGTAAGACCAGGAATAATAACTAGCTGCTTCACAAGGGCTCCTCTGAAACGTCTCCATGACCCCCTCCGACAATTCTGGATGGTCACAGTCTAGGAAACAGCCAGAGGATGCATAGAGGTCCCATAATTCCAGGAATGAACCATCAGGGTCTCAGTCTTGAAGGTGGAGAAGGCTTTCCCTTGAGGCTCTTCCCTCAAGCCCCACCCCTTCACCCAAGCTGTCACCTTCCAATTCCATGCTCTGCGAGTCACCCACCAACTTTAGGAGTGATGAGTACAGATGGGAGGCTTCTGTAAGCCGCCCCAAACGACAGTCCCCAGCCGATTATCTAGGACTGCAGTCGCAACAGATGCTCGCCCAGTCCTTCCTACTGCACAGGCTTCTGGCACATTGACTTATCAGGCTGAAGAGGGAGTGGAGGTTATACTGCCCCCTAGTGGTGCATTTCTGCCAGTTCTTGCTTACCCCTTCTCCCGGCGCCCGCCGCGCTAAACCCAAGGACAATGCCCGCCAGGGTAGTAACACTGAGTTTGACGTCAGAAGTCTTCCCTGGTGGCTCAGATGGTAAAGCGTCTGCCTGCAATGCGGGACACCCAGGTTCGATCCCTGGGTTGGGAAGATCTCCTGGAGAAGGAAACGGCAACCCACTCTAGTACTCTTGCCTGGCGAATCCCACGGGCGGAGGAGCCTGTAGGCTACAGTCCACGGGGTCGCAAAGAGTCGGACACGACTGAGTGAATTCACTTTCACTTTGACGTTGGGAAGTGGCTGGCAAACGTGACACTGTGGAATCCAATATCTATTTCACCAAGCCAGGAGTAAATCAAGTGTGTGTTCACCAAGACTGCCCAAATAAAAACCTGCATGGTTGGGCTCTGGTAAGAACATGCAACGTTTTTAATAGTTTTCCATAGTAGCCTTGGGGGTTTCGCAGGTGGCATTAGCGGTAAAGAACACGCCTGTCAATACAGGAGACATAAGAGACGCAGGTTCGATCCCTGAGTGGGGAAGATCCCCTGGAGGAGGGCACAGCAACCCACTCCAGTATTCTTGCCTGGAGAATCCCATGGACAGAGGAGCCTGGTGGGCTACAGCCCATGGGGTCGCAGAGTCAGACACAGCTGAAGTGACTTAGCACACACATCTGCGTCATAGCGTTGACCTCCTAGCCAGGACAGATGTCAGAAACCTTAACCAGCAGGAACCACTCTCTGAAAAATGTCATCTGCCCAGACAGTACAGTGGGCTAGGGGCCTGCAGCTAAAGCTCTGGCTTGGGATGAGGAAGAGCTTGGCTGTGGGGGTGGCTGCAAGAATGGTCTGTTAAATTTTAACTGCCACCAAGGCTTAGATCTGACTTGCGTGTTCCAAGTGAACAGGAAGGTCAGGAACAGTTTCTTCTAGAATGACCTTTGAAGATGGAGGCTCAGGTTCAGAGCAGACTGTCTGGTTTTCCTTGGTGGGTGGACATCAAAGATGTTCACCAAGCTCTGCTAGTGTATCTGGGCAAGACTGGACCCCACCTGACAATTCTGGATGGTCACAGTCTAGTAAACAGCCAGAGGATGCATAGTGGTCCCAAGAAGCTTGTGTTAAGTGTCTAGAAAGCCTCTCTCTGTGTCTCCTCTTCACTTCTAGGGTTTCCAACTCCCAGAGAATGCTGGCAACCCATCAGAGCCCTTCTAGATGTTCCAAACTTCTGGGAATTGGCAGTATTCCCTAGGTTGCTTGGGAGGAGAAGAGGGAGTCTTTGGGTTAAAGGAAGGAGAGAGCCTGCAGGGAGGGTCAGGATTCTTGGGAGACAATCTATTTCCCAGCCATGTTTAGGTCAGGCAAAATTTCCTGAGCTTTAACACATCAGAGCAGGAACCTTATCAATTACTCAATGATTTTCTGATGGCTCCAGATCATGTGAACTGACATATTACCCTCAAGTAGATAGGAAGATCAAAAACTCCCTCACTCATTCTACAGTTCATGGCGGGAACCAAGAACCCAGCACGAGAGCAGTAGAGAGCTCCTGTCTCAGAGGCAGTGAAGAGCAGGCGCTGCCCTCTAATCAGGAAGTTCTCCGATTTGTTGTTCAGTCGCTCAGTCGTGTCCGACTCTTTGAGACCCCACGGACTGCAGCCTGCCAGGCTTCCTTGTCCTTCACTGTCTTCCAAAGTTTGCTCAGACTCATGTCCATTGAGTCGGTGGTGCCATCCAACCGTCTCATCCTCTATTCCCCGACACTGCTCATAAATCGCCATCAGATTCCCGCGGCTGGACTTTCCAGATTCTCGCACGTGCATGCCTTTGCTGCCACTGGCAGTCCCTCTACCTCTCTTCCTACCTACCCTATCTTCTTGGAAGGCCCTTTGCTTTCTCATTCAATGACATCACTCTTCCCAGCCAATTGGGGTAAGGAGAGTTCCTTCATCTCTGCATTGTAGCGCAGGGTGAAGGCTCCTATTTCCGCAAACAACATGTTTGTCCTGGATTAACTGGCTTCTCTCCCCACTCCCATAAAGGCCACTTAAGATCCCAAGCATCTTATAATTTTGATAATATTTGTTATATGAATTTAAAACAAAGACTTCTTGGGAAGTTTTGAATGCATCAAATTAAGAAATGACAGAGAAACTATTACACTGTTTCACAAAATCTAAGCATCTAGATGAGCAACCTATTCTGATACCCCATCTCGTTGCACATACGCTAACACTTACACAACCACCTCTCTGACTCCTGATTCATTTGGGGATATAATACTATTTAATTCTTTTGCTATCTGTCTTCACACATAGAGAGCAATATAGTAATCCCCTGCCTACAACAGTGTTATTCCCAAAGCAAAGTAGTAGATTCAAAACTTCAGCTCCAGGACTTCCTTGATGGTCCAGCAGCTAAGAATCCATCTTTCAATGCAGGGGACGTGCGTTCAATCCCTGGTGAGGGAACTAAGATCCCACATGCTGAGGAGCACCTACTAAGGCCCTGTGCTCTGGAGCCGGTACCACCTAGAGAGAAGCTCACGTGTTGCAATGAAGATCCCACGCATCACAGCTAAGGCCCAATGCAGCCAAATAGATAAATAAAATATTTTTAAAAAAGAAAACCAGCTCAGACTTTTGCAGCCAGTCGTGGGCTTTCAAATCATGGAATATTTATTAAGAAGATAATGGTATTGGACTTCCCTCATGGTCCAGTGGTTAAGACTTCCCACTTCCACTGTGGGGACACAGGTTCAATTCCTGGTCCCCTGGTCAAGGAAGTTCTACATACTGCAAGGTGTGGCCAAAAACAAACCAAAAAAAGATAATGGTATTGATATCAGCATCATGGTGGATTGAGATGCATCCTTTGTCTCTCCCCCTCGATCAACAACCAGTTAAACATCCACAGCTCAACAGAGCAGCTCTGCCCAACACACTCAGGATGCCAGAAAATCCATATATCGGTATATCTAAAGGCAGGTGGGCTGGAACGCAAAGAAGAGCTGGAACCATGACCACAGCACAGGTGGTGCCCACAGTCCTGGCCCCCAGCCACTCTGGTTGAGCCGGCAGCCCCAGAGAACACAGTGGCAGCCAAAGAGATGGCCATGTGCCCTTGGGCTCCTGCTGCCGCGGTGCCCACAGACACAGGCCAGTGGGCATCAGCAACAGAGGAGCCTGGGACCCCTGCCTCCAGTCAAGGGGGTATCCACAGTGCTGATCCTCCACCCACTACCCATAGCAGTGGCTCCCACCAACCCAACAGTACTGCAGATGGCAGAGGTACCCTGATGTCAGCTCCCGCTCTTCCCCTAAGCAGCAGAGAGTGACATTCAGGAGATCGTAGCTGCCGTGGAAGTGCCTGCCATCTCTGTGCCCCAGGAGGTGAGGCCAGAGACACAGCAGCGTTCAGGAGCACAGTGGGCTCCACCTGTGACACGGTGCAGACTCACAGCAGAGGCAGTTCCGGTATAAGAAACTGAAAACTTACTATAGCGCCACTCATTGGAAAACAAGGGAGAACCTGCTGTATCATTGGAATCAAGTTTAAAAACATCTTTAAGGAAAAAAGATGATTGCTACTTAAAATGTGCTGACAAAGGAACCATCAAGCACTATGAAGAACCACATAACACATAAAAAGTAAATGAAAACTTTCCAGAAATTAAAAAAGTCCCAGGATATTATGGTCTAACTGATAGAGAATTCAAAATAGCTGTCATGAAATTCAGTGAGCTACAAGCTAACTAAGAAGGCAATTCAATGAGCTCAGGAATAAAAGTAATGAGCAGAAGGAGGACCTTACCAAAGAGACTGAAATTCTAAGGGAGAAGCAAGCAGAAATCATTCTGGAGCTGAGAAATTCAGTTAATGAGATGGACAATGCGTTGGAAAGCATTGGCAATAAAGCGGGTCATATGGAAGAGAACTGGCAAGCTAGAAAACGGAGATCTAGTAGTGGTACCGGTAAAAGAGGAATGAGAATTAAGATCTAAAAAAAAAAAAAGAGGAAAGTTTATGAGAGTTAACTAAATCTTTTAGGAAAGGCAACATTAGGGCAAGTTATCCCAAAAGGAGAAGAGGAGAGGGAGAAGAGAGGAGACAGTTTACTTAAAGAAATAATATCTGAAACTTCCTGAACCTGACAAGGAACTGGATACACAAGTCCGTGAAACTAAGAGAACACCTAATTGCTTCAATGCAAAAAGACCATCTTCAAGACAGACGGTCAAAAGTCGAAGACAAAGAAAGAACGTGAAACGCGGCCAAGGAAAAAAAAGGATGGTAATCTGACGAATGGGAGAAGATATTTGTAAATGACACATTCAGTACAGTGTAATATCCAAAATATAAAGAATTATACAACTCAGCAACTCATAGAGCTTAACAAAACTCAATTAAAAAATGGGCAGAGGATCTGAATAGACAGATTTATCTATCTGAATAGACATTTATTTCTTCAGAGACATACAGATGGCCAACAGGCACATGAAAAGATGTTCAGCATCACTCATCATTAGGGAATTGCAAATCAAAACCACAGTGAGATATTATCTCACACCCATGAATGTGCTATTATCACAGTAGAATGGTTATTATCAAAAAGGGAAGAAATCACAAGTGTTGGCAAGTACGTGGAGAAAACAGAACCCTCCTACAGGGTTGGAATGTAAATTGGCGTAGCTGCAATGGAAAACAGTATGGATATTCCTCAAATAGTTAAGAACTACCATGATTCACTTATCTCACTTTCCCAGAACCCACTTCTGGATATTTATCCAAAACATACAAAACACTACTTTGAAAAGATATATGCACCCCAGCGTTCATCTTAGCCTTGTTTATGTTAGCCAAGATATGGAAACAGCCTAAGCACCCATCAGGGAATGAACAGATAAAGAAAATTCTTTATTCTATTATAAAGAATAGATAAAGAAAACTTTTGAGCTGCGTTGCATGCATGCTCAGTCATGTCTGACTCTTTGTGACCCAGTGGACTGCAGCCCCCTAGGCTCCTCTTCCTATGGGATTATCCAGGCAAGAATACTGGAGTGGGTTGCCATTTCCTACTACAGGGGATCTTCCTGACCCAGGGATATAACCCAGGTGTCCTGCATTACAGGCAGATTCTTTCCAGTCTGAACCCCCATGGAAGCCCATTTATATATATGGACATTATATGTACTGTGGTGTTGGAGAAGACTCTTGAGAGTCTCTTGGACTGCAAGGAGATCCAACCAGTCCATTCTGAAGGAGATCAGCCCTGGGATTTCTTTGGAAGGAATGATGCTAAAGCTGAAACTCCATACTTTGGCCACCTCATGCGAAGAGTTGACTCATTGGAAAAGACTCCGATGCTGGGAGGGATTGGGGGCAGGAGGAGAAGGGGATGACAGAGGATGAGATGGACGTGAGTCTGAGTGGACTCCAGGAGTTGGTGATGGACAAGGAGGCCTGGCGTGCTGCGATTCATGGGGTCGCAAAGAGTCGGACACAACTGAGCGGCTGAACTGAACTGAACTGATACACACACACACATATACATTATATATATTAATATAAGTACAATGATATATTATTCAGCCTTTCAAAAAGATGAAATCTTGACATTTGTAACAACATGGATAGATCTTGAGGGTATTACACTGAGAAATATCAGATTAAAAAAAAACAAATACTGTATGATTTCACTCATAGATGGAATATAAAACAAAACAAAACAAAAATCAATGACAAACCTAATCAGAAACAAACACACAGATACAGAAAACAGTACAGTTGACCCTTGAACAACACAAGTTTGAATTGCGTGGGTCCGCTTATTCCTAGATTCTTAAAATTAAATACATACCACAGCACTACACAATCCTCTGTTGGCTGAATCTCCGGGTGTGGAATCTTCTATAAGGAAGCCTGACTGTAAGGTTGTATGTGGATTTTTGACTGGTGGAAGGTTGACATCCCAACCCTGACATTGTTCAAGGGTCACCTGGAGTAGTTACCAGAGAGGAAGGGGTGGCTAGAGGATGAAATGAGTATAGGGAACCAAGGGTGTGATGATGAATGGAAACTAAATTTTGGGTGTTGAGCATGCTGTAATGTATATAGAAGTAGAAATATAATGCTGTATACATGAAAATTATATTATGTTGTAAAGCAACTAAGCACAGGCTTCGTTGCAGCATAGCACGTGGAATCTTCCCAAACCAGGGATGAAAGCCATGCCCCCTGCACTGGCAGAAATATTCTCAACTGCTGGGCCACCAGAGAAGTCCTAAATTCACCATGATTGAGGGGGTTTAGCCTCCCCTGGTATTGCTGGAAAGATCTCAAAGGCAATAGGGTTTGGGGAGCTGAAACTACTCATTGCATTTTGGGCTCAATTTGGAGACTGTCCTGAAATATACATGCTCAAGCCCACAGCAGTATGGGTCCAACTCAGTGCCTTAGATTCAAAATTCTGTGGGTTGTCAAGTATGGCCATCAGACTGCTGGGGAGGGAGCAGGTCTAATAGAGTAATAATTAATAGTCGATTACTCAACCATCAACAAATATTAGTGGATGTTTGCCATCTGATAGATATTGGGAAATTGTCTGAGGTGCTGGAGATACCACTATGAACAAAAGAGACAAGGAGAGGGGGAAACAGTGCTTTGAAGAAGGATTCAGAGGACTAGTTCAGTCCAGTCGCTCAGTCGTGTCCGACTCTTTGCGACCCCATGAACCGCAGCACACCAGGCCTCCCTGTCCATCACCAACTCCCGGAGTCCACCCAAACCCATGTCCATGGAGTTGGTGATGCCATCCAACCCTCTCATCCTCTGTCATCTCCTTCTCCTCCTGTCCTCAATCTTTCCCAGCATCAGGGTCTTTTCAAATAAGTTGAGGAAGGGATTTTGATCTAAAATGGAACCAGTTGTCCAAAGAAGACATACAGATGGCTAACAAACACATGGAAAGTTGCTCAACATTGCTCATTATTAGAGAAATGCAAATCAAAACTATAATAAGGTATCACCTCACATGGGTCAAATGGCCATCATCAAAAAACCTACAGGCAATAAATGCTGGAAAGGGTGTGGAGAAAAGGGAACCTTCTTGCACTGTTGGTGGGAATGCAAATTGATCCAGTCACTATGGAGAACAGTATGGAGATTCCTTTAAAAAGTAGGAGTAAAACTACCACATAACCCAACAATTCCACTCAGGCGTATAACCTGAATAGACCATAATTGAAAGAGACACCTACACCCCAATGTTTATCGCAGCACTATTTACAATAGCTAGGGCATGGAAGCCACCTAGATGTCCATTGACAGATGAGTGGATAAAGAAGTTGTGGTACACATATACAATGGAATATTACTCAGCCATAAAAGGAACACATTTGAGTCAGTTCTAATGAGGTGGATGAACCTAGAGCCTATTATACAGAATGAAGTGAGTCAGAAAGAGAAAGAGAAATATCATATATTAACGCCTATATTTGGAATCTAGAATGATGGTACTGATGAGCCTATATGCAGGGCAGCAATGGAGACGCAGGCAGTTTTGTGGGCACAGGGAGGGAAGTGGGGCAAACTGAGAGAGTAGCCTTGAAGCATGCATTACCATATGGAAAATTAGATAGCCAGTGGAGACTCATTGTATGACTAAGGGAGCTTAAATCCAGGGCTCCGTGACAACCTAGAAGGGTGGGATTGCAAGCAAGGTGGGAGGAAGGTTGAAGAGTGAGGGAGGAGACATATGTATACTTACGGCTGATTCATGCTGATGTATGGCAGAAACCAACACAATATTGTAAAGCAATTGTGCTAAGTCACTTCAGTCGTTTTCGACTCTTTGCGACCCCATGGACTGCAGAGTGCCAGGCTCCTCTGTCCATGGGATTCTCCAGGAAAGAATACTGGAGTGGGTTTCCATTTCCTTCTCCAGGGGATCTTCCTGATCCAGGGATTGAACCCTGGTCTGCTGCATTGCAGGCAGATTCTTTACCCTCTGACCCACTAGGGAAGCCAATTGTAAAGCAATTATCCTCCAATTAAAAATAAACAAATTTTAAAGAATGGAACCAGAGGATATGTAACAAAGAATCTCATGCGTGCTCCCTGAGAAGTATAGAACTTAATAACAGAGGGGTTGATTTTGCATACATGCCTGATTTACAGAAGATTGAGAATTATCTCCTGATCGATGAACATTCAGCAGGAATTTCTCCCCATCCTCAAGCCAACGAACTTACTGCTTGAACTCTGGCTGGACTTACCCCTCTTTGCACTTGTTGCCTGTAAATACAGCCCACCCCAAGTCCTCAACAGACACGTTTGTGTCTTGTGACAGCATGCCTTTCTCAAATTGCAATTCCCCTGCTATTCCTGAATAACCTCAATTTCTGGTCATTGAAACTTGCCCCAGTTTCCATCTTTATTTAGGTTGACAGAACAAAGCTAGGACCTGGGTCCTGTGTGTGGGAGGGCCTAGGATAAATTTCACTTTCCTTTTCTTTCTACTGGGCTATGGAGATAGCTGGGCTTCCCTGGTGGCTCAGTGGTAAAGAGTTCACCTGCAGTGCAGGAGATGTGGGCAGGAGACATGAGTCAGAAAGATCCCCTAGAGGAGGAAATGGTAACCCATTCCAGTATTTTTGCCTGGAATACCCCGATCCATAGGGTCACAAAGGAGTTGGATGACTAAAAAAACAACAAAATTCCACACTATGGATGTACCGTAGATACGGAGATAGCCACATTTAGCTTATTTTGGGTTGGCCCAAAAGTTTGTTTGGGTTTTTCTGTAAGCTCGTATGGAAAACCTGAATGAACCTTTTGACCAAACCAATAGTTTGCTTTTTTGTTCCACCTAGGCCAGCCACTCCATAAAGTCTGATATATTCATTCAGCCCTGAAAGATGGTATTGTTGGAATAAAGGAACTGGGCCTTCATACATTAACTCTATTATTGAGGTCCACTTTATGGAAGAAGTCTCATATCAGCTTAAAACAGTGCTCCTATATATTGTGCCTTCAAATGGCAGCTCTAACTACATATCTAACCTTACCAAAGCATCTTAACTTCCTGTACTTCATAAGGTTGCAGTGAGAATAAAATGAGGTACTGAGTGTCAAAGGCTTAGAGCAACAACTGGCATGAGAAAATGCTCATTATATGCTGAATGCTAAAATTAAGCTTATAGTAAATTTTTATTACATCAAGAAGGATGGTGGTGAAGGAGTCCCAGAGGCTGAACAGTATTCAGTGAACCAGGGCCTATTGTGGAAACAAGACTGCACTGAGACGCAGTTATAGGATTAAACTAAATTAGGAGAGAGGATAAGACTAACTCTCCTTTGTTACTGTTGTTTAGTCACTAAGTTGTGTCCTGCTCTTGTGACCCCATGGACTGTGGCCCACCAGGCTCCTCTGTCCATGGGACTTCCCAGGCAAGAATACTGGATTGAGTTGCTACTTCCTTCTCCAGGGAATCTTCCCGACCCAGGGATCGAACCCTTGTCTCTGCATTGGCAGGCGGATTCTTGATCACTGAGCCTCCAGGGAAACCCCAAGTCTCCTTTATTCCCAAATATGTTTGCAAGCGGAGCCCTGTGAATACAGAGTTTGCAGAAAGTTCAGAAACAGAACTTGGAGAGGAGTACTTTGAATTGCCACTGGATCAAACTGCTCAAATGTGCGAACATGTTCTCTCTAGAGCCGGGGGGCAGCCAAGTGTGAGAAAAGCTCCGGGCCTGTGTTGCTCATTGCCTGTGCCTTCAAAGCAGTCAGTGCCTCAGGGTAGATGATGGCGAGTGTTCAACAGCCCTAGAATAGAAACTTGGTTTCATGGGTGGTATCAGAGAGAGTACATTTAGCTTCTGGCCACCTATGTGAAAAAAACTCAAAATATCTTTGCTTATATACTACAGTTAGATAAACTATGGCTGAGGCCATGCAAATAGAAACATACAAAGTTGGGAAATTCAGGACTCGAGAAGATTTCTCAGGCTTTTAACAGCAAAACATTACTGTATGACTCAGGGAACTCAAACCAGGGCCCTGTGACAACCTAGAGGGATGGGATGGGTTGGGAGGTTGGAGGGAGTCTCACAAGGGAGGGGACATATGTATACCTATGGCTGATCCATGTTGATGTATGGCAGAAACCAACACAATATTGTAATTATCCTTTAATTAAATAAATTTTAAAAATTATTGTCGAAGCTTAGATTTCATAAGATATAAGAGGAGGTCCTAGAAAATTCTCACTGCTTGCTATAGTTAATTAAAGAGGAAGAAGATAGAAGAAGCACTATGTTGGTTGGTAGGAGAAGCTTGAAGCCTCTCAAGCTGACATTCTGAACCAAACCCAGCCTGGCTGAGAGGCACCGAAGCCCAGCAACCCAAGTCCCCCATGCAGTGGTAGAGGCTTCTGAGACTGGGAAAAGTGGTACCAGGCAAAGCTCTGTTGTATTTTATTTATTTATTTATTTATTTTGGCCATGCAGCATGTGGGATCTTGGCTCTCAGACCAGGGATCTGACCCGCACCCTCTAGAGTAGAAGCATCGAGTCAGGGAAGTCCCGTTTTATCTTTTATGTGATTTTTCACTTTTGCCTCCCGCAGGAGCCAACCTGACCCCATTGCATCCTGGGTAAGCCTCTGTCCAGGAATAAAACAAGATTTGGTATGAAACAGAAGAAAGCTAAAATAATGTAGTAATACGCAGTGTGTGTGTGTGTGTGTGTGTGTGTGTGTGTGTGTGTGTGTGTGTGAGAGAGAGAGAGCACGGTGTTGTGTCCAACTCTTTGGGACCCCAAGGACTGTAGCCCGCCAGGCTCCTCTGTCCATGGGATTCTCCAGACAAGAGTACTGGAGCGGGTTGAGATTTTTTCCTCCATTGGACCCAGGGATGGAAACCGTCTCCTGCATTAACAGGAGTATTCTTTACCATTAGCGCCACCTGGGAAGCCCTGTAATAGGCAGGGTTTTATATTTTTAAAACATGTTTTGCAACAAGACAATAGCCTAGTAAGCCATGGAATTACTCTGAGAAGTTTCCCATATTCCTTTCCCTTCCGTTTATGGTGGAACCTGGGAGACACCCGTGGGATGATTCTCTTTACAGTGTAAAGGGTATGCCCAGTCTCCCCGGTCCCCTGCATCAGCTTGACCCTAGGATAAGGCAAAGGTGGGGGTGGCGGAGGAGAGGCAGCAAAATATCAGAGTCTCACAGGCAGCGAAAAGAGGTAATTGATTTGGATTACAAGGGAATTTAGGTTGTTACTACACGATGACGGCATGAAGAGCTTTTTTGAAAGCCAGAGGATACGCTGGACCATCTTTAGTACTCTCTTGTCCAGTAGTCTTGTTCAATAAAAACCTGTAATGATGCTGTAAGGACAAAACCACCAAGAGTTCAGATCACACAGGATTGAAGGCTGGAATATGCCATCAGGTCAAGAGCCCCGTCCAGCTGAGACATGGGCGGAAGTGAGCGAAGGCGAAGCAGGCAGTGTGAATGCAGCTGTGACTGTCATCTTCGGCCTCATCTCCTGTTACAAAAGTGGGGACTGCGTCAAGGATTTTACATTGCTTGATCATTTAAAGTCTCTCCCTTGACTCCCACTAGAAAGAGCGCTGAAAGTTGAACTTGAAAGTTGTTAGCCGCTCGGTTGTGTCCAGCTCTTTTTGACCCCCATGGACTGTATCCACCAGGCTCCTCTGTCCAGGCAAGAGTACTGGAGTGGGTAGCCATTCCCTTCTCCAGGGGATCTTCCTGACGTGGGGACTGAGCCTATATCTCCTGCACAGATTGAACATGTGCATTGCAGGCAGATTTTTTTTTTTAACATGAGCCACCTGGAAGTCCAGAAAGAGCCCCGGGTGGTAGCTATTTCCTAGATTTTGGTGAGAATATGACTGAATTGCTATCATCTCCCAAGGTTGCAATGGGAAGTTTTTAATTTCCTGTGCTGGGAATGTCGTTCCCACTTAAATGAAAGAAAACGGGTGTGGAGATCAGTTCTCTGTCCTTTTCCACTCTGCTCTCTGACCCACTGGAGATTCTTTTTTTTTTTCCCTTGTTTCCACAATTCTTTCTTTGACAACAATAGACAATCATGGTAATAGGTCTTTCGTTGTTGTTGTCTATATTTATCGTATAAAATTTTCACCTAGGTCTTATTCTGTTCATTTCTTCAAGTTGGAAAATGGAAATAGGAATAATATCCCAAGATGCAGTAAACCAAGAGAAAATTCTCTCCAAGATTAGAGCGATGTTATCTGGCTGTAAGGAAGCCTAATAAGGGCAATTCACACACCACATGCACTATCACTCAGAGGTACTGAAACGTAACGTTTATAACCCAAACTCATCTTGTTTTATTATTTTAAAAAATTTTTGCTCTGGCTACATCACATGGCTTGTGGGATCTTAGTTCCCCAACCAGGGGTCAAACCTGTGTCCTTAGCAGTGAAACTGCAGAGTCCTAACCATGGGACCACTGGGAAATTCTCTCATCTGGTTTTAGCGCTCCGCGCCCTAGGATGGCAGAAAACACTTGGCCTTCTCAGCCTGAAATTTACAGGGGGAGTAAAGAAAGCAAGGGAGGTCGGGGAAAATGTTAGCAATAACATGGTCTCAACTGGAGACTCGCTTTAGTCAGATCCCACAGAAAAGCTCTGGCACAAGAACTGCCATAGACTTAGTCCCAGCTTGATGGGAGGAGTTGGCCATTTGTTGGCTGAGGTGTTTGCTCTAGTTGGGAGCTTAGTATCCAGGCAAGGCAGCTCCCATTTGGCAGAGGGCTGTTCTCCAGAGAAGGAAATAGCTGTGAGTTGTCATAAACCAACACTCAGTGCAGTTGAGTGGCAGGTGCACTGGTCGGCAAAAAGGATTCGAGCAGGGCACCAAGGTCAAATAAAAATCGTCCATATAGAAGGTAATATTCAGTGCTTTAATGCTGAGAGTACCAGTGCTTGCTCTTGAAAGACTAAGGAAAGCTTTTATAATTAGAAACTTCTTGTTCAACAAAGCCAAGTTTTGTCTAAACATTGATTCACAAATATTTTTAAAGTCTATTTTGAAACCCAATAGAAAACAATGATCTCTCTTTTTTCTCTTCTAGGTGATGTCTCCCAACCCCATAATTCAACAGGTGAGAGCACCTATATAAAGTCAGAAATAAGGATATGCTGTTTCCCCTAAATGTCCATCCACAGATGAATGGATAAAGAAGATGCGGTACCTTTGTACAATGGATTGTTACTCAGCCATTGAAAGGAAGGAGATAATACCATTTGCAGCAACATGGGTGCACCTAGAGATTATCTACTAAGTGAAGGGAGTCAGACAGAAAAAGCAGGAACCGTATGATGCCGCGTGCACATAGAATCTACAATATGACGCGAGTGAACGTATCTGTGAAACAGGCTCACAGACGTAGGAAGCAGACTTGAGGTTAACAATGGGGGGGCATGGGGGACGGAAGGGTTGGGAGTTTGGAGTCAGCAGATGCAAACTATTATATATAGGATGCATAGACAATAAGGATCTACTATATAGCACAGGAACTATATTCAATATCCCGTGATAAACCATAGTGGAAAAGAATATGAAAAAGAATTTATATATATATGCATATGTATAACTGAATCACTTAGCTGTAATTTCTGCTGTAGCAGAAATTAACATAACACTATAAATCAAATATACTTCAATAAAATTTTTTAAAATATGTGTTTCCTTAACTCAAAATATCCCTGTTCGATTGACTTTTCCAACCTGCCTGCCCATTTTAAAAAAGTAACCTACATGGCTCTCTTTATCCCAGCTTTGTATGGATAAAATCCCAAATGAGAATCTCTTAGGAAGGATTATATTTTCAGACACAAGCAAAGGCAGAGACTGCACCAGACTATTCAAGTAGAGGGGTGATTGGTTTATTGTAAGAATCTCATGTGGCATAATAAGGAGAAAGTTGATCATGGAAATTCAGGACCAAGAACTGCAGTATGCGTCATTCACAGGGAGAGAAATGCTGGGGTTACTTCATACCCGAAGAGGCTTCGCCACCTTGGCCACAGGTGTGCAGTTCCACGACCGATGCTGCGCAGCCTCTCTCTGCCTATCTGTTTTATTATATTAGGGAGGGAGGGAAAAAGAGAGGTGGAAGAAGGGAGGGAGGGAGGGAGAGGGAGGGAGAGGGAGGGGGAGGGAGAGAGGGAGGGATCTGCATCTCTTCCCACCACTGGTGTCGTTGTTCAGTTGCTCAGTCATGTCCCACTCTTTGCGACCCCATGGTCTGCAACACTCCAGGCTTCCCTGTCCATCACCAACTCCTGGATCATGCTCAGACTCATGTCCATTGAGTTAGTGATGCCATCCAACCATCTCATCCTCTGTCACCCCCTTCTCCTCTTGCCCTCAATCTTTCCCAGCATCAGGGTCTTTTCCAATGAGTGGCTATTTGTATCAGGCGGTCAAGTATTGGAGCTCCAGCTTCAGTCCTTCCAGTGAATATTGAGGGTTGATTTCCTGTAAGACTGACTGTCTTGATCTCCCACCACCATTAGCTTTCACTATATCGCTCTTCCTGCTTACTCATAACTGCATCTTCCATAGGGCTCTCTGTAACTAGGACGCCAGTGCATGGAGTCTCTGTACGTTCTATTATCTTCACCTGCTTTATCATCAACATTTACATTCTTATGAGAAGAAACAGACTAGCCATTCTGGCCCAAGGTCTCCATTTCCAATTCAATCACCTGGTTCAAACAAGTGCTACCTGGTCAGAGAGGGAGATGGCAGCTCCACCCACACCAGATTGTTTCTCAAATCTTAATTTCCACAAACCGAAATGCCCCTGAAACAGTTCTTGAAGCCTCCTTCCTATGTTTGTCCAGTTTTGTCTTGGCCTGAGACTCCCCCCAAGAGGTCTACAAGAGAAAGGTGTGGCTCATGTTGCCAGCAGATTAGAAAACTCGAGTTAGTCTTCTCTAATTGCCATAACCCATGGACACAAGGAAAGCGCCAGGGCGAATCCAGAGAATCCTAGCCCAGAGCAGTGAGTATGAATGAGGATAAAGTGTGGTTGCAGAATTCCCAGTACTGGTTTCGGATGATTTTGACACAAGTCTTTGCATTTCCATTCAGAATGGGATGAATAAAACAGACATTTATGTGATTAAAATAAGATTTGATATTACTACATTACCTAAAGTTGGCTTCTCAGGTGGCTCAGACTGTAAAGAATCTGCCTGCCAATGTAGGAGACCTAGGTTCGATCCTTGGGTCGCAAAGGTCCCCTGGAGAAGGGAATGGCAACCCAGTACAGTATTCTTGCCTAGAGAATTCCATGGACAGAGAAACCTGGTGGGCTACTGTCCATAGGGTCACAAAGAGTAGGACATGACTGAGTGACTAACGCTTTGCATTTCCATATAGGACATAATGAATAGCCAATTGAAATCCCAACACTATCCATGGCAGTACCATCATAAAAAACCCTGTAAATAGGGATTTGCAGAAATTCTGTCTGGGGCTCCATCATTAATGATGGCTCCTCTTTTAACTACCTTTTGATTTTCTCACTCTCTGCCACTGGTTAGAAGAGGAGACAAAATATAGGTTTGGCAAGAAAACATAAAGGGGATGGTGAGTTGAAGAATAATCAAAACTCCAGGAGAGATGCAGAATTAGACACCTTCGGGGAGGTTGCAGTAGCTTTTATGTTTGCAACAGATGAGCTCTGTTCTCTTGTCAAAACTTAAGAAGTTGATGTCTTCACAGTTGGCCTTACATGACAGTTTTGAATAAAAATACATACTCCGCCCTGAGGAGGTGAAAGAAAGGGAATACAACCATGATGACTGTTTTCTCCTACCGTATTCCTAGGAATCACCTCTCTTCAGACCTTCACTGACTTTTCTCTAGACCCTAGTGAGCTAAAAGACAGAGTCTATTAATTACTGACCCAAAGAATGGATTTTATTTTCTAACTGAGAGGGGGACATTCACCTCTCCTTCACTCAATACTGTCTTAAGAAAAGTCCGTCTTTGCAGGACCATCCCAACCTTACCCATCCGACTCACCCATGTGTTCTAATGACGAAAGGAGGCGATTGCCTTTAAGTGAGGGAGAGGTGGTTACTTCTCAGTTACTCTATGCCCAACACTACCTTTTTTGGTAAGGAAGTAAACGTTTTCAACAGCACATGTCTGTTTGTACTTCAGGGTGCAGGACCTCATGGATTCATAGCATATCCCGAGATGATATCTTTTACATTTGTAACACATCATTGGCTCTGCCAGACACAGAAAGAGGTGCTTATAAGATGCAGTTTTATGGTGAAGGCTCTCCAGGCTGGGGGCTTCCCAACAGGAACTGACTACTGCCTAGTGCTTCCCAACTTTTCTTGGGACCCTGACTCCTTTGATAATCTTGTGAAAGCAAGACAGGTTTAAATCAAACCCTGAATGTAATCTCAAGAGGTCAGAGTTCCCCTAAAAATTTATCTCTGGTCCCCAAGTAATGAGCCGCTTATCTAGCCTGATGATTTTGTTCAGTAATGGAGAAAAGGAAGCAAAGGCAGGGATTTTAGCTTCCTAACTTCACGAAATGGACTAAACTGGTAAGATCAGACTCCTAGGATTTTACAGTAAGAATGGATTACAGCTTTCTCAAAAGAGGGAGGGGGAGGTTTACCCCTAAAGTGTCACCAATAACCTTTTTACCGAGGACTTTAGACATGGTCGTACCTTTCATATGTTCATAAAATTCGCCTGTGAAAAGAGAAGTTTTTCTTATCATAGCTGCATGTGCATCTGCCAAAGCCCCAAGAGCCAATTCTGGAAATTTCTCCTCCCCTAGCGCCTTCCTTTCTGTTAACCAGCAACCAGCCCTCCCTTTGCCTCCAGGACTTACCCTTACTCATGCAGACTACAATGACAACGGGCAGCAGAAACAGAACAGACATCCTGGGACTTTGGTCATGTGCAGTTGCCTGTGGAAGGCACTGGTTGATCTCCATCTGTGTTCTGTCCTTGGGCTATTCTTCTAAATCATATAATCATAAAATCAGTATCTCAGTGTTCCCAGAAAGGACCAAAGCACGAACTGCAGTCCACTGCCCATAAACCATCTATTTTAAAATTCTCCTCTATAGCTAAGCCTTGTACTCTGCAAGGAAAGATAAGTCTCTTTGCCACATTTTAACCTTTGAAGACAGGGTTTGGATACTTTCGTTCCTTTTAGCTCTTTTTGATAATCTCAGAATAATCAGATTTGTCATTGTCTCACTTAGACTGAGGCGGGTGCTTCAGTTCAGTTCAGTCGCTCAGTCGTGTCCGACTCTTTGCGACCCCATGAATCGCAGCACACCAGGCTTCCCTTGGACTGCTTCTGTTAGGTCCATAGCATTTCTGTTCTTTATCGAGCCCATCTTTGCATGGGTGCTTCAGTCATATCCAACTCTTTGCGGCCCTGTGGACTGTAGCCCACCAGGCTCCTCTGTCCATTGGATTCTCCAGGCAAGAATACTGGAGTGGTTCTCCGTGCCCTCCTCCAGGGGATCTTCCTGACATAGGGATTGAACCCCGCGTCTCTTCTGTCTCCCGCATTGACAGTCGGGTTTTTTACTACTAGCGCCACCTGGGAAGCCCTAGACTGAGGCACCGGGAATTCAATCCAGGATTTCAGGCATGGTCTGAATGTGAGGGAAACACTGAAGTGTCCCTGCTGTGGTGTAGCAAAGGGAAGTTTCAGAAGAAGGAGAGATGTGCCTACTTTGCCTTCAGGTGTTGTTAGTTAATTGATGTCTTTTTAAAAAGTAAATATTTTCTACACATATACCAAATGCCAGTATTATAAAAAGAGAAGATACCAAGCAAATCTGCAGCATCACAAAGGTTAGAGGCTAGTTCAGGTGAACATAAGTACATCAGCCACAGTTGACTTGGAGGCCTAGATAAAGGACATTCAAATTTGACTGCGTGACCAGGGAAGGTGTCCCTGAAGAAAGGATACTTGTGCAGGACTCTGAAAGCTAGTGATGTGCTATTAATAGCTAGAATAAGTGAATAGGGTTGATGTTGTTGTTTAGTGACTGGTCTTGTCTGACCCTTTATGACCCCATGAACTGCAGCACAGCAGGCCTCCCTTCACTATCTCCCAGAGTTTTCTCAAACTCATGTCCATTGAGTCAGTGATGCCATATACCCATCCCATCTTCTGTCATCCCCTTCTCCTCCTGCCCTCAATCTTTCCCACCATCAGGGTCTTTTCCAATGAGTCGACTCTTTGCATCAAGTGGCCAAAGTATTGGAGTTTCAGTTTCAGCATCAGTCCTTCCAATGAATATTCAGGTTTGATTTCTTTTAGGATTGGCTGATTTGATCTCCTTGCAGTCCAAGGGACTCTCAAGAGTCTTCTCCAGCACCACAATAGGGTGGTGAATAAGGACAGTCACCCAAAGGCACAGAAAATGTCAAAGTGCAGAGATATCAAGCAACCTGCTGCATGGGGATGAGAGCTGGTCATGTGGTTCTAGAGACATGGGTGAGCAAGAAACTCAGAGAAATGCATCTTGCTGGAGGTGATGGCAGATAAGTAGAGAGAGGGGCTGCAGCAGGCAATGCTCGGTGCTTGCTACTGAGATTACTTAGTCCCATGCACACAAAGTGGGATTTCTTGCTCACTATTACAATTGCAAGATGTCAATGAAAAGCATCATTTTTCCCAGCACTGGAAAAGACATTAAAGTACCACTCTTCTGTACTGATACTGAATTCGAGAAAGGACATCTTCCTTTATCCCAGGCTCAAGTTTGGTACACATGTGGGTTCAGATCCTGGCTCTGCTCCTTGCCAATATTGTGACTCTGGGTATGTTACCAACGTTGAGAATGAATTTTCATCATAAGATTGGTGTTAGTAGTACATTCAAATCTGCATGGGGGCCTTGGAAACTATCAAACATGAATCCCTTGTGCAGGGCTTAAAACTTCAGGAGCAGCCTGGGTCCTTTTGCTAGGGTAGGTGTCAGAAGCTTCAGTCAAAAGGAGCCACGTGTGGGAAAGGGCACCTGGCCGGGAAAGGGCACCTGGCCCGGAAAGGTGGTGATGGAGTGGCTGCGGCTGTGGTTTTGGCGTTCAAGGGTCAGGAGCTGTGAAGATGAAAATTGGGAGCATCATGTCATATGTTGTTTCATCAAGGCTTCCCTTGGGCTTTGGGAGTTGGAAAAGACGGAAAGACCGACAGCTTCTTCTGGAATGAACTTTGAAGACACCATCAGTTTCTGAACAAGCTGTTTAATTTGCTTTGGGTGGGTTAGCAGCTGGGAACTAATTGAGTTCTGATTCACTGAAGACTGCGTGAGAACTGGGTCCATTCTCACAGCTCGAGCTTGAGGTCACCCACATGCTGATGATGCCCAGTTTTACATCTCTACCTCTGACCTCTATTTTGAGTTCCAGATTCACATCCACAAATATCCATTCTACTTTAGACGGCCCACAGATACCACAGTACATTGTTTCCAAGAGAAAATTTGATGGGTGAGGGATGAGAAGTAAGATCAGAGAACCTAGTGCGTGAGTGGCATTGCAAAATTCTACAGTCCTAACTGAAAATAGGAAAGAGGTTCCAAACTCAGTGGGGCTTTCAGAAAATATCTGCCAGAGGGCAGCTTGAAGGCAGTAGCATAGAAATTGGGCAAACTCTCTGTGGTGTAACCTAGAATTTCTTCTTCCTTTGCTTTGACTCTAGAGTCACTCTCTTTAAAGATAGAGAAGAGAAAACAGGTGGCCCATAAAGGCTCAGAAGCTTGCCTTCTTGATAAGCCTTTGAAAAGTCCTGAAAAATGCTATCCCAGTTTCCCACATATTCTTCTGAAAGATGGAAGATAGAAAACTGGATTCATAGACTCCACAAAGTTGACTTCGATTCTAGAATCAATTATTTTCAAAGGAACAGACTCATGTTAAAAGAGATGGACTCAACACTGCTCATTTAGAAGGGACATCATAAATTTCATGGCACTTGAGCTAAGGCTTGATTTCACCCAGTTGTTACCTGTCATCTAAAAATGTCATACTTGAGACATTTTGAAGAACATACTGTTCCTACAGCTAAAGAACATGTCATTAAATGAGTTCACGATAGAAGATTCTTGTTATCTCTAGCCAAAGTGCCAAAAGTGCACTGATGGGTCAGTGAACTGTCAGAGACTGATAGTGCCTGAACCAGTCATAGTTTTCCAATGGTTTACCCATGGTGGACCTTACCTGAGTTAATTTTTGTAGAGACAGATCCCTAAAGCATGTGGGCCAAACTAGCCAGATACACAATATAAATTTGCAAAAGATCGAGCCATGTGATAATCCTAGAGATGATTTCACAGCCTACAAAGTAAATATCTCCTGGCCTTGGGAAACAGATTTCTGGTAAAATGGAAGTTGTGGGCTGAGAATCAGAAGTTCTAATTGGAAGGCCCAGCTTAGTCATGCATGAGCCCGTCTTTTCACTTCTTTACTCTTCTTTTGCTCACCCATAAGGCATGGAGCTAGGTGAGCTTTTTTTGATCTTATTTGTTGCCCTCTCATACATGAAGCTGTGCTTGGCCTATAAAAGTGCTCAGTGAATATTAGTTGAATGTATGAACAAACCTCCAAGAGGCATTCAATCAAAATGGTTAAAGGTATGGCTTCTGGAACTAGATCTTGCTCTGAATCCTGGCACTATAAGTCACTAGACATGTGATCTTGGGAAAGATACTGGACCTCACCAGGCCTTAGCTTTCTCCTCTGTGAAATTAGGATAAGAATAATAACTGCATTAATAATAATTATTATGATGAGTAGTATATGTGTGTGTGTAATATATACATATATACACAAAAAAAGCTAACTTTATGTAAATGCCAACGTTGTTTAACTACCATCCTCTGTGATGGGTGGCGAAAGCAGGAAACTGCAGCGCCCAGAGCTGACTGTGGGCCTGGTTCCCCTCAGGCATGAATAATCCCTGCCCTGTGATGAAGAGCAAGGCTTCCTCTTGTAGACCACAGGCCTATGTGTGCCGCCCCCGGCTTCTTTTCTTCCTGTGTGAGGGACTTCTCTGTCAAGATGGACAGACACTTCTTGTTGCTTTTGTTCCTCCTCGGCTGCCCCGTGGGTGAGTCAAGAGACTTGATGAGCGGGTTCCAGAGCCAGGATCAAGGGGGCTCCCTGGGATACTCTGTGTGCGTGGGTGGCATCCAGGCTGGGCTAGGTCTTGGCTATATTTATATAGCAGGGGAAGCCAGGCTTTAGAGTGCTCCCTGGGCCTCCACGCCAACTTGTCTGACCTTTATAACATTCTACCATTCCGCACCAAGGGCTCAAGCCTCTCTGGCTGCCCCTTCATAGGGCTCCCCTACCAGGCTATCCCCACCATTCCCCATAATCAAAACTCTTAGCAAGGTCTCCCTCAGTGCATCCTTCCCATATATAAATCTGTGCCCTATTTGCTGAGGGAGCTGGTCAGTCTACAGCCAACAATTTCATAGTTGGCTTTAGTGACATCAAGGGTTTTGATACCCTTACCAGGGATTTTTATATTCAAACAAGTGATTCTAGGAAAGAAAGTACTGGATGCACTAGGATCAGACAGGTTAAAAAATAATTCAGTCACTGTCTTAAATTCTCTGGTTGCTCATCTGGGAAATGGGGAAATACCTAGTTACAAGGCTTTTGTGAGAATTAAATCAGATAATAAGGAAAGAGAACATGGCCCAAATGAGATGCTCAAGAAATGATACTTTCTCATATAGGTGTATGAAGGAGCGTTTTTTTAAATTAAACTTTATTTCAATCAGTTCACCCCATAGTACCACATAAAGTGGCACTGACTATGGTATATAATTCAGGAGGCTTTCACATAGATTCAGTTTGACGTTCAAAACAGACTATATCACCCAACCATATCTAAGTGATGAATGTCAGAAATCCCATCAGAGTAATGGGTCAAACACTTCAAAGCATTCAGCCTTATTATCCCACTCTATCTACACTGCTGCCAAGTAAACCAGGTTAACATTAACAGAATCATCCTTAAGCTGGAATATCCATGCCATAGAGGCTAAATCTTTGCTCAAAGTTACCAGGTTAAAGGGGTTTCCCTGGTGGCTCAGATGGTAAAGAATCTGCCTTCAGTTCAATCCCAGGGTTGGGACGATCCCTTGGAAAAGGGAATGGCTACCCACTCCAGTTTTCTTGCCTGGAGAATTCCGTGGACAGAGGAGCCTGGAGAGCTACAGTCCATGGGGTCACAAAAGAGTCAGACACTTCACTTTCACCAGGTTAAGAGGGCTAAATTGGGGGTCAGCATCCTTTTACTCTCACAATGACATTTTTTCGGGTGTGGAGTTGGTGAGAGCTCAAACTGCTTACTCCCTGATCCCAGCCACCCCCCAGCCCACGCCCAGGTCTAGACAGGTCTAGTTCCTTCTAAGTCTCTGCCTCCCCTGGCCTTACATCAGCTCTGTGCTCTCCAGCAGTGACACCACTGAGATGCATAACCTGCCACCTTCGTACACAGACGGATCACTGTAGAAGAGGCTTTGGCGTCTGTGTTGCTAGGAATTATGAGAGATGCATGATCTTAAAGATCTTCCAGGGTAAGTTAGAGGGTCCGGGGAGGTGCTGTGGGATTCCTAGAAAATTCTTAGGAGAGCAAATTTCTATATCAGGCCAAAGTCCATTCAAGAGAGGAACCAAAGTGTCACATATCCCTGGGTATGGGACCCTGTGCACGCAGACTGAAGGGGACTTGGGGAAACAAGCCAGGAGGAAGAAACATGAGTACAGAGGGTTGGGGTTTTCCAGGGAACTTAGGCAAATAACTCCTGCAGGGGACCCGTGATGTCTTCATCTCCCTGCCTGAGTCCCCTTGGGAAGTACAAGATGGGAAGCCAACCCCAAACCTACTCCTGATGCCCTATTAAATCTTTACAGACAGGACTAGTGCCACGTGTGACTTGGCTTTAACGAACTTAGATCGCTGGCTGATTTTTCTATGGTTCCTTCTTATTACAGATGGCACCCTCCAGTTATCGTATCTGGTGTGCCAGAGATTCTGCAGAGATCTGACATACAGTTTCCAGGGTCGAATTTACGTTCACAGATGCTGCAACTACAATTATTGTAACTTTAGAACGCTGAAATACTTCTACTCCTGAATTCTCCCTTTAGAATGCCTTCACAGTTGGCCTGCCCTGGCTTTTCTGCCCTGTCTGTTCTGGAGGGACCCCAGCCCTCTCTGTAACTCAGTGTTATCCTTGCTATTGCCTCAAGCTTGCTTTCTACCTCAGTCAGAGGATTACTATCCTGAACAACAGAATTCTCCCATTACAAGAACTGGCATTTCTGTACTTCAAGAAGCTTACCCTCAGAGGCACAGTAGAAAATTTTAAAATAAGACCATTCTAGATCCTGGTGGATTATCTTAGCTAGTGGAGGTGGACTAGAGATTCTTCAGCTGAAAATTCACAAAAGTTTTTGTCTGAGACTCACATCATGATTATAGTTAAGCAGAAATAGCAAAAAAAAAAAAAAAGCAGATGCTGGACACTTGAGATTTTCCTCTGTGGACAAAAATTATTGTCCCCAGTGGACAATGTCCACCTCACACTCAGTCATGATTTTCTTGGCATTTATGAAGTGTCTCTATATACAATGTTAAAGGACTTCTTGCCTCTGTGGCATTCACAGCTCACATACAGCCACTTCTAGGCCTGGCAAGATGTGTGTTCAAGATATATGGTGACTTCATTTCTTCCTCTTCCTCTCCTAGTCTTTCTCAATTCCTTCCCTCTTTTGCCACCCACTTCCACTCTGACTCACCAGCGACCCACACCATTGCTACACAAATTCTCCTTCCTCTGAATACCCAAGTCACTTTATAGGTACTTTTTTTTTTCTCTTCCTCACAAAAAGGAATCATTTCTGTTTGTCTAATTTGCCCTAGAATGTTATAAATCACAGCAAGAACACCTTGTCTTACTCATCTCTAGTTGTCTTTAGCTGGCCAATTAGACTTCACTGGGTTTAAAAGAGCTTCCAGTAAAGCTGATGGAATTTTTCTTGTCCATTTGTTTATCATGACTTTTTGGTTTTTTATTTATTTTGTTGAGTGTACTCCCTAGCAGACATGAACGTTCACTCCAGTGCCAACATACCATGTATCTTCTTCAAAAAAATTATGAAAAGGACATTTCTGATTATGGGACCCTCCAGTATTCAAATACATTAACTTAAAACAACTTTTTTTGGATGGGATTCTTCCAAAACTCATCACTTACTTCAATATTCAAAATTAAAACTATTATTATATCAAAGCCTTACAAAACAGGCCTGGAAGTTTAGAAAGGGTAATCTGGCCCAACACTTGGAAATATCTGAAGGCAGACATTTTCCTAGTTTTAACAATGTCAGGATTAATTATATAAGTTTTGTTGCTCTCAGATTTATCTATGCAATATAAAGTTTCCCTTCAATTGTGCATCTAACAGCTTTATCTCCTACTGATTATTATCAGTGAGATCCATCATTCATTATGAGATGAATAATAATCTTCTTTTTGTAATATTTATTTTTAACTGATTGATGATTGCTTTATAATATTAGTTTGATTTCTGTCACACATCAACATGAATTAACCATAGGTATGCATATGTCCCCTCCCTCTTGAATCTCCCTCCCACTTCTGGCAATTATCTTCTTAATTGAAGTATAATTCATGTACAATAAAATGCACATATTTTAATTATAGAGTTTGATGTGATTTGATAAGCAGATAAACCTATATAACCACCATCCCAATTAAGACATGGAACTTTTCGTCATTCCTGTAAGTTTCTTCAAGTAACAATCTACTCCCAAAAGTATTATTCTAACTTCCATCACCATAGAACTAATTTTATCTGTTCTTGAACTTATTATAAAGAAAATTATACAGAAAATTCTGTCTTGAGTCTAGTTTCAATCACCCACCGTAATATTTTTAAGACTCATGTGTGTTTTCACTTATACCAAAGGTTTGTTCTTTTTCTCCCATTGTGTACATACACTGGGCTTCCCTGGTGGCTTAGACAGTAAAGAATCCACCTGCAGTGTGGGAGACCTGGGTTCAGTCCCTGGGTTGGGACGATCTCCTGGAAGAGGGCATGGCAACACACTCCAGTATTCTTGCCTGGAGAATCCCCATGGACAGAGGAGCCTGGCGGGCTATAATCTAAGGAGTCGCCAAGAGTTGGACACAACTGAGTGACTAAGCACAGCACAGCACATACATACACTACAATTTATTAAATCAATTCTCTTATTGATGGACATGAGTTGTCTTCAGCTTTGGGCTATTGTAAATAAATCTGCTATGAACATTCTCATATGAGCCATTTTTAAAATTTGTATCACATAAGAATTTTGGCAGTCATACACACTCATCTATCTTGGGTAGGTAATTAAAAGTAAAATGTATGAGTCACAGGGTAGGCAGGCATATCCATAGCTTAAAAAGAAACAACCAAAATAGTTTACCAAAGTGGTGATACTAATATAGAATAAACTGTGGAAAATTCTGAAAGAGATGGGAATACCAGATCACCTGACCTGCCTCTTGAGAAATCTGTATGCAGGTCAGGAAGCAACAGTTAGAACTGGACATGGAGCAACAGACTGGTTCCAAATAGGAAAAGGAGTATGTCAAGGCTGTATATTGTCACCCTGCTTATTTAACTTATATGCAGAGTACATCATGAGAAACACTGGACTGGAAGAAACACAAGCTGGAATCAAGATTGCCGGGAGAAACATCAATAACCTCAGATATGAAGATGACACCACCCTTATGGCAGAAAGTGAAGAGGAGCTAAAAAGCTTCTTGATGAAAGTGAAAGAGGAGAGTGAAAAAGTTGGCTTAAAGCTCAATATTAAGAAAACGAAGATCATGGCATCCGGTCCCATCACTTCATGGGAAATGGATGGGGAAACAGTGGAAACAGTGTCAGACTTTATTTTTTTGGGCTCCAAAATCACTGCAGATGGTGATTGCAGCCATGAAATTAAAAGATGCTTACTCCTTGGAAGAAAAGTTATGACCAACCTAGATAGCATATTCAAAAGCAGAGACATTACTTTGCCGACTAAGGTCCGTCTAGTCAAGGCTATGGTTTTTCCTGTGGTCATGTATGGATGTGAGAGTTGGACTGTGAAGAAGGCTGAGCGCTGAAGAATTCATGCTTTTGAAGTGTGGTGTTGGAGAAGACTCTTGCGAGTCCCTTGGACTGCAAGGAAATCCAACCAGTCCATCCTGAAGGAGATCAACCCTGGAATTTCTTTGGAAGGAATGATGCTAAAGCTGAAGCTCCAGTACTTTGGCCACCTCCTGAGAAGAGTTGACTCATTGGAAAAGACTCTGATGCTGGGAGGGATTGGAGGCAGGAGGAGAAGGGGACGACCGAGGATGAGATGGCTGGATGGCATCATGGACTTGATGGACGTGAGTCTGAGTGAACTCCGGGAGATGGTGACGGACAGGGAGGCCTGGCGTGCTGCGATTCATGGGGTCGCAAAGAGTCAGACATGACTGAGCGACTGAACTGAACTGAACCAGTACTGTATGAGAATTCCACTTACTCTAGGTAAGAAAATAATTCATTCATGTTTCCTGCTAATAGTTTCTTGGATTAAATTAACATTTTGATAGCCCATTTGGAATTTATCCTTGTAAGAAATTGATCCAAGTTACTATATTTCCATGTGACTAGCCAATTAACCCAACAATATTTATGTAAAAGTTTGTCTTTTCCTCAACTAATTTGATATGCCTCTTTCCATTAGCACTTAACACTCTGGGTTCTCTACTCAGTTAAATTTTTCTACACATTACTTCTACCTCACAGTATACACAAAAAGCAAATTCAAACTTTTTGGATTGTAGGTCTAAAGTGAAAAGTAAAGCAATAAAACTTCCAGAAGAAAACATAGCATGTACTCATAACTTTGGAATAGGCTAAAGGTTACTTAAACATCACCTAAACAGCAAAACCATTTTTAAGAACTGATAAGTTAGATTTCATTAAAATGCACAATATTGGTTCATCAAAATTTATCATTAAGAGAGTGAAAAGAGGAGTTAAAGACTTGGATAAGATATCTGCAATACTGATATCCTAAATAGAATTTGTATAAAGAACACAAAAAATCTTGTAGCTTTCCTAGTTAAAAAAAAAAAAAAAAGCTAAGGGGATTCATCATGACTAGATCTGACTCGCAAGAAATACAGAAAGGAGTTAGTTAATACAAGGTGAAATGAAAATGTGCTAATTAAAGACATGAAGACGTATGGAAACATATAACACATTGGTACAGGTAAATATACAGTCAGAAAACTAATAGCGCTCGCTTCGGCAGCACATATACTAAAATTGGAACGATGCAGAGAAGATTAGCATGGCCCCTGCGCAAGGATGACATGCAAATTTGTGAAGCGTTCCATATTTTTACACTTTCTAACACCATACACAAAAATAAACTCAAAATGGATTAAAGATCTAAACATAAGACCATAAACTATAAAACTCCTAGAGGAGAACATTGGCAAAACATCCTCCGACATAGATCACAGCAGGATCCTCTAAAAGCAAAAATAAACAAATGGGACCTAATTAAAATTAAAAGCTTCTGCACAACAAAGGAAACTATAAGCAAGGTGAAAAGACAGCTTTTGGAATGGGAGAAAATAATAGCAAATGAAGCAACTGACAAACAACTAATCTCAAAAATATACAAGCAATTCCTGCAGCTCAATTCCAGAAAAATAAACGACCCAATCAAAAAATGGGCCAAAGAACTAAATAGACATTTCTCCAAAGAAGACATACAGATGGCTAACAAACACATGAAAAGATGCTCAACATCACTCATGATCAGAGAAATGCAAATCAAAACCACAATGAGGTACCATTTCATGCCAGTCAGAATGGCTGCGATCCAAAAGTCTACCAGCAATAAATGCTGGAGAGGGTGTGGAGAAAAGGGAACCCTCTTACACTGTTGGTGGGAATGCAAACTGTACAGCCACTATGGAGAACTGTGTGGAGATTCCTTAAAAAAACTGGAAATAGAACTGCCTTATGACCCAGCAATCCCACTGCTGGGCATACACACCAAGGAAACCAGAATTGAAAGAGACACGTGTACCCCAATGTTCATCACAGCACTGTTTATAATAGCCAGGACATGGAAGCAACCTAGATGTCCATCAGCAGATGAATGGATAAGAAAGCTGTGGTACATATACACAATGGAGTATTACTCAGCCATTAAAAAGAATACATTTGAATCAGTTCTAATGAGATGGATGAAATTGGAGCCGATTATAGAGTGAAGTAAGCCAGAAAGAAAAATACCAATACAGTATACTAACGCATATATATGGAATTTTAAAAAGTGGTAACGATAACCCTGTATGCAAGACAGCAAAAGAGTCACAGTTGTATAGAACAGTCTTTTGGACTCTGTGGGAGAGGGAGAGGGTGGGATGATTTGGGAGAATGGCATTGAAACATGTATAATATCATATAAGAAACAAATTGCCAGTCTAGGTTCGATGCGGGATACAGGATGCCTGGGGCTGGTGCACTGGGATGACCCATAGGGATGGTACGGGGAGGGAGGTGGGAGGGAGGTTCAGGATGGGGAACATGTATACACTCGTGGCGGATTCATGTTGATGTATGGCAAAACCAATACAATATTGTAAAGTAAAAAAATAATAAATAAATAAAATAAAATCTGAAAAAAAGAGAAAACTCTAATAGCATGGTTTGTTAACCACTGAACTATACTACAAAGATCAAAAGAAAAAGCATTAAAAATAATTTAGCTACTATCATTTGTTAATGAATGTATGTGTGTGTGTGTGTGTGTGTTTGTATGCGCTCAGTTGTGTCTGACTCTTTGCAACCACATGGAGTGAGTCCATGCAATTTTCCAGACAAGAATACTGGAGTGGGTTGCCATTTCCTTCTCCAGGGGATCTTCCCAACCCAGGGATTGAACCCAAGTCTCTTGTGTCTCTTGCATTGGCAAGCAGATTCTTGACCACTGTGCCACCTGGGAAGCACAATATAAAAAGAGGAAAATAATGACTTCAAAATATAAAAGGATGAAGTAAAAGGGTGAAACTTTCAAAAATTAAGTTGTTATCAACTTGAACTAGATTGCTTTACCTATGAGATGTAAGACTCCTGGTGGAGGGGAAAGTTGGAAGAATGGAGTCAAAATGTACAACCTTCCAGTTACAAGATGAATAGCTACTAGGGATGTAATGTAATGTAATGAGGGTAAAAGAGCTGGCTTAAAACTAAATACTAAAAAGAACCAAGATCATGGCATCCGGCCCTATTACTCATGGCAAATACGAGGGGAAATGTGGAAGAACTGACAGATTTCCTCTTCTTGGGCTTTAAAATCACCGTGAACAGTGACTGCAGCCATGAAATCAGAAGACGTTTGCCTTTTGGCAGGAATACTATGACAAACCTAGACAGTGTGTTGAAAAGCAGAAACATTACTCTGCTGACAAAGGTCTGTATGGTCAAGGCTATGGTCTTCCCAGTGGTCACGTATGGATGTGAGAGCTGGACTGTAAAGAAGGCGGAGGGCCGAAAAACTGATGCCTTCTAACTGTGGTGCTGAAGAAGACTTCCTGAGAATCCCTTGGACAGCAAGGAGATCAAACCAGTCAATCTTAAGAGAAATCAATCCTGAATACTCGTTGGAAGGACTGATACTGAAGCTGATACTCCAGTATTTTGGTCACCTGATTCGAACAGCTGACTCATTGGAAAAGTCCCTGATGCTGGGAAAGATTGAGGGCAGGAGGAAAAGAGGGCATTAGAGAATGATGAGATGGCTGGATGGCATCACCGATGCAATGGACATGAACTTGAGAAAACTTCCAGAGATGGTGAGGGACAGAGAGGCCTGGCATGCTGCAGTTCATGGGGTCATAAAGAGTTGGACACGACTGGGCAACTGAACAACAACAACTCTATATCTTCATGCTATCCTTTCACTGTTTATTGCACAGTTTCTTTTACAGTTTTCTTTCTTTCGTAATCTATGCACTGATTCTTGCTTTTTTTTCATTTAGAGAAAACATTTCTTTTAAGGAAAGTTTAGTATTGCTGAATTCGTTTAGGTTTTGCTTATCTGAGAAACAGCTTCTCTCTCATTCTCTCTTAAGTAATAATCTTTCTGGGTAGAGAATCCTAGGTTGCATGTTCTTCTCCTTTTGTACTTTGAATATATTATGCTGCTCCTTTCTGACCTGCATAGACTTGGCAGTCAGGTGATGCCTTGTAGGGATTCCCCTGTATATAACTCTTTCTCTTGTTGTCTTTAGGCTTCTCTCTTCAGCTTTTGCCAGTTTCATTATGATATGTCTTGGTATGGGTCTGTTTGGATTCATTTTGCTTTGGGAGCCTCTGGACTTCCCAGGTGGTACAGTAGTAAAGAATCTGCTTGCCAATGCAGGAGATGCAGGTTCTATCCCCAGGTCAGGAAGATCCACTGGAGGAGGAAATGGCAACCCATTTCAGTATTCTTGCCTGGGAAATTTCATGAACAGAGGGGGAGCCTGGGAGGCTATCATCCAGGGGGTTGCAAAGAGTCACACAGATCAAGCATGCATGCACATGCTTCCTGTACCTGGATATATTTCCTTCTTTAGGTTTGGAGAGGTTTCAGCCATAATGTTCTCAAGTACATTTTTTACTCCTTTTTCTCTCTCTTCTTCTGAAAAGCCTATAATGCATGTGGATGTTGGCACCTTGTATGTTATCCCATGGATCTCATATGTTGCTTCATTTTTTTTTTTTCATTAGTCTTTCTGCTGTTCTGACTGGGTGATTTCCACTATTCTATCTTTTATCTCACCACATTCATGTGTTCTTCTCTGTCATTTATTCAGCTATTGATTGTTTCTAAAATGGTTTTTTTTCTACCTCAGAATGGCATTATCTATTTCTGATTGTGTCTTTGTATAGTTTTTTGTTAAAATTATCTGTTTTATATCACTACTCTTTCTTAATTCAGCTAGCATTTTTATTACTAACATTTAAAAAATATTTGCTTTATATCAGAGGAGAGTTGATTAACAATGTTGTGTTAGTTTCAGGTGTAGAGCAGAGTGATTCAGTTACACATGTATATGTACCTATTATTTTTCAAACTCTTTTCCCATTTAGATTGTTACAGAGTATTGAGCAAAGTATTCCTTGTGCTATACAGTAGGTCTTTGTTGGTTATCTGTTTTAAATACAGTCGTGTATATATCTCAGTCCCAGACTCCCAATCTATCCCTTTCTTCCCACCCTCTCCCCTTGGTAACCATAAGTTTGTTCATTAAGACTGTGAGTCTGTTTCTATTTTGTAAATAAGTTTGCTTGTATCTTTTTTTTTTTTAATTTCACATATAAGTGATACATACGGTATTTGTCTTTCTCTGACTTATTTCATTTAGTGTAACAATCTTCAGGTCCATCATGTTGCTATAAATGGCATCATATCATTCTTTCTATGGCTGAGTAACATTCCACTGAATATATGTACCATATCTTTATCCATTCATCTGTCAATAGACATTTAGCCTGGTTTCATGTCTTGGCCATTGGAAATAGCACTACAGGAAACACGGGGGTGCATGCATCCTTTTGAACCATGTTTTTTCTCAGGTACATGCCTACGAGTGGGACTGCAGGGTCACATGGTCGTGCTTCCCTGGTGGCTCAGAGGTTAAAGCATCTGCCTGCAATGCGGGAGACCTGGGTTCGATATCTGGGTTGGGACGATCCCCTGGAGAAGGAAATGGCAATCCACTACAGTATTCTTGCCTGGAGAGTCCCATGGACGGAGGAGCCTGGTGGGCTACAGTTCATGGGGTCGCAGAGTGGGACGCGACTTCACTTTCACTTTCACGGTCGCTCTATTTTAGCTTCCTAAGGAATCTCTGTACAGTTCTCCATGTACCAACTTACATTCCCACTGAAAGTGTAGGAATGTTCGCTTTTCTCCACACCCTGTCCAGCATTTATTGTTTGTAGAGTTACCGATGAAGGCCGTTCCTGCTGGTGTGAGGTGATATCTCATCACAGTCTTGATTTGCATTTCGTAGTAATTAGTGATGTTGAACATCTTTTCATGTGCCTCTTGGCCATCTGCATAACTTCTTTGGAGAAATGTCTATTTAGGTCTTCTGCCCATTTTTGAGATTGGCTTGTTTGTTTTTTTGATATTGAGAGCAGGAACTGTGTAAATTTTGAAAATTAATCCCCTGTCAGCCACGTGATTTGCAAATATTTTCTCCCATTCTGTAGATTGTCTTTTCATTTTGCTTATGGTTTTCTTTGCTGTGAAAAACTTTTGAGTTCAATTAGGTCCCATTTGTTTATTTTTTTAATTTCTGTTACTCTAGGAGATGGACTGAAAAATGTATTGCTGAGATTTATGTCAAAGAGTGGTCTGCCAACATTTTCCTCTAACAGTTTTATAGTATATTTAGGTCTTTAATTCATTTTGAGTTTATTTTTGTGTATGATATTGAAGAATGTTCTAAAAAATTTTATTTTTTACATGTAGCTATTCAATTTTCCAGCACTATATTTTATACTTAAAAAAAAACTTTTTATTTTGTATTGGGTATAGCCAAGTTTTCAAACTGTAGTGCTGGAGGAGACTCTTGAGGGGCCCTTGGACTGCAAGGAGATCAAACCAGTCAGTCCTAAAGGAAATCAACCCTGAATATTCATTGCAAGGATTGATGCTGAAGCTGAAGCTCCAATACTTTGGCTACCTGATGCGAAGAGTTGACTCACTGGAAAAGACCCTGATGCTGGTAAAGATTGAAGGCAGTAGGAGAAGGGGGTGAACAAGGATGAGATAGTTGGATGGCATCACCTACTCGAGGGACATGAGTCTGAGCAAACTCTGGGAGATGGTGAAGGACAGGGAAGCCTGGCATGCTGCAGTCCATGGGGTCGCAAAGAGTAGGACACGACTTAGGGACTGAAAAACAACAAACAACAGCCAATTAGGAAACAATCTTGTGATAGTTTTAGATGAAGAGTAAAGGGACTCAGCCACAGATATACATGTATCCATTCTCCCCCAAACTCCCCTCCCATCCAGCTTACCACACAACACTGAGCAGAGTTCCATGTGCTATACAGTAGGTCCTTGCTGGTTATCCATTGCAAACATCGTAGTGTATACATGTCTGTGGAGGAGCTGGAAGGCTTTGAGCAAATACTGAAAATGTATTTGCTCCACTGTTAATGAAGGTTGGAAGCTGGAACGAGCATAACAAAGGGTTATGAGGGTTCACTGAGTGCCTGAGGCTGGGAACAGATAACGAAGGGTTATACGCCCGGCCTTGAGGCGATCGAAGGCTTCCTTCTGACCACCTGTTTCTGAGAGCAAGGACTGTTGTTTCTTGATAAGACTCCGTTTAGAGTTTCGCCAAAGCTATGTTATGGCTTGGGTGGTGGGAACTGTGTTTTATGCTTAAATGCTTTGATGTTTATCTGAAATGGCTACGTGCAAGTCTGTCTTATGCTGTATTCCCTGAAAATTATAAAACTAAACAATTGGATAATAAACTTTGTCCGTCCACTAGAGGCTGTCCCTAAGTGTCCTTTTCAGAGTGCGGTTCTCCGAGCCTTACACATGCCAATCCCAAACTCCCTAACTATCCTTTCCACCAGCAACCCTAAGTTCGTTCTCTAAGTCTGCCGGCAGCATTTTTTAAAAAAATTTATTTTTTATTGAAGTACAGTTGGTTTACATTGCTCTGCTAGTTTCAGGTATACAGGAACGTGAATCAGTTATACATATATTCACTTTTTAAGATTCTTTTCTTATATCAGTCATTACAGAGGGTTGGGCTCAAGCTGGCTGTGTTACCTTTAAGTCTGTGTTTTTTCTTCTTCCCGTTGCAGGGCTTTTGGCCCGAAGGAGGGGCTGTGTTGAAGTAAACGAGGCTCCTGTGCTTATGGAAGTCTGCTGTGTTGCCTGTGTAGGCATCCACAGCTCTGCCTGGACACAGCCCAAGGTCACACTTTCTTCTGTTTTGGTCATCCCAGACCCAGGGCGAAGTTGTGGCCTGGAGTGAAAGGGGCCAGAGCATGCACTAGGCTGGAACTGGGGAAAGAGGTATTATGGTTGTAGGAATTGAAGTGACTGTGCTGCTATCAGAGGTGTGAGCTGTTTACCTGATGCTGTTTGAGTAAACACCAGCCCTGGCCACTAGCCCCACATGGACCACACCCCAGGCTCCTAGGCTGCCTCTGTATCCCTCGATTGAATCCTTCCGCAGCCTGGCGGCCCTAGATCTTGTGTCTGCCCTAGATCCTGTGCTCAGCTGTGGCATGGAGCCAGCAGGACCAGTGGATTCACCCAACTCAGACTGGTAAGCACGGCCAGGTGGCAGCCACTAAGGCAAACCTCTCTCAGTACTGTCTGTGAGCAACCAGCACCTGCACACTCCCTGGGAGTGGAGTCTAGGCTTCTCCAGCATTTCTCTGTCCTAGTGTTCTCCCACCAGCCAAGGGGGCTGGTTTGTTTCTATGCAGGAGTTTTGGGACTGGAACACCCAGTCTGTCTCAATCTGCTCACTCTCCACGGACAGAGTCCATTCTTGTGGTCTTTATTTCCCTCCTAGACCCTTCCTGGGCACAGGTCCCAACTCAATGCTGTTTTTCCCCCATCCTACTCAGTTACACGGAAATCTTTCTTGCAGCCTTGGTTGTATAAGGGATCTTCTTCCAGTTTCCAGCTGGTTTTTCATGAGAATTGTCTCACGTGTAGATGTATTTTTGATGTGTTTATGGGATGAGGTGAAATCCAAGTTCTTACTCTGCCATTGTGATCCCCCTCCAAAATATTATTTTGAAGGAACTTTATCTAATAGTAATGTGACTGTAATTTTACCCTTCTTATGCTTACTGTTTGCAGGTACCGCTTTTCCTTCCCTTTTACTTTTTTCTTTAAAAAATTATCTATTTTTTACAGTAGGTCCTTGTTGGTTATCTATTTATTTATTTAGGTGTTAATTCTTTTGTATTTTAAAGTTTTTAACTGGAAGATAATTGTTTTACAATATTGTGTTAGTTTCTGCTGTATAACAATGTGAATCAGCTGTAGGTATACATATACCCTCTCCCTCTTGAGCCTCCATCCCAACCCTCTTTTACTTTTAATATATCTATTAATATTATTTACATTTATAAGGCATTTCTCATAGACTAGTTGGGTATTGCTTTTTATCTGTTGGGACAATACATACTTTTAGTTGGAGTTGTTAGATCACCAATATTTTATTATCATGGTTGGATTTAGGTCAACCATTTTTCCACTTGTTTCCCATTTGTCCCCTCCGTCTTCTGTTCCTGTATTTCTTTTCCTTTGCTACCTTCTTTTGTTAAATATTTTAAAATTTTCCTTTAATTATATATTGGCATTTTTATCCGTACAACTTTGTTTTTTAATATTTTCCTTTTATAAATTTAGGTAGTGAGGGTTTGAGTCTAACATTCTCTCAGTTGTCTGAAATGTTATTTCATCTCAATTGTTAGAGTATAAGAATTTGTAGGTAGAAAATTTTTCTCTTTCAACACTTCTAACATGTCATTTCATTAACTCCTGGCTTTCATTGTTTCTAATAAAAGTTGTTCGTTATTTTCATTGTTCCTCTTTTTAAGATAATGATTAATCATTTATTTGGGCTACACTTAAATTTTATCATTGTGTTTGGGCTTATAGCAGGTGGACTATAATGTACCCTGGTGAGACTTTTGTTGTTATTGCTGTTTGCTTTATTATTATTATTAATCCTGTTTGAGATGAGGTTCTTGATACTCTACACTGATGACTTTTGATAATTTTAGAGAATTTGGGGTCACAGCCACTTCAAAAACTTTTTTGTTTTCTCTCTTCTTTCCCAATTGGAATCATTTATGAATATGTTAAACTGTTGGATATTGACCCATATATCTGTCATGCTCAGTGTGTCTTCTAACATAATAATAATAATATGTGTGTTATTACCTTTAGTGGCAGTGGTAGCAGTAACATCTCTATGTTTCATTTTGGGTAGTCTGTTGATCTACATTTCCGTTGATTTAGTATTTCATTTTCTGGATCTGGAATCCTCTCAAGCTAACCAAATGACTGCTTAATTCAATTTGAATGTCCATTCTGTTCTTACATTCTATTTTTCTGTCGAAATTTCTCATTTCCCCCCATATTTTCTCTCATTTAATTTATCCATAATATATACGTAAAGTCCTCATCTGATAGTTCCACCATCTGGATCATCTATGAATCTGCTTCGATTGGCTATTTTTTCTCCAGCTTAGCATTCGTCACTCAGCCGTGTCTGACTCTTTGCAACACCGTAGACTATAGTGTGCCAGGTTCCTCTGTCCATGGAATTCTCTAGGCAAGAATACTGGAGCGGGTAAGCATTCCCTTCTCCAAAGGATCTTCCCAACCCAGGGATTCAACCCGTGTCTCCTGCTTTGCAGCCAATTCTTCACTGTCTGAGCCACCAGGGAAGCCCAAATATAATTTAAGTGCCATGTAAATAGTTGAAGATGAGTGGAAAACTCAAGTTTTGTTTTTTGGAATTTTATGAAAATTTTTTTCAAATATTTTCCATCCTTCAGTTGAACCCATGGATATGCAGATATAAAGGGCCGGCTGTATTTTCTTCAGACTGTATTTCTCTAGCTTAATGATTACATTTTCCTGCTTCTTCACTTTCCCATAAATTTTTATTATACTACCAGCATACTAAACAGTGATATCTACCTCCCAGACGGAGTAAACTCTCCTATATCCAATCAATATTTGAGCAAGGTCAGGACTATGTGGAAGAGTTGGTTTCAGTTCACCACTGACTTCACATGCCTTGGGGCGGTGGGAGCTAGATCTGTCTATGGCATAATCTCCTTCATCTAACATCTGGCAGAAATGTACAGATTCCAAACCATCACATCTGCCCAAGAGGCTGTTAAAAGAGCTATGCTGGCTTCTCCTATTCAGTCATTCTTTCTATGCCAAGCCTCTTTCTCTAGGCACTTTGAATAGCCTTGGCAGTTGCTTCCAGGGATGAAAGTTCCTAATGGTCTTTTACCTCAAAAGCACTCATTTCTTTCTGGAATTGAGTTTCTTTTTAATTTGAACCCACAGATTTCCAACATCATTTTAAAGTATTTGTCTTTGTATTATTTTACCCATTTTTTCTATTATCACAGAGGGAGACGTTGTTTCTAACAACTCTCCACATCCCAACCAGAGCCAAAAGTGTCATATTCATTTTTGAAATGTCTTTTACAGGGATATCTTGAATGTCCCTCATTGTTCATTTTTTGTTTGCTAGCTGTCGCACATCTAAGCTTTTTTATATGTTTTTTTTTCTTTTCTCAAATTGTATTTAATAGGACCAAACTCTAAATCATACAATTTAGACTGATCTTAGTTTGGTTTAAGTTCTATTTTTTTTTAATTCCACAAGGATATTTTTTCCCCAAAACCATACGAGAGTAAGTTGATGACATGATGCCTCACTATCCTTGAATTCTTTAGTATGTGTTTTCTGAAAACAAGGACATTTTCCTTTGTAGCCACTCCACAACCATCACATAGCATTGGTACATTATTCCATCATGAAATCATAGATCTCAATCTAGGTGTTACCGATTTCCCAATAATATCATATATAGCAAATGAATTCAATCCAGGATAATAATATTGTATATAGTTGCCATGTATCTGTAGTGTCCTCTAATCTGGAATAGTTCCATAGTCATTTCTTTCTTTTCATGACCTTAGAAACTATATGTAGTATTTTGTGCACTGTTTCTCAAACTAGGACTATCCAGTATTTATCATGATTAGACTTGGGTTAGGGATCTTTGGCAGGATTATCATAGAAGAGATGCTGTGTGTTCTCTTCCTGTATCCTATCACATAGTACATGATTTTGTTTCACCTCATTGCTAGTGATGCTAACTGATGGTAACTAAAACTATTTCTTTTCTATAAGGTCACTCATTTTTTGGTAATTAACAGCTATTGGTAGGGAAATTCTTTGAGAGTATGTGAACAATTCATTATTTTTCCACTTTCACTACCTAGCTTTAGCATCCATTAATATTTCTCACCTAAATTAATTCTTACCATGATTGTTGCCAGCTGGTGATTTTTTCATTCAAACATTTCTTTTGTGTCTATTAGCTGACATTCTACTAAGGGAAGTCTTTCTCTTCTCCTCATTTATGTCTTTGATTATATAAATATAAACTCACAATTCTTATTCCATTTAATGGATTCTGTTTTCATACTATGATACATACCTTGATATTCAGATTTGGCCACAAAGCATCCCTTCAAGTTTGATTCCGAGTTCTGTCAACATTCTCCAGCATTCTTAGAAGATTTCCTTAATCTGCCACAGTGAAATATCCAAGGTCCAAGAAGCCTGTTGTACTTTCCATCCAAGAAGTCCTACTTCTATTTAGTGGGAAAAGATATTCGGAAGCCAAAAATCAGGGTATTGGGTGTCACTGTTCCTAGGTCTTTTCCATAGTCAGAGAACAAACGTATATACACACACACACAAACACACACTTCCATCTGCAATGCATTCTAGTATTACCTCTTTCTGTATTTATAAGTCCTTCAACATTAAGAATCTACAGTAATGAGGAGACATCATCTTCAATACATTTCTTGTTTTGTCAGTCTCCACTGCACAAAGCCGGACTCCCACTGCTGCCACCTTACCCTACCTGGGCTGCCACACTCCGCTTCTGACCACTGCCATTGCTAGCCCTGTGCAGATGCCCTCTTCACCTCTCAGTCTCTGAATCCTTTTCTGGGGCTTTCCTCATAGCTCAGTCAGTAAAGGATCTGCCTGAATTGCAGGGGACCCAGGTTTGACTCCTGGGTTGAGAAGATCCCCTGGAAAAAGAAATGGACACCCACTCCAGTGTTCTTGCCTGGAGAACTCCATGGACAGAGAAACCTTGCAGGCTACAGTCCATGAGGTCGCAAGAGTCGGACACAACTTAGTGACTAGACCACCATCACCACCACTCATCCACTTGAACTCTAATACTCTTCACTAGGCTGCCACTGATCTCTACATAAGTCGCCCTTCTCACGTGGTGTGGACTCTAACAACCAACACTAGACTCAATCTACTCAGTCACCAACTACCTTTGCTCACATACTTGCACTACTACTCTGCTCTGCGTGGACGCCATCCTCACCAAAGTCAGACTCTGGCGATCTATACCAAGATGCGTGGATGTTACCCTCACCCAGTTTGGGCTTCCAGTACCCTATGCTGGGCCTAATCTCCTTCATGGAGACTTACCTTAATAAGCCCAAGTGGCTTTTAGACCAAATTCTCAGAAAAGAAGCAATTCAATCCTTTTTGATTTATGATTTTTCAGAATTTCTATCATTTCTTTCACCTTAGTTCACTTTTCTATCATTTCCCTCATTTCTTTCAGTTAGTTTACTTTGAAATGTCGCATTGAGTTTCTGTTTTGGGGCTGTGTTTTTCTGGTATTGTTTGCTATATGCATGGGATTTGTTTCATTTTTTTTCTAATATATACATGGGGTTCATTTGCAGTCCTTTTATGTCAAGTATATTTTTGTATTTTTTCCATAGGGAGAATTTTAAGTTGGAGATTGCAAAGGACCAGGTGACATTTCGTAGGTTCATCTTTTTTTCTCAAATGAACTATAGTTGATTTCCAATGTTTTGGGTGTACAGAAAAATGATTCAGTCATATATCTATATATATTACATATATAATATATAAATTCTTTTTCAGATTCTTTTCCATTATAAGTTATTATAAGATATTGAATATGTTCCCCTGCAACATACAGCAGCTTCTTGTTGTTTGTTTATTTTATGTATAGCAGCATATATCTATTAATCCCAAATTAATCTCTCCCCATCCTTTCCCCATTGGTAACCATAAGTTTGTTTTCTATACCTGTGAGTCTATTTCTGTTTTGTAAATAAATTCATTTGTACCATTTTTTTAGTTTTACATATAAGTTATGTCATATATTTGTCTTTCTCTGACTTAATTTCACATAGTATGAAAATCTCTAGATCCATCCATGAGAGTGCAAATGGCAATATTTCATTTTATATGGCAGAGTAATACTCCAGTGTGTATCTATGTGTTTGTGTGTGTGTGTGTGTGTGTGTGTGTGTGTATCAATTTATCCACTCATCTGTTGGTGGACATTAAGGTTGCTTCCATGTCTTGACAACTATAGTGTTGCTATGAACTAGCTTCATCTCTTGAATGCACTGAAAGCAAAGTAAACTTTGTTTTTGTCTTTATAAAGCAATCTCTATAATAATATCCAAGATTTGCTATCTCTTGTTTCCTCCCCTACCAATATTTGAACTTCTGTCGATTTCTTAATCTTTTCCCCCTGCTTAATTTCATTTCTACTGACAGTTCCTTTCTTCCTCAGAAGGAATTTTTTCAGAAAGAATGTGAGTGGCAGAAGTCTATATTTCTCAGATCTTTGAAGGCTTACACTACTCTAGTAGACTCTGATTTTTTAGATGGGAATTTTCTTTTTACTATCCTACTTGTTGTGGAGATTTATAAACCACATTCTAGCCTCCAAAATGTCCCAAATGGAAGCCATAATCCTGCCTAGACAGTCCTAAGCAAAGTTTTGCAATCAACCCAGTAACTCCACAGTAAACACCTCAGCCTCCTGACTCACAGCCTCTTCCCAGCTCCAGCTAGCTCATAGAATCCTTCCTGGTGGCCATTAGTTTGCCTAAGAGCCAGTGGGCAGGTTTCCCTGCCCCAGTGAATCCCTGACAGAACAAATAAATACCCACGTGGTTGAAAGATTGAGTACAAATCATTTTTTGTTTTTCCAGTTTTTCTTTGTCCCCATTAGCAATACCTTACCAGCATAAATCAAGAAATCCACACACATTTGTGTATCAAATACACATGAGGCACATTTTGAAATTCAGCGGTTGTTTTAGAGCCCAGTCCATGAAAACATGAGGTCAGATTGGAAGCCTCCATCATATAATGTCTCTAAACAGTGTCTATTGAGGTTTTAGACCCAGGTTCCTGGATTCCAATACAATTATGGCTTGTATAAAGTTTGCAAACAAAAATTGTGAGATATGACTTTCTGACAATTTTCAATAATGAACACCTTTCTTTTGGAAATCTATGATTTGACACACATTTATATGAAAGAAACCCTGTTTCTCCTAATATTACTAAACCCTTCAGCTTGAAAGTTCCATACAATTGGTTTGTCTTATTTGATCCCTTTTGCCAGCTGAGGTTCACCGCCCACCAAGGCACCATTGGCTGGAACAGAACACTGGGCCTGAATCTAGAGTAGCTGCACTTGATCAGGGAAGGGCCTCCCTCCCTGTTCCCTCTACTTCCCATTTGCTTCTGTAAAATGTAAGGAGTGAAGCGGCACCACAACTGGACCCAGAAAATCAGGGGGTGATGGGGGCCGTAACATGGGGCAGTGTGGGAGTCAGATCTCATGGAAACCCGAGACAGGAAGCAGACAGGACAGACTCGGGGAGCCTGGACCTGGAGTCTCCCGGATGCGGATGCGATGAGGAAGCTTGAGGGGCGTCGCCACTGCGCTCCCTGGAATCCTTGCTTCCGCCTTGCTATCGCCCTGGCGCCAGTCTCCAGCTTGTCACCCAGCGTGTGCCTGCTGCCCTCCCTGCGCCAGCTACTGTCCTCTCGCTGCACCTCGACTTTAATGTGAAGCTGCCTCTTGGACCATTCTAGAAACTAATCACACATCACAGTGAGTCCTCCGTGAATCATTTCATATTTGGAACCTGCTGCTACTATCTCCATTCTACATAAACCAATTAAACGACCCTGAATGGAAGGCTCTACCACATTTTCTACTTTGCAAGATGTTAAAGTAGAATATTCATGCTAATATGATACAGTTTGAGGGAAATTCCAGCATAAATTGAAAATATTTAGTTTGTATAATAAAATAATTTGTATAATAAAATATTAAAAATATATTCTTCTATTTATGAAAATAGAATATAGAAGAACTAATAACCAATCATAAGCCCAATTATCAAGAGGAATATTACAAAGCATGACATATTTTACATATATATACGTACACGTGTATAATTATACACCTAAAAAATAGTAGTGTCTATAGATTCTAGCACACAGAAAAGTTAATATGGTAAAAAGAAAAAATTTTTTTTAACCAAAAGTGAGTAAGTAATAACTTGGGAATTATTTTCATTTCACAGAGAATTATCTTCTAATAAAAATTGTGGTGAAGATCTGAAACTTTTATCTCTCTTAGACATCTTCTGTTGCAGGACTGTACCAGTAGATGAAAGACATTCAGTTTTCTATCCATGAGCACACTGGATGTAAAAAAATATTTAAATATTTTTGAGGACTAGGTGGTCGAGTACTGCTCACATGCCAGGAGACAGGGTAGCTGACCACCACTCAGCCAAGTGCCCATCCTGATATACTTGGCTTTGAACACGAAAATAAGATAACATGATTAGAAACAAACAAAAATCCTGATTCTCGAGTGCAGTATACTGACTATTCCTTTCACGGAAGTTGGTGTTTTCTACTTTCACAGTGACTTTCACGAGCCCCTGTTGAATACCAGCCCTTTCCGGCTGCCACCAAATACCTCTTCTACTCTCTTCCCAAATATTCCCACAATCTCTTGTGATTTCTTGTCACTATTTTAATACCCTCTGCTTTCTCCTGACTTTCTCTCAGACCATTAGAAAAATACTCTGCTCCCTTTACCAAAACTTTAGAACTCTGAAGCTAGCATCAGACCTAAGAGCAAGTAAAGCTTGCCCGGAGATATCAGGTAGTTAATAGGTGAGAACCATCCAGAAGGCAGAGTTGGCTTTGGGGGGGCCTATGGCTTTGCACTTTGCTGTTAATGGAAGCAATATCAGAAGAAAGAGCATCCATAGTAGATCTACTGGAACACAGTAGCGGGGTCTGGATTCCGAGAAAATGTGAGATGATGTGGCCAGGGGGTAAGGAAAAGGAAAAAATAACTAGGAGAGATGGTTTTTTAAAATCATAATTATTTTATTTGTTGTTTTATGAATACGACACTACTACCTTCGAATGTTCAGATTTTTTTCCAGATCGTTACATTTGTCTTCAGTGCAGCAAAATGTTTCTCTATATAAGTCATGAAATATCATGAATGATCCCTCTTCACAAGCCCTACAAGACAGCACTGAGTATCTGTAGTGATATCTATCTAAAGAGAATGGAAAAGTAAATGTGATCACCTTGCTTGATCTCACCATCTTCCTAGCAATGACATCTCCCAGAACCTCAAAAATCTCCTAAACACAGGAAACTTGCCCCAAAGCTATATCTGCATTTCATCTATGTCTCTCTAAACAGGACCAGGCAAAAGATATCTGTCTCCCAGACAGCCTCCATCCCAGGTGTGTGTACGGAGAATCCCACTTTCCCACTCAGCGATGGTCCCAGTCTCCCTCCACGTGTTGAGTCCAGGGATCTCGGCCACCACTGATAGTATCTTTTGTCTCTTTCTAACCCCACTTACCTGCAATACGATCATAATAGTAAAAGTTGTCTGTGACACAAGCTCTTTTCAGGCCAGCCATTTTAAATTTCCAGCAAGTTTTCATCCCTTGGAAGCAACTGAATCCATCGTGGAATTCACATCGAAAGCAAAACTGAATATCTAAAGGAAGAGAGGAAGACTTTGATGCAGAATTCTAGGGACAGGGATTCTGTTCAGAAGCCCACCCCCACCTGGAAACCTTTACACTTAAGTGGTGTAACACACACAGGAGGGATGCAGACACCCTCCCAGCTTCTGTCAGGGGGTCGTCACTCCCCTCAGGAAGTTAAAGACCTCCCCCTCTCACCCAAGGCTGGGGGCTAAAAGAAGACACTAGAACAGTCAGTGGGGAGAGGGGAGTGTAGCCAGGGAGGGTAGAGAGATACTATGAAAAGAACTCAAACATGTCCCCTCCCTTCGTGGCGTTATTTATCCGAGAACCGGAAATGAACTGCACCGTACATTTTCTCACACTCAGGACTCTGTCTCCTGCGAAGAGAAGAAGAAAAATTCTCCTTGAACCACATCACACCAGTCAAGTCACCAAGTCCCTCTCCTCCTGCCCATACAGTCCCTGCCCACCCATCTGCCCACCAAGTACCGCCCTCCAGGCTCACTCTCATTCATGAAGAGCACCGTGAACACGCTCATCAGAAGCAACCGGGACATCCGGGGGCCCATTCCTGCAGAGGTCCCAGTAGGAGGCCCCAGCCTCTTTTATCCCCACCACCTGCCCTCAGGCATCCCACTAGAATCGCAAAGTCATAAATTTCAGGTCAGTCTACTTGAATCCTCTCTCTCCAGTGTTCCCAGGAGACAGTACATCCTGTCTATTCCCACCTACTTAGAACTCAGGCCAAGCAGATGTCCTGTTTCATTTGATTAGATCCAGCATAAAATACTAATCAATGCTGGTATCCAATCTCTCTCCCTAGCACCTCTTCACACGATGGTATTTCTGCCTGTTGGTCTACACAACAGGTGTATATCCACACCCACGTGATGTCCACTCAGCTACAACAAAGCTGGGGCCACTGAGCATCTGGGAGTGAGTTTCTCAGGTCCCTGAAGGTACCACAACCCTCCCGGACGCTCACCTCAGCCGATTCCCCAGATACAGTCTGACTGCCCGGTGGAGCATCCTTCTCTGAGATGGATGGGAGAGCCCAGGAAAATAGGCGATGAGGTGAAAGTGATCCCCGCTTCCCTCCAGCTTTATTCATTAAAATTTTGAGTGGGGACAAAGACCAAGAATGATTAAATGGAGAGACAAACGCTCGGAGTGATGGGGAGAAAGAGGAAGAAGTGCTTCGATCACTCGCTCGAAAGGGATGTGGCGGGATTAGAAAGTTAGAGCTAAGGATACGCATGTGTACATGCGCATACCCCAAACTCCCTGACCACAGTTCCCAGCCCCCTTTCCTGTTTGGCATTTTCTCCAGAGTACTTAACCCACTTTGTCCTTCTCTGGCCTCTCCTTCCTTATGGCTATTGTGTCTCTCTCGCCTCACAAGAGCAGAAGTTGCACAAACACAAGGGTTTCGTGTGCTGCGCTGCTTTCTTCTCAGCAGCTAGAATGATGCCTTGCACAGATCAGATAGGCAGAGACGCCCGATGAGAAACTGGATGGGACGATGAGTGTGGTTCACCTGAGAGGCACAGGGAATGGGGCCTCTGCGGTGACAACCTGATTTCAAGTTCCTGGCCTTCACCTTGTGGTTAGGAGTCACAACACAGAAGACAGGCGGTGGTGATGGCAGGTCGCCCTTCTGGGGGAGGGAGGGAGTGTGGGGGCTGATTACCTGAACAGGCTTGTCCCCAGAGCCACACACACAATCTACCCAGGTGAGATCCCTCATGTAATCTTCATCCGGAGAGGACCCCACACACACCTGGGATGGGAGCCCAAGAGTGTTGCTTGTCTGCTGTGTGACCTCAAACAGTTACTGAACGTCTCTGTGCCCTGTGACTGCATAGGTGAGACAGGACCTCTCAGAGCTATATCTGATACCTTTGTTCGGACTTAATAGACTCACTCCTGGGTAATGGCAAAGGGGAGGGGCCAAACACAAAGACGTCTCAAACAGTCTTTGGGCATGAGACCCACTTCATCTTTTGAATTCTCTGAACAACTTCGTAGGTTGGGAATAATTGACCCACTTCATCTTTTGAATTCTCTGAACAACTTCGTAGGTTGGGAATAATTGACTCCAGCTCACTGCTGACCCAGGAGCACTGAGAGCTGCAGCATCTCCCTCCAGATGTCACAAGGCGCACACCTGTCTGATTTAGTGGGCTGTTATCCATCCACTCCACCGTGCTGTCTCCTTTTCTCTAGAATCCGGAGAACGGCTCCCAGGGCTCGAGGTCTAGAGGGACCTGCACCCTGAATCATCACATGGCAGGGAGAGATGGGGAGAATGGCTAAGGAAAACACCGTCTCATAAAAATATAAAATCTCTCTCTTGCTTGCAGAGAAAACACTATTCATGGGCAAACTTCCACTGAAACTCGGGCTCCCAGAAGCCTGGCTGGGATTTAAGACTTACCGCCATTGTCAAGGAAGTAATTCGCATAGGGACCACCTTTGCATGTCTTGCATTTGGAACATGTGAGACCCATGCAGAAATTCATGGCCAGAACTCCTTGGGAGTTTACACCCTTCTTGCTGTACTTCACTTCCCCTCTTAGACGTGAGGCCCAGCATGGCAGGAGATTTTCTAACTTTGTGGGAGAACCATTTCAAAAGGTTGCTGCTGCTGCTGCTGCTAAGTCACTTCAGTCGTGTCCGACTCTGTGCGACCCCATAGATGGCAGCCCACCAGGCTCCCCCATCCCTGGGATTCTCCAGGCAAGAACACTGGAGTGGGTTGCCATTTCCTTCTCCAATGCATGAAAGTGAAAAGTGAACGTGAAGTCGCTCAGTTGTGAACGACTCTTAGCAACCCCATAGACTGCGGCCCACCAGGCTCCTCCGTCCATGGGATTTTCCAGGCAAGAGTGCTGGAGTGGGGTGCCATTGCCTTTATTTTGTTATAAACCTGTACAGCGGAAATATGGTATCCCTACCACTGTGCAACATGACTCTATGGGATTCACTATTTCTATTTCCCCAGGCAAAAGTGAACTGAACGTGCTCCCCAGTGCCAAGGCATAGGACATAACAGAGCTAAGAGTTTCGGCAGATGTTGGCATTTGGGAACTTCAGGAGCCATACAGTCCCACCAGCTGGAGTAGTATTGAGGCGTCAGTCAGCACAGAATACCCTGAGAGGTCACCAGTCCAAAGACAGCCATGGTCTGCCACTGAGTTCTGGCTTGTCAAGGAGAAGCGCCCAATGGTGGGGCTGGTTAGAGGAACGACATGCTAAAGGTTAGCTCTTAGTAGGTGGGTGCATGTCTTGTGTGTTGGAGTGGGTGGGAAGATCAAGAACAGGTTCTTTCAGAACAGTCTTTGAAGTCAGGGACTCAGGTTCAGCACAGACTGGTTTCTCTCAGATGAGTGAGCTCCAAGGAAATTAACTAAGCTGTCATTCACCGAAACAGGGTGGCATCAGGAGTGCTACTCCTCAGAATACTCAAAGACTGCAGAAATACCCAAAAGATTTTTTATTTCTAAAAGGCACTCAGCTCAAGTGTCCTGGGAATCATTCCCTTGTATCTTTTCCCCCATCTCCAGACTTCCTTTCTCATCAGGATTTTCGGGGAGTCCCCAGGAGCCTTTCTAGATGCCAAACTCCTAGCTACAAGTAGCTTTTCTCCAGGAGGAGGCAGAAGGGAGTTGGTTCAGGATCATTAGAAAAGACTCTATTCCCAGACCTAGTGCAGAGTCAGGCACAATTTCCCGAGTCCTGAATGCTGAGTTGACTCTCCTCTTCCCTATTTGCCTTCCCAAAGACCTGACCTGGAGTTCATTCATTTCCCCCTACCTTGGGAAAAATTAAAACCCCAACTCTTCAACACTATCCACAATCCGTGACTGAAAGACAGCCACAAAGTTAGAGAATGATCACAGAGCCACAGCTCTTCAATGCTGTGACCACAGCATCTGTAGCTGTACCCTGTGAAGTGCTCATTCTCTCAGGCCTCACTTTGTGATACTATTGCAATCTTTGTCTCTTTGCCTATATTTTCCTGAACTTTCTTTCTTCATAGCGCCCTTTATCTCTCATTAATAACGTGCTTCTTCCCACTGAAGCTAGGATGCCACAGGAGTGAGGTTAATGCCGACTTTTTTTCTCCTTTGTTTACCTGGCAGTCCAGGGGAAGGACCACAAATTGTTCCTGTCATTACACACAACAGGTTATATCTTAGGTCATACAGGTCATTTAAGATTCAAGCTGTTTACTTTTTAGACAGCCAAATTCTATAAATGTAAAGCAATTGTCTTGGAAGGTTTTGGTTACATAAGAAAGGTGGGATGGTCTGATAACCACTGTGCTATAAGTCACAATTTTTTATGTACCCAGAAGAACAGCTCCCATATCTGCTTTTTGGTTTGTAATGTGAGAATAACGAAACATCTTGCTGCCTCCTTCCCTCAAAGGGAATAGTGAACAACAGTCAGCCTTAAAGTATGGTTCAAAAACAGCAGTTTCAGAATTTCAGCCAAGTCTTTGTGCAACCGTTGGTTGGCAATCAGGCACCAAAGAGTCTATTGCTTATAAAAACGGGATCCAACATGTGGTTGCCAAGAGGGAGGGAGTATGGCGGAGGGAAGGATTGGGGGTTTGGGATTAGCAGATGCAAACCAGTATATGCAGAATGGATAAACAACAAGGACCTACCATATAGCACAGGGGACTGCATTCGATGTTCTGTAAGAAACCATGATGGAAAAGAATATGAAAAGGAATAGACATGTATAGCTGAATCACTTGGTTACACAACAGAAATTAACACAACATTGTAAATCAACTATCCTTCAATACAATAAATGAAAAAAAACTGGATCTATACCCCATATGTCTCTATATCTGAGGCCACTGACCATGGTTTAGGAGAATAAATGAAGTAGGTCCTTTTATCATTCTGCCTAATAAGGTGAAACAATGTTCCTAGGGTTGGCATAAATTTTTGCAGATTACATTTAGGAGAGTATTTCTCTTACTGATTATGAGCTAAACCGACTGTGTTGTCTCTGAGAATCAATTTTTCAGAGAATGATAAGCTTCTGTATATGTGTGGCTGTGTTCACATGTGTGAGCCTCTGTGTGTGTGTGTGTGTGTATGTATGCAGGTGCGTGAATACCATTATTTTCCTGCTGAATGGCGAGCAAGATCAAGGAGGACATACACATCTTATGCTGATAAGTGATCTTAAGCAGGAGGGAACTTGGCCCAGCAACACCAACCAGGACTGTTTTATGGATCCCAAGATGCAAAACCCTTTTGGATGGGCATGCCAGTGATGACGACCTTTGGACCACAGAGCATTCCTCCTGTTCTCCTCTAGGCTACCAAGGATCTTTTGCTTAAATACAACCCCAATGCCTGTCTGAACAATGCACTTTGGGTGAAAGAATCTGACTTATTGTACATCAGAATATATACTAGGGGGCAGGAAGTGGGTCTGTTCCTGAGGGTAGGACTTAGGGCATGTGAGGGTACCTTTTCAAAAGGATGGAGGGGATTTACACTACAGAGGATTTAAGAGGGCAGAGAGACAACCATAGCCAGGAGCTGGATTTTGTCCACCTGTGATGAGTTTTCTTTGGTTTTGGGGTTTATGTCCCTCAAACCATGAGAATAGGTATATTTTGTGTATAGTTTAAAATTTTTGCTTCTCTTGTTAAACCACACATTTTCAAGCATCGTAACAGTCTACAATTGCAAACATTCCTACAACCTTTTATTGCGGTATTACTAGGAGTAAACAAGTGGGCAGGAGAAGCGTGGCTTCCCCTCTTTTGTCCTTCTGCAGAACCCCAAACCGTGACAAGCGGCGTCTCAGCAGTTGGGCATTGTGCTTCAGACTATCTGGCTTCAGATTCCAGACGTGCCTCCCACTAATGACGTAATCATGCACAATTTAACTTCTCTGTGCTTTCCTTTCCTTATTAATTAAAAAAAAAAGGCCAACTTTAGTGTATATATCTACTACTAATTAAGTTAATCTTTAAAAGTAATTTACTAACCTCATAGGTATTTTGTGACAATGAAATGTGATAACATATGTAAATGGTTTAGAAGAGTGTTTACTACAAGAAAATGTCCATTAGATGCTTATGACTATGATTAGTATATTGGGAGGAAACCAAAGAATTCTAAAACATGCCTAAGATCTAATTCAACAAAGGTTCTCATGGAGCTAAAACTAACATGGATCATCAACTACATGTAACTAGTACAGAAGTGAACATGATCATACAAATCCCCTTTACTCCCAAATGAACTTGCAAGAGAAGTCCTTTAAAGGGGGCTTTATAAGAACAGACACACAGCCTGGAGAAAGTGGTTTGAATTGCTCTTGGATCAACCACTGAAGTGTGGAAGGCAGTCAGCCCTTAGGCAGAGAGGCAGCCAAGAGTGAGAGACAGCCTTCAGAGATCCGAATTAGATACTGTTAGGCCTTCAAAGTAGTGACGACAACCTGTTCATAGCCCTGGACCAAGTATTTGGCCTTACAGATAGTAGCAGAAATTGGCATGTTCAATTTCTGACCACATATCGGAGAGAGAGAAAAACTCCCTGCCAAGGTATTAGGGTTAGAGAAATGGTTCGAGAGGCAGAGGGAAGGGAGCAACATAACACAGGATTAGGAAAAGCAATGATTTTCACAGTAAAATACTGCATAAATTTAGATTTCTGAAGAAGAGCTCTCTCACTGTTAATTAAAGAGGGAGAAGAGAGAAAAGACATTCCGTCAGCCTAAAAGAGAATATGTAAGGTTTAGAGCTGACATTCTAGGTTGAAGCTTAGCCTTCTTATTAGAGACTAAGGTAGATAGATACAGGCTGGCAACCAGGGTCCTGCACACAGATCCCATGGCTTCCGAGACTGGGAGAAAGTATAAAAAATAACAGACTTTATTTTACTTTTTACTTTTGGCGTTTGCAGTAGCCAACTTTATTATCCAGGGATGAAATGGGATTTGTTTCACAACTAAAACAAAGGTGACATTATTCAAAGATAGACATTCAAACTCAGATTATGTAGAAGACAATAGCCTTGAAAGCCAGATAACTGTTTGTGGGAAAAAAATGGAAAGGGATTAGCCAACTCTCTTTAGCTCCTTCTCAAGTCAATAATTAAAACTGAGGTACTCAGAGAAAACTTCATGGTTGAGAGTGAATGTGCCCAAAGACTATAATGCCTAGGTCTACTGTATCATAAAAAGACATGTATGATGTAGAGGAAGGAAAAAAATCAGTGTACTCTACTTTTCCAGCTCCAGGAGAAAGCTGGGAGGGTTGGCAGAAAGAACAAGAAAGCAAACATCTCATTTATCCCTGGTGGGCTCTAGAAGTGGAATCTGACAGGTTGGCAGAGGAAAATCTTGCCCTATTTCCTATCTGGGACATTGGGAGGGAGTTCCCCTTACATAATTGTCCTCTACTGATCTGGGCAGAGGCTTCTCACAGTGACCATGGGGGAAAAGCATAGACAGCAAAAGGGGACCCCAAGGAGAGCTTTTCTAAACCACCCTACTTCGTGTATGAAGTGGACACTGAGTTGAAAGCCAGTGGGCCTGCCTTGGGGTTTGCTGTGGGACACGAAGATGTCCTAAAGACATAGACTTGTGGGGAGGGCGGGGGTGGGCACTGGCAATGGGTTGGGGGAGAAACGAGCCAATGGGCTCAATGAAGGTCTCAGTCAGTCAGCAGAGGCTAAGAGGCCATTTTCCCTTTCCATTCAGCAAAGGGAAAATGGCCTATGTTTCCTGGGAGTACTGCCTGAGGCATAAATTAAAAATGGACCATGAGTTCACCAGGTACAGAGTATGGGCACCAGAAAAATGCAGTGTGACTGTACATGGGGAATTAGCATGAGACAAATCTGTGGGTTCCTTGACAATTAAAGTCAAGTCCCAGGGACTGTTTTTTCTGAGTTGAGTGATTGGAGACACAAATCAATACTATTCATGTATTCTGCCACCAAATGTGTTTTGTTTGGCCTTCATGGCACAGTACTGCAACACTAAATACCAGAGTAAATCACACAAATATCCAGATCTGTGGATACTTTAAAATCCACATTAAAAAAGATTTTGTGTATTTTGAATCAATGAAGTATTTGTCAGTGCTGAACCTGAAATACTGCATGGCTACCATAAGCCCGAGTTCCACAGCTGCTGCCTTTTCGGTCAAGGGTTGTCCAGTTTCTTATAGCCTCTATTGCTCTCTATTTTCTCCAGATGTAACCAATTTAACCTAATTCGTAACACCTGGTTGGCAGTTTTACACTCAACATGCAAATATTAGTTAGGATTCTACTGTTTGCAAGTATCAGTAATAGGAATCAAAGTAGCTTAAATAAAAAGGGGAATTTCTTCTAAGGATACTCTGGTGTCTCATGGCATACAAGGAAAGACACAGGAACAAATTTTAATATAAACACACCAAATACCCCCATCTTTTCTGCCCCTTCCATGAATATACGTTTTTCTTTTCTCTGGCCAGAGAGAGAAAAGAGGAGCTCTCTCTGGCCATTATTAAGAGCTTCAAATTTACATCTCCTCTGCCCTAGGAAGGAGCCAGCCCACTTTGGAACCCAGTCCCTTTCTGAATTCTTTGGAAAGGACACTGAACAATGCAGCCTTAGGGAATCGCCCACTGTGCGTATCTGCTGCACCACAGTGCCTCTAACCCTTCCCTCCTCCTCCCCACCTCCAGGCACAGGAGGTTCCCATCCACAGCCTCTGCTGTCAGGCAGGACAGGTGCTATTTCTGGCCATGGCTGTCCATGATGAACCACTGAATAGAAAACCCTGGCAGGATGATGGTCTTTTTGCACAAATGTTGTTCCCAGAATGCTGCAAGATCATACTAGTTCAGAAAAAGTATGGAATCTTCGTCTAGTCTCCCTCCCTGGAGGGAAGATAAAGAACTGTGCTGAGCCACTACAGAAAACAGTATGGAAGTTCCTCAAAAAACGAAAAACAGAACTGCCATATGATCCCGCAATCACATTCCTCAACATATACCTGGACAAAACTGTCATTCAGAAAGAGACATGAACCTCGGCATTCATAGCAGCACTATTCACAGTAGCCAAGACACAGAAGCAACGTAAATGTCCATTGATAGGGGGATGGACAAAGAAGTTGCGGTATATACACACACGCGCGCGCGCACACACACAAATGGGTAAAAAAGAGGTGGTATATACATGCAGTGCATGGAGTACTCCTCAGCCATAAAAAAAAGAATGAAATAATGCAACATGGATGGACCGAGAGATGATCATACTAAGTGAAGAAAGTCAGAAAGACAAATACCATGTGATATCACTCATATGCGGAATCTAAAATATGACACAAATGAACATATCTATAAAACAGAAACAGACTCATAGACATAGAGAAGAGACTTGTAGTTGCCAAGAGGGAGGGAGGCTGGGGAGAAAAGAATTGGGAGTTCGGGATTACCACATACAAACTATTATATATAGAATGGATAAATAACAAGGTCCTACTGCATAACACAGGGAACTATATTCAAAATCCTGTGATAAACCATAATGAAAAAGAACATATATATATACATATAATGGAATCACTTTGCTGTAAAACAGAAATTAACACACTATAAATCAACTATATTTCAATAAAATAAATTTCAACAAAAAGGAGAACTGCCCTGATTTTGAAAGAGCAGTGCCCTTCAGAACACAAGTCAGAATTAGACAAATCAAAACCAAAAGAAAATGAAGCTATAATGGCGCAAGAAATTCTTAGAAGATTAGGAAGAAAAGCAAGTAAACAGCAAATAAAGAAAACAGTCTGATTCAGTCTGACTCTGCTCAAAGAAATATTTTATGCTTGAAGACAGGTCTCTTGGGACCAGTAAAAACCATTACAGAAATTAATCATGCAGCATTATTATTTCCAAGCCAAATTATATTTCGAATTTTTTAATATTTTAACTTCATTTAATTTTCTAGTTATAATAGATGGCTGTTATAATTTTAAACAATTTTAGGAATGTAAAAAGAAGTTGATGTTTTTGCCTATTCCCCTCACACATAACATCCACTCTCAAATCACATACTTTCAAGGTAAGCAGTTTACAGTGTGATTACAACCGAATGGAATTAAATTCCTCAGTAAGAAAGCTAACAATTGGAACAGAAAGCCTCCTCCACTAGCGGAGTGGAGAGACCCTAAAGCAGTCCTGATCCCACGGAAACACTTTCTCTCCCAGGTAACACCCCCTGCTGGACAACGTTGTGATTGCCACAGGATTAGGCTGCTCTTCTTGAGGGTCCATGGAGAAGCAGAGGCGTTGTCTCAAGGCTTTCTTTCCTTCAGCAAATATTCACTGATCCCACCTCTAGATACGAGGAGCTGTCCCAGGAGCTGAGCAGACAACGATAAATATCATAGCCAGTGGTTCCTATTCTCATGAAATGTACATGCAAGTAATCAGCTAAAAGAATGAAGGTTGATATATGTTATTAACAATCTGAAGAGGGTCCTGGGTGTAAAACACAAAATGATTAGGTAATCAGGGAAGAGCTCTGGAGATTGTGCCATTGAGAGAAAGAAGAAGGAATATTTGTTCAGTGGACGGGAAGGATATACAAAGATCCAAAGTCAAGTTAAAAGGGTATGTTTTATTCAAGGAAATCAAGGAAGAAGAGGGCTGCAGATTAATGAGATGAGAAACAAGGGAGAGTGACTTCCTTTTACTGCTGTGGGGAGAACAGTTTAGAGAAGAAGTGAAAACACCGATCAGGAGGTGCATGGAGTACAGTGTTTAGTATTAGTTTTAATAGTAAAGACAGAAAAATGGAAGCATCTGAGATACATTTTGAGTGAAAATGTACTGACCTACTAGGAGGGAGAGAGGAATGAATATCAAAGACGCCCAAGTACTTGGTATATGCTACTGGTATATGCTACTTGGTATACACTACTGGGTAGAAGTATCACGACTCACTGAGGACTCCTCAAAGCGTGGCATGAAAAGGGGAGATGGTTCAACTTACACATATTACATCTGAGAGTTAAGTGAGCCATTCACGCAAAAATGGCAAAAAGGCAGTAATTTTGTGACTATGCAGCTCAGGAGATAAGACTGAGAAGTAACATTAAAGCAGGGGGAGGGATGCATGTGAAAGATATGATGGTTTTCTGTGTCAATCTGACTAGGCTAAGGGGTGTCCAGCTAGCTGATAAAATGTTATTTCTGGGTGCATTTGTGAGGATGTTTTCAGAAAAGATTAGCATTTGAGTCAGTAGACTGGGTAAAGAAGATCACTTTCACCAGTGAGGGTGGGCATCATCTAATCCACTGAACAGAACAGAAATGTGGAAGAAAGGCAAATGTGCTCTCTGCTTGAGCCAGGACAGGCACCCAGAATCCTGGTTCTCAGGCCTTCGGACTCAGACTTAATTATACCAGACTTTCCTGGTCCTCCAGCTTGCAGACAGTTGACTGTGGGACCTCTGGGTGTCCATAATCACATTAACCAATTCAATCAGCCATTCAATCAGTCAATCAATCCTATTGAATCTGTATCTTTAATACAGATTTTGGTACTGAGAATGGTTCTGCTTAGTTGCTCAGTCGTGTACCACTCTTTGTGATCCCATGGACTGCAGTCTGCCAGGTTCCTCTGTCTCTGGAGATTCTCCAGGCAAGAATACTAGAGGGTTGTCATGCCTTCCTCGAGGGGATATTTCCAATCCAGGAATCAAACCCAGGTCTCCCACACTGCAGGCAGATTCTTTACCAGCTGAGCTACCAGGAAAGCCCGAGAATGGTTCTAGAGGAACAAAGTTTTAAAGATGAGTTTTCTGTATCAGTTCTGGGGTTTTCTGAATTGGCTCTCTAATTTGATTTAAAGATACGAATGACTATTTCTAGTAGTATAGAGAGCAATGACAGACCACACCAAGATCTGGAAATAGAGATAAGCAATGTATCTCCACTGAATACTTCTAATCAGCCACTTACAAGAAACAAGAATCAGATGACTATATCTTTATACTTACTCCCCATCTCAGACAATGTGGTAAAAGGATGACTTTGGGGATTTGAAATTTCCAGCTCAAGGACCACATAAATGACTGGAAGCTTCTACATGTATCCATGCAGACCTTTAGCTCCTCCTGGAGCTAAGGGCTGAAATTGCTGAAAACCAAACACAGAACCTCATACTGTGTATCTACAATTAGAAAAGAATAGGACACTCTAAGTTGGAATGATAAATGTAGGGATACGGAGCCTCTAAATTCTGAAGAGTCTCCTTTGCTGGTGGAAGATTCTTCCCATCCCCATAATAATTTAATTCGACCATACTTAATTTCATTATACACATAGCTTTGATAGTTGTGGTAAATAATACCAAATATGAGACATGTATGCATATACTACCCTTAAAGAGCTGAATCTTCTTGGGAGGATAAGAAATACATACTTGGAAAAGTAATAAGAATAAAAAGCAAGGTATGAGTATCAGGGCTTAGGATGTAAATAAGAATGATTGGGAATACTATACTTGAGTTGGCCCTGTAAGTAGATTTAAAATGAAAGGATTTTAGAACTGAAACCAATTAACATAATATCTAATGTAACTCCATTTAATAACTGAGAAAACAAACAAAGAGAAACTTGTCCAAATTATGATAGCAATTTACTGCGAACAGAACTCTGGTCTCCTGATTCCTGACTCTTTGCTCTTTCCTTTGCAACCACTGTCTTTGTGACTGCTAAAAAAAGAAAAAAGGAGAGAAAGACAGGTGAGCAGAGAAGGCCCCTGTATAAGCACTAGGAGAAATGTACATCCTTGTCATACATATGTATGGATGATGGTATCATGCATATCATCAGCATCCTTCACTGCGGATATGTGAATGTTCAGTGAGTAGACTGGTGAAGGGCTCCTATTATGAAGTATCAAAAAGTAAGACTGGAATGGAATGAGCACCTTGGGATGAAAAGATAAGATTAAACTAAATAGTATATTAACAGTCTCAGTCTAGGTATTTTAGATGTTAAATAAGAAATAAAGGTAAGTGCTATAAGAATTCCAAAAAGGGTCAGATTCCAAAGGCTGAAAGTAATCAGGGCTGGCTTAGTGGAAGGGATAAATTGGAGATGAACATTCAAGAGGTATAGGATTTGAGAGAAGAGGATAATTTGGATAAGGTAAGGAAATCCTAGGACCTGGGAAATGAGGCTGAAAAAGCATGATGGCTCAAGATGGTGCAGAGTCCCAGGAAGGCTGAATTTACTCTGACAGAGACCACTGCAGGTGCTTAAGCAGAATAACTTAATTAACGTTTTAGAAAGACTCATATGGCAATGACGTATAGGATGGACTGAGCCAAGAGAATAAAAGGGAAGGCAAAGAGCTATTTTTCTAATAAGAATAACAAAGAATTTTATAGACTAAAGAATACTATACAATATTTATAATACCATGAGCTATTATTCCCATCAGTTCATGGGAAATAAATGGGGAAACCATGGAAACAGTGTCAGACTTTGTTTTGGGGGGCCCCAAAATCACTGCAGATGGTAACTGCAGCCATGAAATTAAAAGACGCTTACTCCTTGGAAGGAAAGTTATGACCAACCTAGACAGCATATTCAAAAGCAGAGACGTTACTTTGCCAACAAAGGTCCGTCTAGTGAAGGCTATGGTTTTTCCAGTGATCGTGTATGGATATGATAGTTGGACTACAAAGAAAGATGAATGCCGAAGAATTGATGCTTTTGAACTGTGGTGTTGGAGAAGACTCTTGAGAGTCCCTTGGACTGCAAAGAGATCCAACCAGTCCATTCTGAAGGAGATCAGCCCTGGGATTTCTTTGGAAGGAATGATGCTAAAGCTGAAACTCCAGTACTTTGGCCACCTCATGCAAAGAGTTGACTCACTGGAAAAGACTCTGATGCTGGGAGGGACTGGGGGCAGGAGGAGAAGGGGACGAGAGAGGATGACATGGCTGGATGGCATCACTGACTTGATGGACGTGAGTCTGAGTGAACTCCAGGAGTTGGTGATGGACAGGGAGGCCTGGTGTGCTGCGATCCATGGGGTCGCAAAGAGTCGGACACGAGTGAGCGACTGAACTGAACTGAACTGAGCTATTATTTCATAGACGCTATGCTAGCTTTTCTCATTTAATGCTCACAAAAACGATATGAAGGAAGTTGAATTATCATCTCCATTTTTAAAATGAGAAAACAGAACCTACATAACCTGCCCAGGTCATAAATCCAGGGAGTGGAGGAGTCAGAATTTGAGCCCAGATAACATGACCCCACAGCCTACAGTCTTAGCTTCTATGCCATATCCTTCAGTATTACTAAATGTGTCTGTATTACTAAATGTGTCAGTATTATTAAATTCTATTAAAGAATCCAAGAACAAAATAATTAGGGCTGAACTAGTGATTAGTAGGAAAAAGGAAATGTAAGGAAGAGATGAGACTTTACAAGGGAACAAAATGACAGAACATAGTATGTATGAGATACATGGGGATGAGAAAGAATGAAAAATGATCATCCCTTCAGGAGTGAAAACACAGGGAAATGATAATACCATTCATCCTTGGAAATCACACAGGTGAATCCAGAGGGGAAAGATGAGTAGTATTTCAGATATGTTGCATTTGGAAAGATGAAAAGATATCCATGTAGAAATCAGAGTATGCAGATAAGATACATTTTAGAAACTCAGGAGAGAGGAAGGATTGAAATTATAGATTTTTGAAATTATCTCACATAAAATGAATAGAGGAAGCAACAAAACTAAGCTCTTTAAGGGGGTGGGGGGGGGGGAAGAACTACCCTTTAGGGACCAGCAAAGTTGAAAGGCAGGAAAGCGGCAGGAGCAGAAGCAGGATAGGGCAGAGTTCAACAGATGAGACTTTCAAGAAGAGAGCAGCTGCCTTCTAATTCACTCTATATTCTCTCCTGGAAGATCTCATTCTCACTTATTCCTTACACTATTATCCACACACACGCAAGTAAGAAGTAAGAGAGGGCTACAATTGAAGGAGTTTGAATATGTCAACAAAGGGCTGAGGTAAGCAAAGATATCACAAAGGAGTCATTAACTTAAGCATGAGTATATAACTAGTTGAAAGCAATATTCGAATGTACAAAGACACATATGGGTTAATTAAACCAGTTAGGCTGAATCAGGGAAAGCATCTGGAAAAGGGCTGCATTACTACCAAAAGGTAAGGAAACTATGTTAATCTATATCACTCAGACGCAATCAGCAAAATTCAGATTAAGGGAAACACCACAGGACCAACAACCGGGCTCCTTCAAACGAAATGCAAGGGAGAAATATGGAGGTGAAACCTGTAGAATAAGAGAAGCGTGAAAGACCTATCAACCAATCACAACGTGTGAACTGGATAGGATCCTAGGTTAAACAAGCACAGTAAAGGAAAAAAAAAACTATGTGACAAGTAAATAAGAAAATACATTAAATATTTAAACGTGATAAGATTGTGGTTATGCTTTTTAAAATTCCTTTATGTTTTTAGAAATCATATTGATTATTTATAGATTTTTGATGCTTGATATTTGCTTCAGATAAATACAGGAGTTATGTGGATAGTGATATAGAAGTTGAGACTGCTATTCAGTCTCTCAGTTGTGTCCAACTCTTTGTGAACCTATGGACTGCAGCACGCCAGACTTCCCTGTCCTTCACCATTTCCAGGAGCTTGCTCAAGCTCATGTCCATTGAGTCGTGAGGCCATTCAACCATCTCATCCTCAGTCATCCCCTTCTCCTCCTGCCTTCAATCTTTCTCAGCATCAGGGTCTTTGCTAATAAGTCAGCTCTTCACATCAGGTAGCCAAAGTACTGGAGCTTCAGCTACAGCATCAGTTCTTCCAATGAATATTCAGAACTGATTTCCTTTAGGATTGGCTGGTTTGATCTCTTTGCAGTCCAATGGACTCTCAAGAGTCTTCTCCAACACCACAGTTCAAAAGCATCAATTCTTCAGCGCTCGGCCTTCTTTATGGTCCAACTCTCACATCCATACGTAAAGAGATTGGCCAGAAGTTAATTGCTGGAGCTGGGCATCGAGTTCATGCAGCTTCATTTTTTCCATATGTTTGAAATTTTCCTCACTACATTTTTTTTGAAGATGCAGTTTGCTTTGCAAGAATAGGATTTTCTTCCATTTACTGTAGTTTAGATCACCATGGTTAAGTTTTCTTGACCTGGGTTATGGATTTCAAGGAATCATGGGGATTATCAAATCAGATCTAGACAAAGCTAGAAAATGAAGTGGTCCATCAAAAAACAAGGACTTAGAACACAAGGTTCCACCTGAAATATGACAGGAGATAGATGCTTCAAGTTATTAAAGGGTTTCAAAGCTAAAATTCTAACAGAAAGGACAAGAAATCAATAAGGGATGTGTTAAGGAGTTTGTTGAATGAGCAAACCAATAGTTAAGAAAAATGATTCTGTCCACTCTTCTAAGACAAAGTAGAGATTCAATGTCAATGAAAAAGACATGCAGGGATGAGATGACCAAACCGCAACATGGGATATTTGTTCATGAGAAAAGAATGTGCACTAAAGGCTTGTTAAGACACTGGAGATCTAGGGGTAGGGTCATTCAAACCTTTGCAAAACGACTTCTGTCATCTTCTCTGTTTATTCCTTTTTCCTCAACAAATCCAAAGCGCACAGGCCCTAGGATAAAGGTGGTTAAGAGTAAGGGATAACTGAAGTTTGGAGGAAAATGTTAAAGATCATTTTCTCCCTCTCACTCAATCCTGAATTTAACAAATCGTGTTAATTAAATCTGTCACCTTCCTATTTGCATGAGGTGGGGTATAGAACACTCAGGACGGGAAAGGACAAGTTGCTTTACATAGGTTGCAGGGAGATGACTAGGACCTTGAGCTGTGAAGACCTCTACCCTTTTTCTCTTCTAGGCCTCACCCTCAAGAATTCCCAAAGCCCTAGAACATTTTTTCCCAGGTATGTAAACGAAACAGCACTTAAGGGTTAAGATTATGGGAAGGGAGTGGAAGGGAGCCTTTAAGCTTAAGCGAGGGCTTCTTCTACCAAGGAAGTCGGAGTGGCGGAATCAGTCTGAGAGTCACGTTGGCAAGCGCTGGAGACACACAATGGGTCAAATCGGAGAGCCTAGGAAGCTAGGGAAAGGACTGCACTTTATACGGGTCTTTATACAGAAACTGCGCTCATCAGACTCCAGGGAGACTGCTGCGGAGCCGGGTGGGGTGGGGAGGAGGGGGCGGTGGAGGAGGCGGAATCGGGGAGGAGGGCTCCAAAAGAAGGAAGAGATTGATTTCCCGGAGGTAGACGGAACGTTTAGACTGCCCCTCCCCAAATCCAGCTATCTCGCTGTTAGGTAACCTCGAGAGTTAACCGAGCCTCAGAAGCCCGCCCCTCCCCTTCGAGCCACCTCCAGGCGACGCCGCGTTGCTTCCGGGTTACGTGCTCGAGCTTGGCGGCGTGCGGACCTCGCCGAATCCAAGCCGCAAGTCCCAGGGCTCCTCCCGCCCATGGGGAGGGCCAAGAGAAAATATGCACCAATCGGGACGTAGACTTGGAAGACGTTCACTCTCTGGGCCAATAAGAAGGTGGTGGGCGGGGCTTAGGGGGCAGTTCGCTCTTCGTGTTTAAACCTGGGCGGCCGGGCGGTTAACGGCAGCTTGGACGCGTTTGTGGTCCGTACGCCTGCGCGAGCTGCGGGAAGCTAACTGAAACTTGCGGTGGTGCGATAGCTGCGCCGCAGGACTCGGTGCGGCTGACGGACGTCGGCTGGGCGGGTAAGCGGGTAAAGGAGGAGAGAGGTGGTACACGGGCCTCCCGCCCACCCACGGCTATAGAGATGGGGCCCTGAGTAGCGAGGAATTGGAGTCTCCCTCCCGTGGTTGCCGGTCCCCCGGGCGCTCGGTGCAGAGCCCAGGTGTGGGGCCTCCGGAGGCACGTGTGAGCCGCGCTGTGCGTGCCCCCGGCGCGCCCGAACCCCGAGGTCACGTTATGCTCCCACTGCCGGTCCACTGCCCGCCGGCGGCTGCAGCGGCGAGGAGCCCAGGGGTCCGTCCACTCGGCTCTGCGAGGTGACCGGGCTTCGGGGCGGCGGGACCCGTGCCCGCGGAGGAGTCCCGCTTCCCCGGAGGCTGGCCGCGAGCATGCGAGACGATGACCACGCCCCGGGCCAGCTGGTGCAGACTCTGTTGTCATTGTGAAGGGGGAAATCTCTTCTCCCCTTCTAGTTGGTTTCACCTTTGTCAAATTCTGTATGTTACAGTGCGAGAAACTCTTTGCCTAGTGAGTTAGGATAGCGTGTAGAATTGAAGAACCCTATAGTCCTGCCCCAGAATGAAACAAAAAAACTTTTTTTCCTGGTTATAAAAGTTATACAGTCTCATTATTTTTAGAAATCCCGGCACTGTTAAATACATACTAAAAAAGGAAGAAAATACTCGAGATTCTATCAGCCACAGATAAAAAATCAGTGTTCATATTTGGGTTTATTTCAGATATTTACATGACTGTAAAATGTATTTATTTTGAATATAACAAAGCATTTTCATTTAAAAAGCAGATCATGCCTCAGTCCCTAGTAGTTTAGGAATAAGATATTTGATCCATATCGAATGTAGACATGCATTATCATTTTCAATGGGGGCATATTTCTTGCTGTGGCTCTCAGTTCAGTTCAGTCGCTCAGTCGTGTCGGACTCTGCGACCCCATGAATCGCACGCAACACGCCAGGCCTCCCTGTCCATCACCAACTCCCGGAGTTCACTCGGACTCACGTCCATCGAGTCAGTGATGCCATCCAGCCATCTCATCCTCTGTCGTCCCCTTCTCCTCCTGCCCCCAATCCCTCCCAGCATCAGAGTCTTTTCCAATGAGTCAACTCTTTGCATGAGGTGGCCAAAGTACTGGAGTTTCAGCTTTAGCATCATTCCCTCCAAAGAAATCCCAGGGCTGATCTCCTTCCGAATGGACTGGTTGGATCTCCTTGCAGTCCAAGGGACTCTCAAGAGTCTTCTCCAACACCTCTACTATGCCATATTATTTAACCTGTCCCCTAATGGATGGACATTTGTTTTTCTAATTTCATCAGAAAATAGTACGGTAGTGGTTACTTGCACACATATATGTTTGCATCTTGTCCAGTTTATCTCCTTAGAATAATTTCTTGGAAATGGATTGTGGCTTAGAAATAATGGTACAGTTTAAATTCCGATTCAGGGTGGGAGGGAGGCTAAACACGGAGGGGATACACACTTACCGCTGATTCCAATACAGCATGGCAGAAACCAATACAGCATTGTAAAACAATTAAATTCTGATTCATGATGCCAGAGCGCCCTCTGTAAAAACTGTCGGTTCCCCCTCCCCTCTCAACAGTACAGTGTTAAGAGGAGATATTTCTTCACACTCTGCCCTGCATTAAAAAATCTTACCAATCTAAAAGGATAGCTTGATGTTTTTATTTGCATTATTAATGATATGGAACTTTTATGTTTATTAGTCATGATTTCTTTGATAAATCATCTGTCTTTTGTCTATTCTGCTGGTGTTTGTACCTTTTAATAGCTTTCTAAGAGGAATGCCAATTAGTGATTTTGAGCCTGTTACAGAATTTCCACTAGTCTGTTGTTTCTTTGGATTATGGTTATCTTGTTTTAGGGTATTTCGTTTTCTTTTGTTCTAATATTGCCACGCTTGAAGCTACTTGCAACCCTTCCAAGAAGTAAAGGAATTTGTTCTAGCTCAGCAAAGTTTAGAATCTTAGTGACCCAGCCCCTCTTCCAATTTAAAACCCTTGAAATCCTTTCATTTGTAACTAACTCAACTGAACACTTAATTGCTTCAAATTTTGACAAGATACTGCTGGGTATTTTGGTACAGATAATATCTGTATTTATCTACAAAATATAAGCTGTTCTAGCTTCTGTGTGAAAGTTTCCCTATAGGTAAAGAGAAAGGATTATCAGTTCTTTATATTAAAAAAGAAAGAGAAAAACTGACAGCTACTTACAGATCTTGCTAAATTATATATTTTATTATTTGCAAACACCTATCTTCATACACTCAAGAAAAAGTGCAATAATTTAACTGCAAAGAAAACATGCTAATCATAGTATAGTACACATGCCATTTAAAAAAAAAAATCACTTTGGGCTTTAGTGTTGGAAATCCACCCAGCGCAGCGTCCTGTTCCATTTCTGTCCCTACTTTCCTGTTCTGTGTTTATCTCTTCAGTAGGTAGTTTTGTATTGCATGAACACTGAAATGGATGGTATTAGTTCTTGCAAAGCACCATTTTATTTATATATGTAACATATACTTACATGATATGTATATAAAATAGTTTAAACTTCACAACCTATTGAAATAATTGTTTTCCAAAGTAAAAGCTAAGCCCTACTTTACTTCTCACATTCATTTAGTCCTTACCATGGGTCAGACTTTGGAGTTTGTACATTGTATTATACAATACAGATAATTCTGCAAAGTTACATTTGGGGACTTCTGATTTGCTTCATCTGTGATGATTGTCCTGAGTTTTTCTATGGCAACTACCAAAAATAATGTCACTAAATCCTTACTCTTCTAGATTTGATAATACATCTTGTTAACTTTGAAAGGATTTCACTTAAGATCAAAGACCCTGATCCTCTCTTGCTTCTACTATAGACTCTCCCGTTAAGCTGCTGCTGCTGTCATTTCAGTCGTGTCCGACTGTGTGACCCCATAGACGGCAGCCCACCAGGCTCTCCCGTCCCTGGGATTCTCCAGGCAAGAACACTGGATTGGGTTGCCATTTCCTTCTCTAATGCAGGAAGGTGAAAAGTGAAAGTGAAGTCGCTCAGTCGTGCCCAACCCTCAGCGACCCCATGCACTGCAGCCTTCTAAGCTCCTCCGTCCATGGGATTTTCCAGGCAAGAGTACTAGAGTGGGGCGCCATTGCCTTCTCCGATAGACTCTCCTAAGCATGGCTTTTTAGTTAGTTGCTTTTTGTGTCATGTATCATTTTTTAGAGTTGATTTTTTTTTTGGTTCCCTAAACTCTGTTCTTTTCCTAGGTTTTATTTTTTTTACTTGAAAACTAACGCCAGTGAAAGTACATTGAAATAAGGTAGAAAGTTGAAAAAAATAAAATGCTTTGGTTTGTTCTTATATGTTTAAGTGGGAATATCTTGCTACACTCCATGATTATGCTAAAAACAGAAGAATCTTTACCTCAAAATTAAAGGAGAAAGACCATTTGTGGCTCACATAGCACTATTAATAGATTGATAAGCTTCGTAAAAGATGCTGTGTTTTATCTACTTAGATCATTTTCACTAAACCAGTTTATCAAATATATAACTAAGTTTTGTGTTTTTAAGTTTTGACACTTGGGCAAAGTTCTTTATGAGAACTCAGATGAGTAGTATCATTTGCTTTTAAAAAGAACCACACAACAGATCAGATGCTTGTGGGTTCTGGTTTTAATGACTTTGAACACAAGGCACAGGTTTCCAGGTGTATGTCAATGTATGTCCATTTAAAAATTTCTTCTTGCTTCTCCCACCTCTAGTTCTTCTGTACAGGAATGAAGGAATGTTTAAACTTTTTCTTGTTCAAGAGACTTCTTTAGCCTAATGGTGTTTTGTTGCCTCCTAGATCTTGGTGAGTTTTCTGTGGTTTAAATGATGCTTTTAAGTTCTGTATCAACACAAATTCTCTTTGTTGGTTTCTCAAAAACAGTATTTTCTTCCTCTAGTGTGTCACTACAGTCCCTTTTGGCTTTTGTTTCTTCCTCATGGAACAAATGTGGGTGTTCAATGCGTCCCCTGCGTACAAAATGCTGGATCCGGGATTCTAATCCTTGGCATTTAGGACGATCCATTAGTGGCTTATAAGTGCGCATTTTCACTCCTTCTACAAAGGCACTGGTCTGCTTTGTGACAGAGGGCTTAACATTTCTCCACTCTATCATCCCATCCATCTTTGGTCCTGTAATATATACAGTCAAGCATTACAAAGGGTACTTTACCACAGCAGAGTCACGTCCAAGCTCTGTGTGAATCTCCCTCCCCCACAAGCCTGCATACCTTTGGTTCCCATCATACCTGTTCCACAGGGTACTGCAACAGAGTCCAGTCCTTGTAGCATACTATACAGCATCTGCGTTTTCACAGCATGATTAGCCCACAGTTGCTGAAGGTGGGTAACGTTGAATTCCTGAACTTCCCGGTCATAGATCCACTTAATATTTTCAAACTTACAGTCATACAAGACTAAAGGAAATTCCACAGCCATACTAGAGAAGAAATAGTATGAGAATACACAGCAGCCATCCAACAGTTCTTAAAAAACAGGATTAGCTGGGTTAGGAGGGGGGAAATTTTGTCAATATTGAGTATCTAATAGTTGAGAAAATATGACACCATCCCTCATGTTGAACTTTAAAGAAAAACGCAGCAAACCATGGATCACTTAGTTAGGCTTGATCTACATTAAATTTCAATTGTAACAAGTCACCTAGAAGTGAGTTGACTTGGCCCCACCATAATGCTGTAAAACTATTTAAGGAGCCTGGTCCAGACCCCTGTTACTTACTAAAGGGATAGAACAATGACAGAAGAAAATTAAAAGATAATCACTGTTACATGTTTACAACATTCTACAAGTTAGAGTAAAAGCCTCATGAAGGGAGAATCAGAAATTTAGTTTTTTAGACAATGGTGGGGAGAGGAAGAATATTTTAAAATATATTCTAATATATCTACAGGCAAAAGCTGTTTTTTTTGGGGGGGCAACCTGGGTTTGTGTTTTTAACTTACCTATATTGAGGCTTCTGGGGATTTTTCTCTATGTTCAGCAGCTCATCAATAACCTCTGGCTTCTCCATTCCTTGGCCAATCAGAAAAAGAATAGCCATCATACAGCGGACTTGATGATAAAGGAACGCCTGGCCAGTCACTTCAAACTGGCATAACTGAAAGGGTTCCTGCCATCCCTCCTCGGCCAGGTTCTGGCCCACTCGCTGTACTTGAGCAGACAGGATAGTCCTCTGAAAATTAGTCACCCCATTGGCTACATCCATTTTACATAAGTTCCTAAAATCATGTGTGCCAACATACTTCTGGGCTGCATAGTTCATGGTTACAATGTCTAAGTTAGCACAAGGGAAGAAATAGCGGTAGGTCCGCTCCAGACAGCTGAACCTAGCACTGAAGCTAGTTTCTACGGGCGCCCAGGCCAGCACACGGATGTCTGGAGGGAGTACCCGATTGAGAATGTGGGTATAACGGATCTCTGTAGCCACATCATTGACTTCGTCTTTTAAATTAAAATCCTCAGAATCCCTGCCCTTTGGAAAGTGAGAACGTAGGTCAAGAGAAATCACCTGTGGAATTAAGAGAAAGATATTTAGAGATACAAATGATCTGAATCCTCAGTATGTACACCTAGAATATATTACTGTCGCTTGCTTTGCAAAAGAGTACAATGGCCCTTACCTGTCCAAAGGCACTGACTCCTTTGTCTGTTCGCCCACACCGGTGATAGTTGGATGTCTGCCTGTTTTCTACCAGTCGAGTCTTGGTTAGAGCCTCAAACAGTTTCTCTTCAATTGTATTGCTTGTGTTTTCCTGACTGGCAAAGCCCTGATATCCCCAGCCCAGATAGGCGATCTTTAGAGCTACATGTCTTTGACCATGAGCACTGAAATCAAAGGCACGCTTAGCTTTTCCCCCAGCTCCTGAAGAATTCTCTCTGATGTTTGAGTCCTTGTTATTGGCCTGTTCTTTTTTAAGTCGTTTTACCTCCTGCTCCAGTTCCTGTACTCTTTGTAGGAGTTTCTCAGTCTGGATTCTGTCTGCGTCATTTTCAGCCATGATACGACAACTTCAGGAATAAATACAGAGAGATCCACCCTATCTGAAAAGAGAGTAAAGAGATAAAATTTTAGTGCTGATTGCCTTGGTGATGTCGGTATCATTCCATTATGTTCAAACAGTATCTAAGATTTAATTTGAGGCCTAAAGGATATATAGACTTTGATTCTGCCCAGCGATACAAGCATTAGCTTCATTATTATGGGTCAATCATCTAGATATTATTCTTTTCCATCATGTCTGGCCAATTCACAGTGGAAAAGGAAGGTAGCATCAAAAACAAAAAAAATCCAGCTAGCATTGTTAAGATTTAAGTAGTGAGAATTTAGGGGAAATGTAGATTTCATTTCTCTATTCTTCATGAGCTGAGATGGTGGAGGACTGATGCTATTGATATTTTTCCCCTAAAACATTTCCTTTTGACTTCTCATTATATTTGTGCTATCTTCCAATCATAAAATCTTTTTATATGGAGTATTTATGTCTACTCCAAGTTTCTGTTGCTTTCTAATATTGCAGATAAAATTAGTGCTTGTGGTTGGTTGTGTGTTCTGTCATCTAAAACAGTTCTGTCTCAAAGGTGGTGCAATAGAAGCTGGCCCAGTGGAAGAAACTTGTCAGTGATTGTACTTCATATTGGAAGTAGAATCTGGAATCAAGATTATACCCCTTTAAGCAGCTTTGATGGCACAAAGAAGGTAATTAAGCATTAAGATCTTTTTAAGTCAAATTTAATGCATGTTCTGATAAGAGATTTCTGTACCTCTAGCAGTTAAAATTGTCATGCTGGAAAATAAAGTCAGTCTGGACAATTTAGATATCAGTGTTGGAATTCTTGACGTATTGCAATAACCTGAGGACAACTGTACTGCATCTGTAAACTGGGACAGTACTAGACAGTCTTGGGCTGATGGTTACTTTAAGTCTAGGCAACTCAATTTAGTTTTTTGCTCTTTGAGTTTCTATATCTATGATAGATTACAAATATAAATGTAAAAAATGAAACTATAAAAGTATTAGGGGAAAACATAACATAACCTTCTTATAATCTTGAAGTAGGAAAGGCATAAGTGAGGCATTGCAGAAACCCAAAAAATGCAACCACCTAAGAATATGTTTCTAACAGCAAAAAGTCAGAAGTTAAATAACAAACTAGGAAGAAAAATGTAATGATGGTATGTATTTCATATATAATCAGCTTTAATATAAAGATCAATTAAAAAACCCAACAACCTGAGAGGTAAACGGAAACATGCATATTTCATACAGAGGGGAAAAAAATCTTATAAATGTATGAAAAGATGCTAAAATTTACTCAATGTAAATAAATGCCAGTATATAGGAGGACTGTTTTCTGTATCAAACTGACTGCAAAGTGGAGAGTGTTTGATAGGATACCACCTGGAAGAGAGGAGAGGAATGAGAAACAAGCTTTGGAATACACACACACTCAGTACTTCTTTATAGGGAATCAGCAACAGCTATCAAAACTGAGTGCACACATGCCTTTGACCCACCTATTACATTTCTAGAAATTGAATGTACACATATCTTAAACAAGTATGTAAAACTTACAAGATATTTGTTATAAGACTCATTTTTAAGAACAAAAATAAAATCACTAAAGTAAATCACTCAGGAACAGGTTGAATAAATTATGGTGCGTCCATACCTTGGAATTCCATGTACCTTTAAACAATGAAGTCAGTCTGTTACTTCTGACACTGACAAAGCTGGACCACTAAGACTGTCGATTCGAAATCTTTATGGTATAAAAATGTGCATGTCAATATGGAAAATTATTGGAGAAATGATAAGCTGCCTTTGACAGTGAAACTTGCTTTGGGTTGGGCGGTGGGGAGTCCTTGCTTTAAACTACATGTATTAGTTTTTCAGCTTAAGAAAAGTAGCAGAGATACAGGAAATAGTGGGCAGTAGATACCTATTCTAGATCCAGTCAGGAAGCTGGCATTGGGTGTTTGGTTTGGGTACTTAAAGTACTTAAGCATAAGGAATGTGTGCATGTGATGGTCTTTTGGATTAAATCACTCTCGCAGTTAAAAGCATGGACTCTCAACCCAGATGGCCTGAGTTAGAATTCCAGCTCAACCATTTATTAGCGCTATAACCTTGGGCTATTTAATCTGTCCATGCCTTAGGCTACTCATCTGTGAAAAGGAGCCTTACTGTGTGGATCACAATAAACTGTGGAAAATTCTGAAAAAGATGGGAATACCAGACCACCTGACCTGCCTCTTGAGAAATCTGTATGCAGGTCAGGAAACAACAGTTAGAACTGGACATGGAACAACAGACTGGTTCCAAATAGGAAAAGGAGTACGTCAAGGCTGTATATTGTCACCCTGCTTATTTAACTTATATGCAGAGTACATCATGAGAAACGCTGGGCTGGAAGAAGCACAAGCTGGAATCAAGATTGCCAGAAATATCAATAACCTCAGATATGCAGATGACACCACCCTTATGGCAAAAAGTGAAGAGGAACTAAAAAGCCTCCTGATGAAAGTGAAAGAGGAGAGTGAAAAAGCTGGCTTCAAGCTCAACATTCAGAAAACGAAGGTCATGGCATCTGGTCCCATCAGTTCATGGGAAATAGATGGAGAAACCATGGAAACAGTGTCAGACTTTGTTTTTTGGGGCTCCCAAATCACTGCAGATGGTGACTACAGCCATGAAATTAAAAGACGCTTACTCCTTGGAAGGAAAGTTATGACCAACCTAGATAGTATATTCAAAAGCAGAGATATTACTTTGCCAACAAAGGTCCGTCTAGTCAAGGCTATGGTTTTTCCAGTGGTCATGTATGGATGTGAGAGTTGGTCTGTGAAGAAAGCTGAACGCCAAAGAATTGATGCTTTTGAACTGTGGTGTTGGAGAAGACTCTTGAGAGTCCCTTGGACTGCAAGGAGATCCAACCAGTTCATTCTGAAGATCAGCCCTAGGATTTCTTTGGAAGGAATGATGCTAAAGCTGAAACTCCAGTACTTTGACCACCTCACGCAAAGAGTTGACTCACTGGAAAAGACTCTGATGCTGGGAGGGACTGGGGGCAGGAGGAGAAGGGGATGACAGAGGATGAGATGGCTGGATGGCATCACCAACTCAATGGACGTGGGTTTGGGTGAACTCTGGGAGTTGGTGATGGACAGGGAGGCCTGGCGTGCTGCGGCACAAAGAGTTGGACATGACTGAGCAACTGAACTGAAGAGTACTTATCCCACAGCTGTGAGGATTAACATGAATTAATAAATGTAAAGCACAAAAGGCTTCCCTGGTGGCTCAGAGGTTAAAGCGTCTGCCTCCAATGTGAGAGACCCAGGTTCATTCCCTGGGTTGGGAAGATCCCCTGGAGAAGGAAATGGTAACCCACTCCAGTATTCTTGCCCAGAGAATCCCAAGGACAGAGAAATAGTGCTGGGTACATAAAGTGTCCCTCTTAAGTACAAGTTAGATAATGTACATGAACCATTATGCCCCATATCATTAATCTCTTGAGCTTTTGTTATGCCAGAACCCACCTATCCTAGGAGCTACTAAAGGTGGCAAGACTTCCAGGCAGTTAAATTGGGAATGATTAAGAAGAGCCTGGAAATGAAAGCGGGTAATAAACCCTGAGTTAAGTTAATACCTGCAAAATCACTGCAGATGGTGACTGCAGCCAAGAAATTAAAAGACATTTGCTCCTTGGAAGAAAAGCTATGACCAACCTAGACAGCATATTAAAAAGCAGAGACATTACTTTGCCAACAGAGGTCTGTCTAGTAAAAGCTGTGGTTTTTCCAGTAGTTATGTATGGATGTGAGAGTTGGACTCTAAAGAAAGCTGAGCACCGAAGAATTGATGCTTTTGAACTGTAGTGGTGGAAAAGACTCTTTGAGAGTCCACTGGACTGCAAGATCAAACCAGTTAATCCTAAAGGGAACTGGTCCTTAATATTCATTGGAAGGATTGATGCTGAAGCTGAAACTCCCAATACTTTGGCCACCTGATGGGAAGAATTGACTCATTGGAAAAGACCCTGATGCTGGGAAAGATTGAAGGCAGGAGGAGAAGGGACAACAGAGGATGAGATGGTTGGAGGCATCACTGACTCGATGGACCTGAGTGAGCAAGCTCCAGGAATTGGTGATGGATAGGGAAGCCTGGTGTGCTGCTGTCCGTGGGGTCGCAGAGTCGAACACAACTGAGCGACTAAACTGAACTGAGTTAATGCCCCTCCAAAGTGCTCCCTTACTGCCTGTACTAATCTGTATTTGGCCATATACTTAACTGTTGTACTTATGACTGTTCTGTTTCACTGCTATAAAATAGTACATAGGAAGGGAATGGTTTTTGAGGTAGGAGTTTATTGTCAGGAAACTAATTGGTGATTTTCTCTTACAGAAGGTCCTTCAGTGTAGGGGAAGCAGTGGAGGCACTTGTGGGACCTGATGGACAAAAATGGGCTGATATGGATCCAAAAGAACGAATGTTAGTAGCCGCTAAAGCTTTCCCTCACATCTGTGCAGGCCACGGTGAGGGAGATGTCAGAAGAGAAGCCCAGTCCCTCCTGTATGATCCCTACAGTAAAGCCTCAGTAACCTCAGGAAAGCAACCTGCTTTTCCTGCACAACCGCATTACCCACATACAGAAAGCAATGCCCCTTCAGAAGCAGTCTCAGAGACCTCCCAAAGACTCCGAAAGCCAGTTATGAAGAGAAAGGTGCTGCGTCGAAAGCCAGGTGGGGAAGTATTAGTGACGGATGAGTCGATGATCAGTGAATCAGAGTCTGGTACAGAAAGTGACATGGATGTCTGGGACTTAAGACAAAGGCTGATGAATCTGCACTTCCAGGAAGACAGGGAATCTCCAGTTGATATGTCACAAAAATTTAGTCTACCACGTGACTACCAAGGAATTTCTCAAGATAAGCTCATTTGCTATCTACGAAGAGAAGAAATGGGCCCTCCAGCTTATGAACAAGACCTGATTGTTGCCAGCCGGCCCAAGTCCTTTATCCTCCCAAGGCTGGACCAGTTGAGCCGAAACCGGGGCAAGGTAGACCGGGTAGCCCGCTATTTTGAATATAAACGAGACTGGGACTCCATGCGGTTACCTGGTGAAGATCATAGGAAGGAATTACGCTGGGGTATCCGAGAGCAGATGCTTTGTCGTGCAGAAGCCCAGTCCAAGCCTCAGCATATATATGTTCCAAACAATTACCTAGTGCCAACTGAGAAGAAACGATCTGCCCTTCGCTGGGGTGTTCGTTGTGACCTTGCAAATGGTGTGATGCCCAAGAAACTTACTTCCTTCCCTCTTTCTCCTTCTTAAGTTTTTTTTTTTTTTAAACTTGTCTCTCTTTTCACAGGATTGTTTGCATAACCTGGTTCTTAGTACCTCTCCTTTATTTAAATAGAAACAACTAACTCAAAATACCATGGAACATAGAGTAAGGACTTCACCCATCACTGGTCTTTTCTAGGTATATGTCACATTGGTATCTACCACTTAACTTCCAAATGACCATCAAATCTAGCAACTGCAAGAGGAATCATGCCAGAAAAACAGACCTAGGCTTTCTGTTTTGTCTTAGTGAGCAAAGCCAGCACTTGTTTCATGAACTTGTTACCTTTGGCCAATGTGAGTTGCTGTTTTTATCAGTGTGTTTTTAAAGTTGCTGAGCAGTAAGCTTACCTATTAAACAGTTTTGGAAATTTGTGAACTTGACCTTATTTTCTCTTAAATATTTTCCAAAGGCAATCTCAAACCTAGGTTATGATTCTGCTTCCAATTATACTCTCCATCATACTCTCCGCACCTAAATGAGAGCCAAAGGGAATGAACAAAAACCTGCCCTTTATACACAATCCTACATGAAGGAACAGCAAGATAACCTTTGTTACTAAAGGAATACAGTAATTCCACTAGCCATGTTAAATGTTTTTTAATAGATGCTTAATAATAGCACGATACCACATGCAAGGTTCTAACCCAAGTTTTGTTTCAGAATTATTTCAATAATATGTTGCCCTCCATTTACTTCTGGAATGCCATACTTTTCATAATTTGCCTCTGAGATTTTCTTAGAAATCATGTCTGTCATTTGAAGGCTATTGCCACATTGCAACAGAGCTTCAAACTACTAGCAGCTGGAGCCAGATGCAGACAATAACCAAAATGAATCTGGCCTGTTAGGGTCAAATCACTAACTGAGCTCATCTGAACTTAGATCTGTTTGTTCTTGATTTCTGGTCCAATAATACCTAAAACCTGGAGGCTGTCAGATTTAGCATTTGAGCCAGAAGAGTGACAGCAGAAATAGCTTGCTTGTTCAAGGGAAAAACAGCCATGTAACAAAAATCTTCCCCAGTGGCCCAGATGGTAAGGCATCTGCCCGCAATGCGGGAGACCCGGGTTCGATCCCTGGGTTGGGAAGATCTGGAGAAGGAAATGGCACCCCACTCCGGTACTCTTGCCTGGAGAATCCCACGGACGGAGGAGCCTGGTAGGTTACACCCCATGGGGTTGCAAAGAGTCGGACACGACTGAGCGACTTCACTTTCACTTGACCATTACTACCTGCTAAAATATATTTTCTCTGTAATATTTAAGTTACATCATTCATTCATTCACCCAGTTCCATTGTTAAGCATTCATCAGGGAGAAAAATAATCAGTGGCTCAAAGATACATATAACATTCACTGCAAATAAGCAAAAACTGCCAAATGTCCAACAATAGTGAAGTAATCAGAAGTTAGTCATTGGAAATATACGGGAAGCTAATAGAAAAATGAAAACTAGATCAAACAAATAGGCTGCGCGCACTGTCTTGCTGCACACACAAAGCACAAGGAAAGATCAACACACCTAACTCCAGGTAGTGGGATTCAAGGTAGTTTGTACCTCTTTTAAAAGTTAACAGCCACATGGTATTTTTTTACATACAAATCAGTTAAAAAAAAACTCCCAATGGTTTGCTTCTTCATATATTTCTCAAAGCCCAATATTACCTACCTTATTAAACCAATTAACTAGTCCAAAGGTATTAAACCGGTAATAAGACATTTTTGGCAAAACAGAATTGACTCAATATAGTTTTCCCCAGAACACCACTTCCGCTCCTCAGGGTGAAGTGCAGTGGTTCTCAAGCAGCCGTGTAATACCAGGAAGTGAAGTAAAAGTCGTTCAGTCGTGTTTGACTGCGACCCCAAGGACTATATGGTCCATGGAATTCTCCAGCCCAGGATACTGGAGTGGGTAGCCTTTCTTCTCCAGGGGATCTTCCCAACCCAGGAATCGAACCCAGGTCTCCCGCATTGTGGGCGGATTCTTTATAGCTGAACCACAAGGGAAGCCCAGGAAAGGGGTCACCGAATTATAAAACCAATTTTCAAATTTTGGGGGAAAATATTGCCACACCTCCACACTCCACATACTACCGGAATCTCCATTTCTATTTGGTTCCATGAGCAAACGAATTCTGAGGCAGAAGAGACTACACTCCGCAGTCCCAGGGCCCTCAACAAATCGAAGTAAGCAAGCTCCTAACTGCTGCACGTTTCTGACGACTGCTCCAAGAAGCATCAGACACAAAAACACAGGGTCTTTAGTGAGGTTCCACTTCCATACTCAAAAGAGTGCTTTCTTGAAAAGATCAAGGTACAGAAAAAGGAGCATAGGGGAAATGAGAGAAACGTCCATCTGTTTGCCCATCTGTTCGTTCCTCTTTGTAGAACCCAGAAAATAATTCACCCCCCAAAACCCGCACACTTACCTTCCGGTTGTCGGCCACGCAGCTTTCCGCGAGACAGGAAGCTGTCACTTTGCGTCTTCTACGTGCTCCTCCGGGACCTCATGGGAAATGTAGTCCACCTTTATGGGAACTGTAGTTCTAAGAGCCGGGAGTGCAGGTTTAACACTGAAATCTGCCTAATATTTTGTAGTCCGGCCGCCATCTGTGCACCTCCAACAAGGCATGATCTGGGGCCTGCGCGAGGACAAGAATAAAAGATAGGATAATTTCTAGTCCGCTAAAATAATAGAACGTTAAATTTAAAGAACTTGACCCGATTTTGGAGAAGGCAATAGCACCCCACTCCAGTACTCTTGCCTGGAAAATCTCATGGAAGGAGCAGCCTGGTGGGCTGCAGTCCATGGGGTTGCTAAGAGTCGGATACGACTGAGCGACTTCACTTTCACTTTTCACTTTCCTGCATTGGAGAAAGAAATGGCAACCCACTCCGGTGTTCTTGCCTGGAGAATCTCAGGGACGGGGGAGCCTGGTGGGCTGCCATCTATGGGGTCACACAGAGTCGGACACGGCTGAAGTGACTTAGCAGCAGTAGCAGACCCGATTTTACTCGTAGTTAAATTAGTAGAAAGCTATCATTGAACGTCAAAACCATTTACAATTAGACTCCACACGAAGGGCTGAAAAGGAATGTGATCGTCTCATAACAAATGACCGAGATGTCTGAGTAACCAAACAAGGATGGGGAGTCTTGCTTCAGCACCACGGAGAGGTCATAACTAGGCTTTTGCGCGTTTTTCTAGAGATGCTGATTGAAATCTCAAGATTCCGGTTAGAAAATTTGAAGAAAAAAATATTCTGCTTCTTTTGTCCAGATTTAGCAGCCATTGGTGCAAAGAATCTATCCCTGATTGTGCAGGTGAAGGTGGGAGGTGAAGGCTGTACCAAAGGGGAAACAGTTTTCTCCGCGTTGTTTCAGCAAGAGACACGTATCAGAACTAAGATGAAAACAAGCCGGTATTTGGAAACATGACAGGTATCGAGTAACAGGGACAGTAGTTAGAATTTGAATAACTTTACTTCCTTTCTGCATCTTTCCCATTTGTCCAGTGAGCCTCACTCCTTCTGACTCCACTTTCCTTTGCCATTCACTACTAGCCTTTCTGACATCTTGCAACGTAGCAACAGAAATTTCGGGGGAAGGCGAACATGCGAGTTTGAAGCGGGGTGCGGGGGTCCTGCCCCACCACCTGGAGAATAGTCTGGGGAGAGGGTGGTGGGGGAGAAGAGGTAGGACTCTCGAATCATTGCGGAGATTCCTGCCGCTTAGTCTCCCACGCCGCTGCTGGCTCAGCAGAGGTCCGCCTAACATTCTAACATTCGCCAAAGAAGCGCCCGTGCCGGGTTTCTAACTCCTAGAGCCGACCTGCGGCTGGGCGGAGGACCGCTACCCACGCCCCCTCCTCCCCGGACCACGCCCTCCGCCCCTGACTCCTCCCACCTCCCCGGAGCTAGAGCGCCTGCGCGCGGCGGGTGGTGGCTCTCCCCACCCCCCACCCCCAGCCCCCGCCCGGCCGGAGCAAAGCCCATTGGCCGCTGTGTGGGGCCGCGTGCTCCCTCGCGCCTGTGACTGTCGCACGTGCTGGGGCCGGAAGCAGCCGTCGCAGCGATGGCGTCGTTACTTTGGGGAGGCGACGCGGGGGCCGCGGAGAGCGAGCGGCTGAACGGCCACGTAACCGCCACCGAGCCGGGGAGGGCCTGCGGGTGGGAGCCAGAACAGCACTCCCTGAGGGAGATGTGCTGGGGAGGGGAAGGGGGAGCCCCGGTAGCGTTTGGAGTGGGGTGTCAGGTGAGATGTGGCAAGGATTTGGAAGCGGGCCATCGGAAGGGAGACTCCGAGAGAAACAAGACCTCGGGTTGGAAAGGGCAAAATGAAGACACTTGCGCCGGGAGGGAACGCAGCTGGTGGCCCCAAGTAGACCCCGACTTTTCTGTTCTCCCAATTTGACCACTAGGCCTTGGCTAGCCTTCATCTTCGTCTTAACTACCAACACGCTTTCCTGTCCACTTTCCTTTGCTTGTCCTGGGACCCCCCAAGAACCGTCCCATTTAGACCAGAGGCTTAAAAGAGGAATTTCACATGCAGGAGCAGCGGAAAGTCTCCTTCCAATTTTAGGGTAATTCATACAGGAGACCAGTTCCTGAAAGGAATCCATTTATACATAACATTGCAAAAGAAACAGTATTGGGAGGGGGAATCTTCCCTTTCTTCCTTCCAGTCTGTTAGGGGGCAGCCCTGGGCTGCTTGATGGTTTGCTTCCTAATACTGATTGAATTTTGTATCTTTCAATAGTTTTCAAACCTCATCCACTCCCAGAAGAACCTTCTGGGTATCAAGAGTGCTACCATCCCAAACGTAGGTGAGTGCTGTTAAAGGAGACTGGGCTCAGTTCCTTGAAAAAGTGTTGTTTTCCTCATATCCCAACTTTAGCTCCCTTAACACTCAGGGCCCTCCACCACCTTCCCAGTCTTTTTACCCTCTTCTCTACTGCTTGACTCTTTTGTGCACACTGTAGAGTCAGCAAGAGAAACTGGGATAATATACTAGATGTTTATGCTTGGCATTTATCTTTACAGTTTTTTTTTTTTCCCTCACATCCTTTTAGATGGTTCTGTTAATAGGATTGAAGACGATGATGAAGATGATGTAGGTAGGAAATAAATCCATTTGTGGGTATTTACTCGCATTCTGTTTCATGTAATCATGACTTCACAATGTGAATGAATAATATCTTAAGTGGAAAAGAACCATCTTTTCTTCTGTTTTCTTTATGAATAGTGAATGTCAGAAAAAACACTAACTTGGGAGTGGGGATTACCTCTTCCGAGGAAAATTGAAATAGAATATGTAGGAATGGGTTAAGAATTTTCAGCTGGCAAGGACAAAGTAGGTCTGGTGGCAATGGATGTAGGCTTGCTTGAGGATCGAGTCTGGTGTAGGGCAGAGTCTAAGAAACAAGAATTCTGTCATCCTTTCTAGAACCTTCTTTTAGAAGAAAAATGACAGCAGGAGCAGTTTCTTGATACACAGTCACTGAATGGAAGGAAGCAACTTGTTAGATGTCATTCGGGAGGCTTGACTTTTCCCCTGCAACATCCCCTTTTTTATCCTTCCTTTTCTAGTGGATTTGGCAGCTAATTCACTCTTAAACAAGTTAATCCGGCAGTCCTTAGTAGAATCCAGTCACCGGGTTGAAGTCTTACAAAAGGATCCCAGCTCTCCACTCTACTCAGTGAAAACATTTGAAGAGCTGCGGCTGTGAGTATTTGTGCCTTAAGTGTGGGAAAATGCCAGAAAGTGTAGCACAGAACAAACTAATCTGCTAATAAAAAATCCATCAGATTCTCCTTCATGTTCTAATAATCAGCATTCAACTGAGATGTGGACATTTTGCCTGGAAATAAAATGCAGCTTAAAGAGGAACACCAGGCTATCTGAGTTGTACAATGACTTGAGAACCTTTCTGAAAGTAAAATTTTTAACCTTGCTGGGCTATGGGGGATAGCTAAGCCAGACACAGCCACATTGCTACTCTCCATACCAAAATACAGGGCTTCCCTGGTGGCTCAGTGGTAAAGAATCTACCTGTCAATGCAGGAGACACAGGTTTAATCCCTGGGCTGGGAAGATCCCCTGGAGAAGAAAGTTGCAACCCACTCCAGTTTTCTTGCGTGGGAAATCCCATGGACAGAGGAGGGCTGCAGTCCAGTTCATGGGGCCGCAAAAGAGTTGAACATGGCTTAGCGACTAAACAGCAATAGCAATACCAGAATACAGATAACAGGAAATTAGGTGGCCCAAATATCCCTTGAGATAAGTTACAAACTTTTACCTCTTTACTTTTGTCTCAAATGGTATGTAAATAACTTTCTTAAATTGGTTTGTATTTCCTAGGGATTTATCAGTTGGCATTAAGGAAATGTATTTTAACAGGGAGAGTTACTGATGTGGAGAAACCCAAAATCCTGATGCCCTCTTTCTAAATGGGGAGATGCTTACCTATGATGAAAAGTTGGCTGCCAGTAATCTAGCAGTTCATCTACCAATTAAACACATCCAGACTGTGCATGTCACTGTAGTGGAAGTATTCCAGCCTACTTCACTTTATTCTCTTCTGAACACCTGTCTTGAGACACCCCCTCCCGCGCCCTGCCCAGGAAAAAGGCATTTAAAATACCAGCTTAGAAGAATGAGCTATTGTTGCATCTTCTTCTCCTAGATAGAACTGATATAAGAATCACCTAAATGAAATTTTGTCTTCTCTGAAAATTGCAATTAAAACATAGAAGTTTGTCATTGATTAAAAAGAAATAAATGCTAAATATCATTTAGTTTTCTGCTTGTGTGGAAAACAAAACTCTCCTGGAAAATTGTACTTCTCTCAGATGAGTTTTCCCTTTTTTTTTTTCTCTTGGTTCAAGAGAGAGTTCACCTTTAGGCCCTTACTACTATGCTTGGTCTAAGCTAATAACATAACTTATTGCTTTAGTGCTCCAAATGTACAGGCATGATTGTATATGTTTGAGAGTTGAGATTTAGATATGTTATTAATACTTTTCATACTCCGTTGCAAAGTGGCCTAATTTAGAAATGCACTTTTCATGTTTGTATTTCTGAGGCTACTGATGCATCATAGCCTTAAAGTATTTGATTTCTTTTTTTGACAGCAAGGAAGAGTTGCTAAAAGGGATCTATGCAATGGGATTTAATAGACCATCCAAAATTCAAGAGATGGCTCTTCCAATGATGCTGGCATATCCGTGAGTTTCCAGGGAAATAGTGTTGCAACTTGGTTATTTTTGGTCTCAAATTCAGTTGATGGCCAGCGTCTCCTCTTTCCCACAGACCCCAGAACCTCATAGCCCAGAGCCAGTCTGGAACAGGAAAGACAGCTGCTTTTGTCTTGGCAATGCTCAGCAGAGTTAATGCCTTGAAATTGTTTCCACAGGTAAGGAAAGGCTGAGAGAGATAGGAATGCTTGCAGCGCCAGTGGTATTTTAGTAATGGGCAGTAGTGCTGCCATGATGTGGTGACATTTAGAATAGACGTTCTTTCTTAAAATCAGAGGGTTATAGGCAGCAGTATAGGGTAGTGACTGAGAGCACAGTCTTCATAGTTCGACTGGTTCCAATACCAGCCTCTCTACTTACCAGCGGAAAATCTTAGGAGAGTTAGTAAATCTTTTGGTGTACATTTTCTTGTTAATAAAAATAACATCTATAAAGGTGTGGATCACAGTTGTCCAGTTTGCCCTTGAGCCCTTACGCCAAGCACGGTGCTTGCCCTGTAGAAACCGCTCCTTAAACATTGAATGAATGGGTATCTGCCTCATAGGAGTGTCATGCAGATTGAGTGAAACAATACACAGTTTTAGCACTATGCTCAACATAAAGTGAGCATTCAGGAGTGATGGCTATAAGGCTGTAGCTCACCCAGTCCCTTTTACTTAACGCGGAAGGAAACAGCCTTGGAGAGGGAGAGGTTGCCTGTGAGGTGACAGTTGTCACAGAGTGGCTGAGCAGGGGCTGGAACTGGAGCACAGGAGATGCAGGTTCAATCCCTGGGTCGAGAAGATCCCCTGGAGAAAGAAACGGCAGTTCACTCCAGGATTTTTGCCTGGGAAGTCCCATGGACAGAGGAGCCTGGTGGGCTCCAGTCCATGAGGCCAAAAAGAATCATTACCTGACTGAGCACGCCCAGCATGACTGAGCAGACACGAGTGTGGTTGCTTGACAATGTTGTGTTCGTTTCTGCTGTGCAGCAAAGTGAATCAGCCACACAGATACATATATCCCCTCTCTTTTGGATTCCTTCCCATTTAGGTCACCACAGAGCACTGAGTTCCCTGAGCTATATAGTGGCTTCTCATTAGTTATCTATTTTATACATAATATCACTATACCTCCACAAATTTTAATTGTATTTCAGAATTGCATAATGGCTCTTATGAAGCTTTTTCCTTCCCCCTTATCTCTCTGTCAGTGCCTCTGCTTGGCTCCTACTTATGAACTGGCTCTGCAAACTGGCCGTGTGGTCGAACGGATGGGGAAATTCTGTGTGGATGTTCAAGTGATGTATGCCATTCGAGGAAATCAAAGTATGTACCAGCGAGCCAGTCCTGGCTGATATATGTATATTTAAATCAACTATTTTATTTACTTATTTTTAGCCAACTTTTAGGAGAAGGCAATGGCACCCCACTCCAGTACTCTTGCCTGGAAAATCCCATGGGCGGAGGAGCCTGGTAGACTGCAGTCCATGGGGTTGCTAAGAGTCGGATACGACTGAGCGACTTGACTTTCACTTTTCACTTTCATGCATTGGAGAAGGAAATGGCAACCCACTCCAGTGTTCTTGCCTGGAGAGTCCCAGGGACGGGGGAGCCTGGTGGGCTGCCGTCTATGGGGTCGCACAGAGTCGGACACGACTGAAGCGACTTAGCAGCAGCAGCAGCCAGCTTTTAAATTTCATCTTTTCTTTTGGCTGAGCCCTGTGACACGTGGGATCTTAGTTCTCTGACAAGGGATCACACCTGCGCTGCCTGCATTGAAGTCTTAATGACTGGACTGCCAGGGAAGTTTCCCTGGCTCATATGTTAGATCCTGACTCCACCAATCATGGTATATTAATACCTTGTCTGCTTTCTCGCCTCTAAAATGAGGACATAATGGCACCTGTATCATAGAGTTGTTAACTGGAATTTAATGAAATGACAGAGATGAAGCACTGTGTACACCTCCAGCGTGTAATAAAGATTCAGTGCATGTTAGCTTATCCCTCCCACAGCTGGAACAACAGCTCTGCCTTTGCCTGTTCTCTTCTGTGAGGCTCAGTTGTTTTGTACAGAACAGGTTTTATTGTTTCACTTCTTCATGAAAGTGCTACATGCATATAGCTTAAAAAAAGTCTTTAAAACCCAGAAAATTTAAAGGTAAAAGTATAAGTTGTTCTTTCTCATCTTTCAAAAACCTATTTCCAAAGACAACTATGGTTTTGTTATCAAATCTGTGGGGGGTTTTGTTTTTGACTGTTGACAAAAAAATGGGAGCATTTTCTTCGTACTGTTCAAAAACTTACGCATCTTAAACATCTTTTCATGTCAGTGTGTATAGCCCCACATCCTCCTTTTGACCAGCTGTATAACATTCCATCATTTTTTTCATGGGACCTCTTGATGGACATTGTGGTGGTTTTCCGTTTGGGGAAGGTCTGAAGGCCTTTCACCACTGTGCCACTTTCCTGTAGGATGGTGGAGATGTTGCAGGCCGGCTTCTTAAATGACTGTGAGGCAGAATCAGTTACTCAGGACTCTTACCATTACTGTAAACCAAGAAACTCGGGGGGCTTCTCCTAAAACTCTGTAAAATCAAAAACCACAATGATCCTTAGGGTTTGCCCTTGGGAAACCAGTAGGAAATGTGTTGTGCGACTCAGAATTCCAGACGGTTAGAGTGGTTTCCAGCTAAAGACCTTCCAACCCTTTTCTCCATAGTTCCCAGAGGCACGGATGTCACCAAACAGATTGTAATTGGCACTCCTGGGACTGTCCTGGATTGGTGTTTCAAGCGAAAATTAATTGATTTGACTAGGATTCGTGTGTTTGTCCTGGATGAAGCTGATGTGATGATCGACACGCAGGGATTTGCAGACCAAAGCATTCGTATTCAAAGGTAACCTTCACGCCCATCCTTTTCTTCCTGGATCTTCTGTCCAGATAAGGGATTTCATGTGTCCAGTGCTCTTCATTGTCTTTACTGCTTATTCCTCGCTTCCTTCTCCTTTAAAGCAGGTTGGGTTTTCATCATTTTTAGCAGCTCAGTGAGCCTTCGACCTCCTGCAGTTTCCCACTTCATCTTGTAACTTTGCTTTACTCTTGTGCTGCAGGCTCATAGTGGGTCTGCACCAAATTTTGCCAATAATCTTATATTTGAGCAAAATTCTAAAGAGAATTTATTAAAACCCCATAGCGCTATTGTAAAGACGCAGTAACCTGGGGTCAGCAACCTAGTGGTCTAGTCCTGACCTTGCCTGTAAGTTGTTAAGTAAATCTTGTCATTTTGCTAGGCCTCTCTCCCAGGATCACCACGGGGCATAAAATTTCAGATTATCAGGCCTAATCTGAACCTTATGGAATCATAATTTCTGGGAGTGGGCCTCTCTGTATCACTTATTTTTAAAGTGTTTGTGGTGGTGGTGGTTTAGTCGCTGAGTCGTGTCCAACTCTTGCGACCCCGTGGACTGTATGTAGCCCACCAGGCTCCTCTGTCCATGAGATTTTCCAGGCAAGAATACTGGAATGGGTTGCCATTTCCTTCTCCAGGGGATCTTCCCAACCCAGGAATTGAACCTGTGTCTCCTGCATTGCAGCCAGATTCTTTCCCAACTGAGCTACAAGGGACTGTGTTAAATTCAAATAGGATATTGAAAGACTTATAATGAAAACCAGTAATCGCCTGCCCCCAAAGCCTAGAGAACACTGTCCGTTTTGGCATCAACTGTCATATCTTTAAATAACAAGCTCGCGTTGCTGCTTCTCATTGTATGTTGTCTCTTCCGAGGTGGCTCAGTGGTAAGAATCTGCCAGTGTAAGAGACGCAGGTCGAACCCTGGGTTGGGGAGATCCCCTGGAGAAGGAAATGGCAACCCACTCCAGTATTCTTGCCTGGGAAATGCTTTGGACAGAGCAGCCTGGCGGGCTACAGTCCATGGGGTTGCAGAGTTGGACATGACTGAGCAACTGAACAACAGCTGGCTTCCCGTTAGAGAAAGTGGGAGTTTAGTCCTCTCCCACCCCCACTCTCACTGTCCTGTCCCCTCCATGGCCTCGGTGGTTGTATCATAAGAGTTTGGTTACATTAATGGTCAGTATTAATATTATTATCACAACACAAGTATTGTTCCCTGTGGAACCTTCAATTATTATAATTATGTGGGTTGTTGTTGTTTATTTTGGCTGCACTGGGTCTTTGTTGAATTTCATGGACTTTCTCTAGTTGCACTACCTCAGCCCCAGAGCTTGCAGGCTCAGTAGTTGTGGCTTGTGGGATCTCAGTTCCCTGGCCAGGGATCGATCCCTTGTCCCTCACGTTGCAACGCAGATTCTTAACCAGTGGACCACAAGGGAGTCTCTAATTATGTTTTTTTGTGTGTAACTTTTCCCCCTAAAGTCGCCTGTTTTCCTTTTTTGGCACTGTCGTTATGTAGGAGCCTTCCGTTTTTCCCCTATTTCATCAGAGGTGTCATATGTCAGTGATATCTCTAGATAGTCAAACGCATCTTAAAGTGCCAGTGGTTTCTTTTTTCCAGGAGGTCGCCCGCACACACCATCTCTGGTTTTAGCTGGGCTGGTTGCACTCCTGCAGCCATGGTCATGTCAGTTTCCCCTGTCCTCATTCCCAGTTTTGAATCTCCTGTCCTGTGCTTCCTTTTTCTTGGTTTGCTGAATATGCTGGAATGTACAGTCCAGTGACTTCCTGCAAAAGGAAGTGTAGGAAGTCCATTTTCTAGCCCCTGCCTGTCTGAAAATGTTTTTATTGTGCCTGTAAATCTGATCTCTGAGTTGATTTTGCCTGGATGTGGAATCTTGTCCTAGAAAGCTTTCTCCATATAAATTCAGAACCAGTGTTGAAAACAGAAAAATGGTGGTGGTTTTTTTGTTTGGTTGGTTGGTTTTTCTACTGTAGTTAATACTCTGTTTCTGGTGTTGCTACTGGAAAGTTTAATGTCATCCTTATCCCCAGACTTTTGTCTGTGACATTCTTTCTTCTCTAGAAGACTTTGGAATCTTTTTATCCACAGTATAATGAGACTTCTCAGCTTGGTTCAGATTTTTTTTCCTTCATTGTACTACACACATGGCACATGCTTTTCATTTCCAGAATTTGTGTTGACCAGATCTGGGGAAATTTCTTACGTTACTTCTTTCCCTACAGTGACCAACTTTTTAGGAAGCCAACAGCAGGGAAATACACACACAGGGAAATTCACAGCAGGGAAATACACACACACACACACACACACATATATATATATCATGTATATATAATAATATAATACAGAAGAACTAATCATGCACATGTGTTATTACTTTAACATAAAAATATGTAAAATATGTATTTATTTGAAATTATATATTATTATGTACTTTTCTGTTTAAACAAAACCATCGAACTAAACTGTGGCAATAGGTAGTAATTCTTAGGAGAAGTAGTTAAATATGCATGAGAAAAATACAATAATGTTTGATCTCTGATACAGCAATTTAATCTTTTAAAACATGATTGGATGTTAAATTTTGGAGGCTGTGCTGTTTGTATATATATTTTTTGACCGGCACCACACAGCTCGTGGGAGTTTAATTCCCTGACCGAGAATCGATCCTGGCCCTTGGTGGTGAGAGCACAGAGTCCTACCCCCTGGACCGCCAGGGGAGTCCCTACTGTATATTCTTACAGTACAGAATTACGGAGCTTTTTATGAAGAGACTGTAAATCCATTAGAGCTAGTTACACATACTACCTGTACCTAATGACAGAGATAGTCATGACGCTTTGCTTTGTGTCTCACAGTGCTACAGGATGTTTCTCTTCTCCAGTGTCCTTGAGACTCCTTGCAGCCTTCTCTCCTTGTATGTGGCAGTAAAACAGAATATAATCAAATGTAAAATTCATTTTGACTTGTAGCTCTGCCATCAGTAAGCCCACACTGATTCTTTTTTTAAAAAAGTTTTTTGGAGTGTAGTACACATGCACAGTTAATTTACGACGTTGTGTTACTTTCTGCTGAACAGCATAGTGAATCGGGTATACATATGGCCACTCTCTTTTAGATTCTTTTTCTGTATATGTCATTACAGAGTTTTGAGTAGGGTTCCCTGTGCTATACAGTAGGTCCTTATTAGTTATCTGTTCTAGTTATCACGTGTGTGTGTGTGTGTGTGTGTGTGTGTGTGTGTGTGTATGTATGAGAAGCCCACAGTCCAGTGAGATATCCTCTGAACAAAAGTGTCCAAGCGTAGAATACTTGGAGCTAGCAACAGTGGTTTTGAGACCTGTAAGAATTTCCAGCTCCCTCGGGATGTCCTTCCCCTGCATCCACACACTTGTTTTAGTAGACCAAGTGTTTGTCATTCAGATCCTTTGCATCCGTAAATCCATCGTCTGGGTTATCCGTACCTAAAATATCCGTCATTTTCAAACACCCCAAAGTCTATTAGATCTCATCATAAGTGAAACCTCTCCTCCTCAGGGATAAAGATTATAAACCACAGAGGTGACTTAAACTTGTGAAATTAAAAGATGGATTCCTTACAAATTTAGTAAAGAAATGAGAAAGTCCTCAACTTGGCTGGACTTTGGAAGCAGTTTTGCAGTTTTATTTCTAAAAAAGGAAAAATAAGTCATTTTTTTGCTGCGAGGTTTTTTTTTTCGTTTTGAACTATTTATTTCGTTTTGCAGTATAGCCAGTAAACAATATTGTGATAGTTTCAGGTGAACAGCCAAGGGACTCAGTTCAATTCAGTTGCTCAGTCGTGTCCAACTCTTTGTGACCCCAACGGACTGCACATGCCAGGCTTCGTGTCTATCACCAACTCCCAGAGCTTACTCAGACTCATGTCCATAGAGTCGGTGATGCCATCCAACCATCTCATCCTCTGTCATCCCCTTCTCCTGCCTTCAGTCTTTCCCAGCATCAGAGTCTTTTCCAGTGAGTCAGTTCTTCGCCTCGGGTGGCCACAGTATGAACTGGTTGGATCTTCTTGCAGTCCAGAGGACTCTCAAAAGTCTTCTCCAATACCACAGTTCAAAAACATCAATTCTTCAGCGCTCAGCTTTTTTTATGGTCCAACTCTCACATCCATACATGACTCCTGGAAAAACAATAGCTTTGACTAGACAGACCTTTGTTGGCAAAGTAATGTTTCTGCTTTTTAATATATATGTATTCATTCTTCTCCAAACCTCCCTCCCATCCAGGCTGCCGCATAGCATTGAGCAGAGTTCCACGTGCTGTGCAGTAGGTCCTTGTTAGTTCCCCATTTTAAATGTCTGCTGTGAGTTTTTGTTGCAGCCTTTACAGAGCACCAGACAACTCGGGCACAGTCAGTATGCAGCATCTTCATTGGTCCTCAGACCGTTGTGGAGATAGCGTGTGTTAATTCTGTTTTACTGTCATCTCTCTCTCATCCTTAATTTATTTCTAAATTAGAGATGGGCATTGTTTTTGTCTCAAGCTTTGAAAATAGACTAACATTTTCAGTCCTTTCACTGGCCAGCTACAATGCCTGGCATCTTGTAGACACATGTCCAAAGGAACACTCTGCTTCCATTTCTTCACAGAAAGAAATCTTACAAGGCTTCTGCAAGTTTGACCTAACAAAGCGCCCCAAAACTTTGGTAGTGAACAGCTCAGTATCACAGGGAAGCGAATCGTATGCCTTGTTAGTAGTGTTGTGTACAAAGATGCAGACGTTTAGCTGGTAAGAGCTGCTCGTGTTCTTTGGTAAGGAGTTCATAGGTTGAATGGAATCTGCCAGAATTTATATTTGCTCTGTCTGCTGCTCCTGCTGGGGTTGAACAGAGGCTGGTTTGTGTTTGGAAACAACATCTAGCAGCCTTTTGTTCTATATTTTCTGTGTTGTATAAAAACTTTATAGAAGTCAAGATGTTTTTAAGACTCCAATTTTTAGTTTTTCCTTCCTTTCGTTTAAAATACATTAAGCCACAGCACTGTCCAATAGAAATACAATGCAAGCCACATGTGTAATTTAAAATTTTCTAGTAGCCACATTAAAAAAAGAAACAGGTGAAATTCATGCTATGAAAAAAATCATTTTATTTCATTTGATATCAAAATGAATGTCTTAACAAGTAACCAATATTTTATCAGTATAAAAATTATTAATACAATAGTCTGCATTTTTTTGTATACTAAGTCTTTAAAGTCCAGTGTTCTACAGAACAACCCATGTTTCTTTCCCTTGGATAGTTTGTATCAATTTACTTTTTGGAAGGAAATGGCCCCAGCCTTGGGGTACCAGTCCTGGGGCCGTCTTTTTCAGATGAAAGATTGTAGTTAGAACAGATGGCCAGTGCAGATTCTCCTCCAGTCTCTTCACAGCCCCGACCCGCTGCCAGTCCTTCCTCTGAACTCTCTGGTCTCACAGGTCTTAGGCCTCCCAGGGTTCTCACACCCACTGCCTTTGCATCAGCGTTCCCTCTGTAGCACACGTTATCTTAGCTTCCTTCACGCACCTTCTCCGCTATCATGCTTTTCCATCTTGCAAAACTACATTGAAATGTCTCTTCCACCCGTTTCTCTTCTTGGATTCCTCACGTTTTGTGAGTTCATATCTTCATCCCTTTATAATCACATAAGTGTGAGGTGGGACACTGAGAAGGTAACATGTAGTCAGTTTCCCACAGTCAACCCGAAATCGGTCCAGTTGTGTGAAAAGCTCCTGGGGATTCAGGTCCCAGGCTTGATATAATGTTTGGGAATCACTGAGCTGTATGAACTCTCCTGTTCTCTTTTAGCACTAAGGACTTTTCCTTTTAAGACCTCTGTTGTCTTCTCAAAGGCAGTGATTTCTCTCTGGTCTCTTCTGTTTTTTTGAAAACTAACTTTTTAATTGACGTTTAACATATGTACAGAGAAATATCCAAATCCTAAGTGTACACTGGATGAATTATCACAGAGAGGCTGTGCTTATGGGACAGTGGATCTGATCACGACCGAGATCTTTCTCAGCTGTGCTCCAGAAAGTGCCCTGCAGCCCTCTCTTCTCCTCAGACTTAGCTCTGACCTAACTGCAGACTCTGTGGGCTCATCTTACCTATTTTTGAACTGGGGTATCAATTGTCCTGTGTTCAGTGTGGGTTTAGTTTGCATTTTCCATGCAGCAGCATCTTCCCCTTCTGCACCCTGTTATATCCGGGTCTTCCCATTCCACATAGACTTCACATGACTGTTCTTTCCCACTCAGTAGATAGAACACCTGCCGCTGAGTGATGAGCCTCTGTGCCCTTCATCTGCATGGAGCTTGTGTGAGATGATTGCCATAGACAGCTCCTGGACTGACACCCTAGGCTCCATAAGCCGTCTCCTAAGGAGAAGACTGGCTTGTAAACCCCCAAGCCCTCCAGATCTCTCAGCTGACCTTCACTCTGGAGCCCTATGTTCAGTTTATGCGTTTCCCCAAACCCTGGGTGGGAAGGAGGGGCTGACACGTGACACTCTGTAGCAGGTGTAGTTTTTGTGTCCACAGTGCCTTTCACGGTGACCCTGGAGTGGGAGCAGGGGCGTAGGGGGCAGCTGATGGCCATGGGCATCCAGTGCTGGAAGCTGCCCCCTGGAGTGGGACAGGCCTGGCAGTTGGGTGATGCCCTTTTCCCTTCTCTCTCCCAGAGCTTTACCCTCCGAGTGCCAGATGCTCCTGTTTTCAGCGACCTTTGAAGACTCTGTGTGGCAGTTTGCCGAGCGAATCATTCCTGACCCCAATGTTATCAAGTTACGAAAAGAGGAGCTGACCCTGAACAACATCCGACAGTACTACGTGTTGTGCGGAAACAGGAAAGACAAGTACCAGGCTCTCTGCAACATTTACGGCGGCATCACCATAGGCCAGGCCATCATCTTCTGCCAGGTAACTCCACTGGGGCTCGCCTTCCTCGTGCCCAGACTTCCGTGCAGATAGGGACAGGGGACAGTCAGATGAGTGAGAGCCAGGGAGCCGGGCCCTGTGTCCTACACTGTTTATTCATGATGTCGGTCAATTTTCAGAGCAACTTTGCATAGAGATTACTTGTATTTTATGGTTGACACTGAAGTGATAAAATAGGACTTCAATATGACATGAAACAGGGCATCCTCCTTTTATGTTGATTTAAAATTTTTTTTCTTTTTTGGCTATGCCATGCAACTTGGTCAGTTCCCTGACCAGGGATTGAACCTGGGCCATGGCAGTGAAAGCCCAGAATCCTACCCACTGGAATTAGGATTAGGGCCTCCAGGAAACTCCCCAGGCATTCTTCTTTTAGAGGGACTGCTTCTAACATGTCCCCATTCAAGTTGATGTTACTGTGGCTGTTTTCACAGATACCCTTTATCAGGTTAAGAACGTTCTCTTCGTTTCCAAACTTACTATGAGCAAGGCAGCTGCTCAGTTACTCGCTGTTGGTAGCCCCTTATTTTCATTTTCTTATTTACTGTTTCTCTCTGACATTGTTCGTGTTCCTGTTCTGGGTTGTATTTTTTCACCACCACGTGAACACTGTCAGCTCCGTGAGAGCAAAGTCTGTTCTACATACCTCCATGCCCCCATCCTGGAAGAGGCCCGCCCAGCAGTGGATGGCCTTGGAAACACACCTGCAGAGTAAAGGAAAGTGCGGCCCTGCCACAGACTAGCCATGTAACCCTGGGCAGACCACTTAAAGGTTTTATGCTTTAGGTTAATTTTTTAGTTTTTTCAAATGAGCTTAGACACCTCCTTCGTCAGATCATTGTGGGAGTAGATGAGCGTGACATAAGTAAAGGCTTCTGCAGGGTGCCTGGCACACACAAAAACTTACTCGTCATCGTTGCTGTTCAGTCACTGAGTCACATCTGAGTCTTTGCAGACTCATGGACTATAGCCTGCCAGGCTCCTTTATCCATGAAATTTCTCAGGCAAGAATAGGAATGGATTGCCATTTCTTTCTCCAGGGGTCTTTGTGACCAAGGGATCAAACCCACATCTCCTGCTGTCTTGCACTGACAGGCGGATCCTTTACCATTGAGCCCATCATCGTTAGGTTACCTCATTTTGTCATCCAACCACTGCAAGAGGTGGACGGAGCATTTTATTCTCTGTTTCAGGGCTGAGAAGCAGAGCTCTGACAGGTTGAGAGGATGTGCCCCTGAGAGGCCCGGGGGCAGGAGAACTCCCTGCCACATTCACAGGTCTCTCTAGGCCTGAAAGGAAGGGGGAGCAAAACCCCTCTGCAACCCCCGTACCTCCAGCTCCCATGCCCTGCAGACATGAGTGCTGCACACACAGTAAGGCTCCTTCAACTTGGGTATGATGCTGGGCTTTGATTTTCCTGCTGCTGTTAAGTCGCTTCAGTCGTGTCCGACTCTGTGCGACCCCAGAGACACCCCCGTCCCTGGGATTCTCCAGGCAAGAACACTGGAGTGGGTTGCCATTTCCTTCTCCAGTGCGTGAAAGTGAAAAGTGAAAGTGAAGTCATCAGTCGTGTCTGACTCCTAGCGACCCCATGGACTGCAGCCCACCAGGCTCCTCCGTCCATGGGATTCTCCAGGCAGGAGTACTGGAGTGGGGTGCCATCGCCTTCTCCGTGATTTTCCTGCAGACTCGTCGAAATGCCAAATGGTTGACTGTGGAGATGATGCAGGATGGCCACCAGGTGTCTCTGCTGAGCGGAGAGCTGACTGTGGATCAGCGAGCTTCCATCATCCAGAGGTTTCGGGACGGGAAGGAGAAAGTCCTTATAACCACCAATGTCTGTGCTCGAGGTGTGTGTGTGTGTATTAAAGAGGTTATCATTTACACGTGATAAAATTCACTCTTTTTAAGGATGTGGTTCAGTGAGTTTTGACAAACATATGTAGTCATGTACCCATCACGGTAATCAAAATGCAGAACAATTCCGTCTCCCCTCAAAATTTCTCTGTGCTCATTTGCAATCAGTCTCTGAAACTAATGGCACCTGACCACTACTGAACCAGATCTCTGCCTCTATTTTTGTCTCTTCCAGAATACCATGTAAGTTAAATCATGCAGTTGGTAACCTCAGTGTCTGATTTATTCCTCTTGACATCATACTTTGGAATGCATCAGTGTTGTGACATGTATCAACAGGTCATTTTTATTGCTGAGTAGTAGTCTATTGAATGGGTGTACCACAATTAGTACATCCATTTACCCATTGATGAACATTTGGATTGCTTACAGCTCAGGGCTACTTTGACTGAAGCTGTAATAAACATTCATGTATAGGGCTCATGCAGACATACATTTTCTTTTCTCTTAGGTAAATACCTAGGAGTAGGATTTTTCAGTCATAGGGTCAATGTATGCTTTAGAGACAACTGCAGAACTATTTTCCAGAGTAGCCATGCCATTTTGCATTTCTACCAGCAGTACAGGCAGGTTCTAGTTTTCTCCATCCCTGTCAGTAATTGGTATTGACACTTTTTCATCTTAACTTTTCCAGTAGATGTATGTGGTATCTTGTGTTTTTTACTTGTGTTCCCTAATGACTAATGATGTTGGTCATCTCTGAGGTGTTTTTAATTTTAAAACTATTGACTGCTGGGGAGAAAATCTCTTTTTCAAGCAAAGGGTCTTCCTACTTTCCTCACTTTCCCATTGTATTCTTGCCTATACCACGTACTCAAACCCTGTTTGCTAGTGTATTACTGGTTCGCCCAACAGAACTGAGGACCTGCCATGAGGGCTGAGCCTGGCATTTTGGAGGAGTAGCCTGAAAAAGGGCCTTCCCCTCAGGAGCACACCACCTCCTGACCCTCTAGACCGGCGCTGTCCAATAGAAATGCTTGCACTGAGAGAAATCTCCTATTCTCTGCTGTCCAAGCCATAGACAGTGGCTTTTGAGCACTGGGAGTGTGGCTAGTGTGGTTGAGGAACTGGATTTTTAATGTGAATTAATTTAAACAGCCTCGTGAGGCTCATGGTTACCATTACTGTACAGCACGTCTGCAGAACGCCAGAGAGAGCCCCAGAGTCAAAGCGCAGCACAGGGAGGACCAGGGTCACGGGCCAGACAGCCTGCTAGTGTTGGGCGTGGAGGCCCCAGGCGAGCCCAGAAGTCTTCCTGGAAACAGGAGGAGTGAGAGGTGTGGATGGAAGGGGAGAACCCTTGGAAGTCTTGAGTTGTGTGTACTTTATCCTGTACGGTTTGGGCAGCCGGCTTCTAAACACAAGTGCTCTGGACATCGCTGTGGCAACCGTGGTGAGGATTAGAGGGGTAGGACATGAGGGACTGGGGAGCCAGCCCAGAAATTATCATAACAATTGAGGCCTTGGATAAAATTGATGCGAACAGTGGCTGTGGAATGGGGCGGAGCTGGGGCCCTGATGGGGAAGAGAAGCTGCAGGGGACTCAGCACAGCGGGAGCAGAGAGAGGGGGCTCTTTGGCTCCGTGAGAGCCCCCACCCCCCGCCACACACACACACACACACACACACACTTTGTACATAGTTAGACTTCTGTAGAGTTCAGTTCTACTGGCACTCTTACCTAGCATCGTAGACATACATACTTACAAACAAATATATGTCAAAGCAAGCTTGATTCTAGACTGTGTCTGTGAAATGAGAATTCCCTCAGCAAATGTGGTTCTTGGATAGCTGGGTCCTGAGGTGGAAGCTGCAGGGCCCTGTGGTGTCCTTTCTCTTCCAGGGATTGATGTGAAGCAGGTCACGATCGTCGTGAACTTTGACCTCCCTGTGAACCAAGCAGAGGAACCGGACTACGAGACCTACCTCCACCGCATCGGGCGCACGGGCCGCTTCGGGAAAAAAGGGCTTGCCTTCAACATGATCGAGGTGGATAAGCTGCCTCTACTGATGAAGATCCAGGACCACTTCAGTGAGTGGCACCCTTCACAGTCAGAGTTGTGGACCTGCCCACATTGACAGTGGCCGTGTGTCATGGGCCTCGAGCTTGGGGTTCATGATACAATAGGGTGGGGGCAGGAACCAGACAGTAGTAGGTATCCACTTCTCAGTGTCAGAACTCCTAACCTGAGACGGGGGTAGAGAAAGACCCAAAAACCAAGTGGAATTCATCTGAGCTCAGATTTCTACTTTATTGCTCATTCTGGGATCTGAAGCAGATTTCGCATCCATAAAGAACCACCGTAACTAATGAGGTCCTGTAAGATTATATTGTGTCCCCAGCTTCCTTTTTTTGTCTACATTTTCCTCTACCCTGTTGTCCCAGTGACCAGCTTAGGCAGTTCTAAATCCTGAGTCTTGCTGCTTTCCTCCAGCCCTCCTTCCCCTCATCGAAACAAGACAGGCTCTGATAACCTGCTGGGAAGATGGCTGGGGAGCAGGGGAAGAGGAACCCTTGCAGGACTCCAAACGTTATCTTTCACCTTTAGGACAGTGGTACTTATCCTCTGTGGGAAATAAAGTATACTGTCCCTGGGGGAGTGCACATAGGCACAGAGGTGGAATTTGAAATATAATTTTAAAAGGTTTGCTTGCTAACTGTGGACCCTTTAGGGAAGTTGGTTAAGCACTCCTGTGTTAGGATAACAGAGCAGGGATGTGTGTGGAGAAAGACCCATTAAGATTGCCTTTGCTGTGCTGATCAATGCTCCCTGTTGCCAGCCAGCAACATCCCCGCCATGCATGTACACACCCACTTCACTCCCCATGAACTCAGCCAGGCCCCTTCGCAGGCTCCCCTCACTGCACTTTGGCCTTTTTTTTGTCCCAAGGTATATAGACATGTATGTTCTCTTGTGTGGTGCATTTGATGCTGTTGTGGTTGGTGTGAGTTGGTTATTTGGACACCTGCCCATCCTCACCTAATCTAGAGAATGTTCCTATCTTGAGGATTCCCATATGAGGTGTCATTGTCTTCAGAAATGTAGTTGGATGGAATGAAATTTCATTTGGGCCCCGGGATAAGACTGTTCCATTCTCTTTTGCTCTTTTAGACAGCAGTATTAAGCAACTCGACCCTGAAGACATGGATGAAATTGAAAAGATTGAATATTGAAGAAATAACTTTATCATTTAGATGTATTTTGGTTTATGTGAGAATGTAGGTTTTGAAGGTAATTTTTTATGTTGAGCCTTTTTCAACATGAAGCTGTTACGTATGGCAAAATAAATGTCATGGTAGCCTTAGTTTTAAGACCTGAGGTTTTTTTGAGCCAAATTGATGTGAAGCAGTTGATTCTTTTGAATAAAAAGGTGAGATAATTTCTTACTCCAGTCTCTTCACAGACAAACATCTTTGCAGGGCTACTGGGATGTTGTGGGATTTAGTTCATATAAAGCACCTGAGGTGGTCCTGCTGCCTGTGAATAGCTCAGGGTGCCACGAGATGGCAGTAGAACGTCACTGGTTTGGAATTTGAGTGGTTGACAAGCGCTGCGCCTCCCACCCCAGGGTCTCGACCCGCCCTAGGGTCTCGACCCGCCCTAGCGTCTCGACCCCACCCCACCCCCTACATGCACACACCCCACGCACAGATACACACTCCTCCCTGTGAGTGCAGGGTAAATCTTTACAAAGTAAAACAGTTGGAGAGAACATTTTGCTTCTTTTTTAACGTTTCAACTGACAGAGAGAATTTCAAAATATTTTTCTATTTTAGTTCTTAATGTCTTCAAATGAGAGAAGATTTACTCCATCCTCAGTTATTTTATAGTCTATGAAAATGTGGTTTTATTATAGGCATTTCTTTAAGACAGGCAGTGGGGATTGGGGGAACCCACTTGCCTCATTAAAGAGGTGACGTTTCAGGGAGCTGTCAGGTTTGATTTTCAGAATCTCACGGTGGATGTGAGAATCCTAGACATTTTCCTACAAGTCCCGATGACAAGCTTCTCATTCCTTACATTTACTTCTAGAAAAAGGAAACAGTGGGCTTGAGTAAGCAGGGTGGCGGCGGGGAGTCAGTACTCTCCCAGAAAGCCAGAGCAGGCTTTGCAATCTGCGCCTGTCACACCAGGCGGCCACCAGTGCCCTTGGGGAGTGCGCCTGTCATCCCAGGTTGGAAGGTGGTTCCCGGCCTCTCTCTCCTGGTATTCCACGTGCATGTCACCTGCCAATGTTTTATTCCCATGGGCAGGGCTCAGACAGATTAAATTCATCCAACATCCTCATCCTCCAACAGGTATTTATTGTGCATCCTGTAGGCTACACACCAAGGAGGCGAGATGAGTAAGATGTACCAGTCATTTCTAAATTCAGAGCCTCACGGCTGAGACTCTGAATTAGCCAGCTTTGTTTTAATAATGGTGTTTGCTTAAATAAGGGGCACAGAGGAGGGACCCCCAGCACCATGGGGGCCAACTTCCCAGAGGAGAAGACACTGCATTTCCTTTCATCGAGAGGACACGGGTTGCAAGGTGCCTCCTGTCAGGTTCTTAGTACCACCTTGCTGTCCTCTAGCAGGTCCAGATTCTGTTCACCACCAGAGTTACCTGGAGAACTTGGGAGAAAAATACAGCTTTCTTCCCATACTGTGCACAGAAGTCCAGACTCTCTTAGGGTAGAGCCCAGAAGCACAGTTACCTGTCAGCTGAGAACAGGTAAAGCCACAGGTCCTTTGGACTACTGTGTTAGGGAGGAGATGCCAAGGCAAAGACAAGTCCCAGGGACAGAATCTGTAAAACGTGGAGCTTCTGCCTCTGAAGGTCCATGCGTGTTCTCGTTTTACGTGTCTGCCTTCCTCTCTGGGCCAAATACGCTTGTCCACTCAGTACCCAGCCCCCAGCGCCTAATACGCACTCTGTAAATTCTTGTTCTTTTGTGTAAATATTCTCTTGCCATTTCTTCATTCACTAATGTCATTCCCTGATGTTTGCCATCTTAGTTTTGAACCCCAGTCCTGTAGCACAAGATGAATATCCATAGAAAGTGTATCAGGATCGCTAGACCTCTCTCACTATTTGAGAATTGAGTTGGACTTTGCATCACAGTCAGCTGAGCATTGCGGATCTCCTAAACAAGACTCTACCACTTCCTCTTCCGGACCTGATCTCTAATGGACTCTCCACCAGTTACCCTGGCAAGCGTCTTCCATTTGGCAGCTGTTCCCACAGCGTCTGCACATAGTGTGCACCCTTCTCCCCTCTCTTTGCCCCTCTCCGCACTTCCCTTTGTCTCGCTACTGAGGAGGAAGAAAGCCATCCCCGTCCTGTGTACATCTCAGCTGTCTGTCCGCACACTGATTGTCCGGCTTGGCAAGTCAACATTCCCAAGGCTTGTCTCCGGGGAGCAGCACCCTGCTCAGAACTGCCAGCAGTCTCCGCGTCCTCGTGCCTGGCCGGGCCAGATCGTCTCTCCATGGATGCCTGCCTGAGAGAAAGAGTCCATGGAGAAGCTGGGAATGGCCAGATGATTCCAGCGCATCTGGGAGCTGGGTTAATCAGCTGTGTATTACTTGGCACCAGATACTAAACCAGACCCATTCGGTTTATCTTGGCCAGCTTCAGACCGTGAGCATATTGAAATTCCCGATTACGTACAGCAGGGTTATGATTTCCAGTGGGAGCTGTGAGTGAACACCTCGCCGCGGGGGGCACAGGTCCTGGACGTTAGGTGCTGGATCACAGGCAACCATGAATGACAGGAGAGGCGAATGCGTGGGTCCTGGGCTGGTAGGGTGTCTGACAGCCCTTCCCAGGAGGTGTGATGGCTTTTGCCCTGGAGAAAGCGTTGATGCTCCCAGCAGAGTTCGGGCCCCGGGAGAGCTCTGGCCACCTTCACACATGTCAGTGGTGGAAAGTCTGGAGGGTTGCTGGGAAGATGAGTGGTACCTTTCCAGACAAGACCCTAGGAGAGGAGCCAGTGTCCAGCCTCAGTTCTGCTTTTGGTTCCCTGAGAGGCTCAGCCTCCTTCCCTTGGACTCAAGTCAGGGTGGGTTTGGGGGGGGACGGGCAGGTTGACTAGAGGACCCAGATTTAGACAGCACAACTGCAGGCACGGATGCTGCAGTGGGGTCCAGGGCAAGGGGCTCCCCATGGGCCTGCTCATCTTCACCCTCTGAGCTCAGGGCCCTTGCTGCTGCCAAACAGGCAGCCCTGCAGGCTGGTCCAGAGGCCACATTAGTTTCCCCCAAGAAACAACAGAAGAGTTGAGTCCTGTTAACTCCTCCCCCTATTCCACCTTCCACCACCTTCAGGGAGTCAGCTTGTATACTGAAGACCCTCATGACATGGTATCCCACAGACCAAGAAAAACCCCAGCCTTGCACTATGCAGTGGGGAGCACCAGTTCTCAGCCTTGGGAGGAACTCCTACAGAAGTCACCCCAGCATCTTTCTATGCTTTTTACTCATCAGCTGAGAGAAGACTTGGGGCTCCCACTCCTCCCTCCTCTCCGCTGACTCCTCCCCCATGGTGCAGCTCCCTCCTCAGGCCCACATTCTCCTTTTTGTTCTCCTGGGCTCTCTAAGGAGGGATGGGGCAGCCGGATTGCTGTCAGAGACACTGCCCTCTCCCTCCATTTCCTTTCCTGCTTTGTGTCTTAGTGGGCTCGGGCTGCTGTGACAGAATGCCACATAGAGTGAACCAAGTCAGAAAGAGAAAGACAAATATCACATATTAACACATATATAGGGAATCTAGAAAGATGATACGATCCTACGTGCGGGGCAGCAAAGGAGATACAGACATAAAGAACAGCCTTTGGAACTCAGTGGGAGGAGAGGGTGGGGTGACTTGAGAGACTAGCATTCAGACATATACATTACCAGATGGAAAATAGATGGCCAGCAGGAGTTTGATGTAGGAGGTACGGCGTCCAAAGCCAATGTTCTTTGACAACCTGGAGGGATGGGATGGGGAGGGAGATGGGGGTGTTCAGGAGGGAGGGGCCACGTGTATGTCTATGGTCGATTAGTGTTGCTGTATGACAAAAGCCATCACAATGTTGTAATTATCCTCCAATTAAAAAAAATTTTTAAACAAGCTATTAAAAAATACCACATAGACTGGGGGGCTTAAACAACAGAAATGTATTTCCTTAAATTTCTGGAGGCCGGGAAATTTGAGATCAAGGTCCGGCAGGGTCGGCTTCTGATGAAGTGCAGACTGGTCTGGAGAGAAAGAAAGGGACATGGCTTCTACCTGGCGGCTCTAATCCCACTGTCCCACCTTGGGGGCCCCCTTCACTACCTAATTACCTCCCCAAAGCCTCACCTGCAAATACCATCACATGGTGAGGCAAAAGGCAGTTAAAGTTGCAACACGTGAATTTGGGGTGGAGGACAGTAGGCTCTCCCAGTGGCTCAGATGGTAAAGAATCTGCCTACCATTCAGGAGACCTGCATTCAATCTCTAGGTCAGGAAGATCCTCTGGAGGAGGAAGTGGCTACCCACTCCAGTACTCTTGCCTGGAAAATTCCATGGTCAGAGGAGCCTGGTGGGCTACAGTCCATGGAGTCGCAAAAAGTCAGACACAACTGAGCGACTGACACACACCAGAAGCACCATTATGTCTTTTTAATGTGGTCTTCCACCCCTTCTTTAAACATGAAACTTTTGAGCTCTTCTCACAAAATACAGGAAACACATGTGAAATGGGATGATTCCTGGTTAAGAGAAGCACTCGTGTGTCCTGCAAACCCAAGGCAGAGTTCCACTGCCCATGTGGGGCTGCCAGCCCTCCCTCTCCGCTCGTCAGCCTTGTACTTCTGGTGCTGAGCTTAGACTCAACCAGAAGCGCTAGGATAATGCAAAAGATGAGCACAGAAAAGATGGCCTCCCCCGTCTGGTATTCAGAACAACTGAAGGAATTTTCTAAATGAGAGTCTTTATAGATCTAAAAGTCTTTCGTTTCAGGACCTCCCTGGCTGTCTGGTGGTTAAGACTCCACTGAGCTTCCATTGCAGGAGGCACAAGTTTGATCCCTGGTCAGGGAACTAAGATCCCACAGGCTGCACAGCACGACCAAAACAAAGAAAAAAAAAACCTTTAGTTTTTAGAGAGAAGCATAGGCAACTATCTGTTGCACTTTAGGGATTCATTGCTTTCTAATAACTTTTTTTTTTCTATTCAATAGAGTAGCCGTGGGTTTCTACATTCCCATTTCTACTATACATTTGACATGAATAGGGATCATCTCTTATTTTGTGTTGGTTTTCCTTTTGTTAGGAAGGTGATGCAGTCTCACTCAGTCCCTTAGTTTGTGATTTGTGACTTGAAATCTCAGTGGAAGGAAGCGATTGACAAGGGAGCCCCGCGTTGTGTGAGGGTTGGAGGTGTGTTTCTGCACAGCAGCCTTGGGTGTGTCTGAGAAGGCAGAGCCTAATCAGGCTGCTCTGTGAGGTGGTGAGCTCCCCACTTGAGGGAATATTCAATCATTCAGAAGCATCCATTACACTTATTTGCAATGGAGACTGTAGTTCTGGTTCTTGAATTAGCTGGGAGTCAGAAATAAAATGATCTCTGAGACTCCACCTATGACCCCACACAGCAGATCTACACACACACACACACACACACACACACACAGAGGAGAGTACGTGCCATGGGAGCTTTGTACACAGGAAGATTGTTTCCCACAAGCAAAAAGAAAATGGAGTGGCTAACTTTTCCTTTTAAAATGTATTTGCTTATTTGGCTGCACCGGGTCTTAGTTGTGGCACGCAAGATCTTTAGTTGCTCATATGGGATCTAGTTCCCCCACCAGGGGTTGAACCTGGGCCCCCTGGGCATCGGGAGCATGGAGTCTTAGTCTCTGGACCAGGGAAGTCCCTGGAGTGAATAACTCTTACCTGCCTTAATTATCAGATGTGCTAACTTCCCTGTGTAACCATCTTCCCTGTGTAGCCATTATACCTATTTTCATCAGTTTATGCAGAATGTGAGGACTTCCCTGGTGGCTCAGAAGGTAAAGCATCTGTTTACAATGTGGGAGACCCAGGTTCAATCCCTGGGTTGGGAAGATCCCCTGGAGAAGGAAATGGCAATCCACTCCAGTACTATTGCCTGGAAAATCCCATGGACAGAGGAGCCTGGTAGGTTACAGTCCATGGGGTTGCAAAGAGTTGGACATGACTGAGCAACTTCACTTCACATGCGGAATGTGGATGATTTTTATTTAATATTTACATTATAAAAGCAAACAGAAGGAAATGGCAACCCATTCCAGTATTCTTGCCTGGAGAATTCCATGGACAGAGGAGCCTGGCAGTCTGCAGTCCATGGGGTCGAAAGAGTTGGACACAACTGAGTGACTAACACAATGAAAGCAATAAAACAGCAAACAGAAGTGATGGGGATAATTGTTAAAATTATTATAACACTTACTGTCTGGAAATGGCCCTTTTCATCTTAATATGACTGTGGTTGGTTGTAGTGCATAGATGGTATTGTGTCTTTTATTTGAAACATTCATTGGAAGGACTGATGTTGGAGCTGAAACTCCAATACTTTGGCCACCTGATGCGAAGAGCTGCCTCATTGGGAAAGACCCTGATGCTAGGAAAGATTGAGGGCAGGAGGAGAAGGGGACAACAGAGGATGAGATGGTTGGATGGCATCACCGACTCAATGGACATGGGTTTGGGTGAACTCTGGGTGTTGGTGACAGACAGGGAGGCCTGGCGTACTGCAGTTCATGGGGTGACAAAGAGTCGGATGCGACTGAGCGACTGAACTGAACTGATTTGAAACATTAAAGTGTTTTTTTCATGTTACTACATAGTCTTTGGAATTATTATAATAACACTGATTGATCAGATTATCCTATCAGGTAAATATAACACAATGCATATTACTATCCTAGTTGAAAATTTATGTGTTTGTCCAGTTTTTCAACATTATAAATAATGCTGGAAATTCCCTGGTGGTCCAGTGGTTAGGTTTCCACAGTTTCACTGACGAGACCTCAGGTTTGATCCCTGGTTGGGAAACTAACTCCCCAGGTCAGTAGGTGCCCAATATGCTACTGGAGATCAGTGGAGAAATAACTCCAGAAAAGAATGAAAGGATGGAGCCAAAGCAAAAATAACACCCAGTTGTGAATGGGACTGGTGATGGAAGCAAGATTTGATGCTGTAAAGAGCAATATTGCATAGGAATCTAGAATGTCAGGTCCATGAATCAAGGCAAATTGGAAGTGGTCAAACAGGAGATGGCAAGAGTGAACGTTGACATTCTAGGAATCAGCGAATTAAAATGGACTGGAATGGGTGAATTTAACTCAGATGACCATTATATCTACTACTGCGAGTAGGAATCCCTCAGAAGAAATGGAGTAGCCATCATGGTCAACAAAAGAGTCTGAAATGCAGTACTTGGATGCAATCTCAAAAATGACAGAATGATCTCTGTTTCCAAGGCAAACCATTCAATATCACAGTAATCCAAGTCTATGCCCCAACCAGTAATGCTGAAGAAGCTGAAGTTGAACAGTTCTATGAAGACCCACAAGACCTTCTAGAACTAACACCCAAAAAAGATGTCCTTTTCATTATAGGGGACTGGAATGCAAAAGTAGGAAGTCAAGAAACACCTGGAGTAACAGGCAAATTTGGCCTTAGAGTACAGAATGAAGCAGGGCAGAGGCTAACAGAGTTTTGTCAAGAGAACGAACTGGTCATAGTGAACACCCTCTTGCAACAACACAAGAGAAGACTCTACACATGGACATCACCAGATGGTTGACCCCAAAATCAGATTGATTATATTCTTTGCAGCCAAAGATGGAGAAGCTCTATACAGTCAGCAAAAAACAACACCGGGAGCTGACTGTGGCTCGGATCATGAACTTCTTATTGCCAAATTCAGACTGAAATTGAAGAAAGTGGAGAAAACCACTAGACCATTCAGGTATGAACTAAATCAAATCCCTTATGACTATACAGTGGAAGTGAGAAATAGATTTAAGGGACTAGATCTGATTGAAAAGAGTGCCTGATGAACTATGGACGGAGGTTCATGACATTGTACAGGAGACAGGAATTAAGACCATCCCCAAGAAAAAGAAATGCAAAAAAGTAAAATGGCTGTCTTAGGGGGCCTTACAAATAGCTGTGAAAAGAAGGGAAGCAAAAAGCAAAGGAGAAAAGGAAAGATATATCCATTAGAATGAAGAGTTCCAAAGACTAGCAAGGAGAGATAAGAAAGCCTTCGTCAGTGATCAGTGCAAAGAAATAGAGGAAAACAACAGAATGGGAAAGACTAGAGATCTCTTCAAGAAAATTAGAGATACCAAGGGAACATTTCATGCAAAGATGGGCTCGATAAAGGACAGAAATGGTATGGACCTAACAGAAGCAGAAGATATTAAGAAGAGGTGGCAAGAATACACAGAAGAACTGTACAAAAAAGATCTTCACAACCCAGATAGTCACGATGGTGTGATCATTCACCTAGAGCCAGACATCCTGGAATGTGAAGTCAAGTGGGTCTTAGAAAGCATCACTAGGAACAAAGCGAGAGGAGGTGATGGAATTCCAGTGGACCTATTTCAAATCCTGGAAGATGATGCTGTGAAAGTGCTGCACTCAACATGTCAGCAAATTTGGAAAACTCAGCAGTGGCCACAGGACTGGAAAAAGTCAGGTTTCATTCCAATCCCAAAGAAAGGCAATGCCAAAGGATGCTCAAACTACCACACAATTGGACTCATCTCACATGCTAGTAAAGTAATGCTCAAAATTCTCCAAGCCAGGCTTCAGCAATACATGAACCGTGAACTTCCAGATGTTCAAGCTGGTTTTAGAAAAGGCAGAGGAACCAGGGGTCAAATTGCCAACATCTGCTGGATCATGGAAAAAGCAAGAGAGTTCCAGAAAAACTATTTCTGCTTTATTGACTATGCCAAAGCCTTTGACTGTGTGGATCACAATAAACTGGAAAATTCTGAAAGAGATGGGAATACCAGACCATCTGACCTGCCTCTTGAGAAACCTGTATGCAGGTCAGGAAGCAACAGTTAAAACTGGACATGGAACAACAGACTGGTTCCAAATAGGAAAAGGAGTACGTCAAGGCTGTATATTGTCACCCTACTTATTTAACTTCTATGCAGAGTACATCATGAGAAACGCTGGACTGGAAGAAGCGCAAGCTGGAATCAAGATTGCCAGGAGAAATATCAATAACCTCAGATATGCAGATGACACCACCCTTATGGCAGAAAGTGAAGAAGAACTAATGAGCCTCTTGATGAAAGTGAAAGAGGAGAGTGAAAAAGTTGGCTTAAAGCTCAACATTCAGAAAACTAAGATCATGGCATCTGGTCCCATCACTTCATGACAGATAGATGGGGAAACAGTGGGAACAGTGTCAGACTTTATTTTTTTGGGCTCCCAAATCACTGCAGATGGTGACTGCAGCCATGAAATTAAAAGACGCTTACTCCTTGGAAGAAAAGTTATGATCAACCTAGATAGCATATTCAAAAGCAGAGACGTTACTTTGCCAACAAAAGTCTGTCTAGTCAAGGCTATGATTTTTCCAGTGGTCATGTATGGATGTGAGAGTTGGACTATAAAGAAAGCTGAGTGCGGAAGAATTGATGCTTTTGAACTGTGGTGTTGGAGAAGACTCTTGCGAGTCCCTTCGACTGCAAGGAGGTCCACCCAGTCCATCCTAAAGGAGATCAGTCCTGGGTATTCATTGGAAGGACTGATGTTGAAGCTGAAACTCCAGTACTTTGGCCACCTCATGCGAAGAGCTGACTCATTGGAAAAGACCCTGATGCTGGGAAAGATTGAGGGCAGGAGGAGACGGGGATGACAGAAGATGAGATGGTTGGATGGCATCATCGCCTCGATGGACATGGGTTTGGGTGGACTCCGGGAGTTGGTGATGGACACGGAGGCCTGGGGTGCTGTGGTTCATGGGGTCGCAAAGAGCTGGACGTGACTGAGTGACTGAACTGAACTGAACTGGGAAACTAAGATCCTGCAAGCCATGCAACAGGCCAAAAAAAAAAAAAAAAAAAAGCTGTAGGAAATCTTGCCCATTATTTTGAATTATTTCTTAGAATTAGAGATGTTTATATTAGTCTCACTCATTTCACCTCACCTACCCATTTTCATTTCAATATTGGTAACTTTTTCTGGTTTACATTTCTTTTAATGCAAAGTTCCTTTTTAAAAAAATTTTTTTGGCATGTGGTTCACTGTTTAAAAAACATCTGTGATGTCCTTTGCCCATTTATCTTATGAGATCTTAATGTTGTCCTTTTTAAGTCTGTGAAATACCTGTGTGACTTGGTTTTTCCAAATAAAGAGGTTAACTTTTTACTGAACATATGCTTTTCTAGTTTACCCTTTTTTTTTTTGTACTATGGCTTTTACACACAAAACTGTCTCATTTTTGTAGTGAAATAATTCAATAGTTTTATGGATTTTGTCTGCTGGTTCTAGAATGTTGACCCTGCTCTAGGACTTGTTCCTCCTTTTGGCTATCTTAATTCTCATCTTTTTAAAAAAATATCATTACCAGTTTTATTCTTCAAGAGTAATTTTAGATCCATGTCCTCAACTTTCAAAAACCCTCTTAATTTTTATCTGTACCCACTTGGGAGTAATAATTTATTTACTCAGTACATACATTAGTTGGTGGAGAACTGATTTCTTTACAATATTGAATTGTGAGGTAGATCTTTCCTGTCTCAAAAAGGTCAGTAAGCACACCTGGAGCCAAGACACAAGGGGCTGTGAGCACCAAGGGTGGGGAAGTGAGGAATCTCTCTGAGTGTTCCCAGGTTGGGCTGGGCACGCCCACCTGCTGACTTGTCTGCCTGAGGGAGTCCAGGTGAGAGACACTGACACGTCTGGAGGGGTCAAAAGACCTGGTTTCTAGTCCCATCCCCCAAGGTCCCCTCCAGCTCTGACATCCTTCTCATCTCTGCCTCGTGGGGGGTAAGACATGGTGGTGCAAGAAGGTACCCTCTTAACCCATCCTGCACCCAGACCAGTGCCTGCTGCTCACTCAGGCCCCATTCCTACAGGAAGAGCGGGGAAGGAAGGAATGGCATCGTCCCAGTTTATAGAAGAGTTTAGACCGTGCCTATGTGTTCGATAAAGGACAGAAATGGTATGGACCTAACAGAAGCAGAAGATATTAAGAAGAGGTGGCAAGAATACACGGAAGAACTGTACAAAAAAGATCTTCATGACCCAGATAATCACCATGGTGTGATCACTCATCTAGAGCCAGACATCCTGGAATGTGAAGTCAAGTGGGCCTTAGAAAGCATCACTAGGAACAAAGCTAGTGGAGGTGATGGAATTCCAGTGGAGCTATTTCAAATCCTGAAAGATGACGCTGTGGAAGTGCTACACTCAATATGTCAGCAAATTTGGAAAACTCAGCAGTGGCCACAGGACTGGAAAAGGTCAGTTTTCATTCCAATCCCAAAGAAAGGCAATGCCAAAGAATGCTCAAACTACCGCACAATTGGACTCATCTCACATGCTAGTAAAGTAATGCTTAAAATTCTCCAAGCCAGGCTTCAGCAATACATGAACCATGAACTTCCTGATGTTCAAGCTGGTTTTAGAAAAGGCAGAGGAACCAGAGATCAAATTGCCAACATCTGCTGGATCATGGAAAAAGCAAGAGAGTTCCAGAAAAACATCTACTTCTGCTTTATTGACTATGTCAAAGCCTTTGACTGTGTGGATCACAATAAACTGTGGAAAATTCTGAAAGAGATGGGAATACCAGACCATCTGACCTGCCTCTTGAGAAATCTGTATGCAGGTCAGGAAGCAACAGTTAAAACTGGACATGGAACAACAGACTGGTTCCAAATAGGAAAAGGAGTATGTCAAGGCTGTATATTGTCACCCTGCTTATTTAACTTCTATGCAGAGTACATCATGAGAAACGCTGGACTGGAAGAAGCGCAAGCTGGAATCAAGATTGCCAGGAGAAATATCAATAACCTCAGATATGCAGATGACACCACCCTTATGGCAGAAAGTGAAAAGGAACTAAAAAGCCTCTTGATGAAAGTGAAAGAGGAGAGTGAAAAAGTTGGCTTAAAGCTCAACATTCAGAAAACTAAGATCATGGCATCTGGTCCTATCACTTCATGACAGATAGATGGGGAAAGAGTGGAAACAGTGGGAACAGTGTCAGACTTTATTTTTTTGGGCTCCCAAATCACTGCAGATGGTGACTGCAGCCATGAAATTAAAAGACGCTTACTCCTTGGAAGAAAAGTTATGACCAACCTAGACAGCATATTCAAAAGCAGAGACATTGCTGACTAAGGTCTGTCTAGTCAAGGCTATGATTTTTCCAGTGGTCATGTGTGGATGTGAGAGTTGGACTGTGAAGAAGGCTGAGTGCCGAAGAATTGATGCTTTTGAACTGTGGTGTTGGAGAAGACTCTTGCGAGTCCCTTGGACTGCAAGGAGATCCAACCAGTCCATTCTGAAGGAGATCAGCCCTGGGATTTCTTTGGAAGGAATGATGCTAAAGCTGAAACTCCAGTACTTGGGCCACCTCATGCGAAGAGTTGACTCATTGGAAAAGACCCTGATGCTGGGAAAGATTGAGGGCAGGAGGAGAAGGGGACGAGAGAGGATGACATGGCTGGATGGCATCACTGACTCGATGGACGTGAGTCTGAGTGAACTCCAGGAGTTGGTGATGGACAGGGAGGCCTGGCATGCTGCAGTTCATGGGGTTGCACAGAGTCGGACACGACTGAGCAACTGAACTGACCTGAATGTGTTCAGAGTCCCCTCTCCCAGCCATGAGTGTAAACAAAACCACCAAGGGAAGCTGGGGCCCTGAGATCCCAGGTCTGGGTGGCTATGATGCCCTTCGTCTGCAGAGCACATCTGAGTAGTGAAATTCTAGAACACCGATCTAGGTGAGACTCCTTGGCTAAAAAAGGAGAGGTAGTGGACAGGAGGTTTGCCTGGAGTCTTAGCCACAATGATGCTTTAAAAGTTTGTGTGTAGACAAGAAATGTGGAAACAAAACAGTTGGATACATTATAGCAGGGGTCCCCAGCCTCCGGGATCTAATGCCTGATGATCTGAATTGGAGCTGATGTAATAATAATAGAAATAAAGAGCAAATAAATGTAATACACTTGAATCATCCTGAAACTATCCCCTCCACTGTGGGAAAACTGTCTTCTCATGAAACCAGTCCTTGATGCCAAAAAGGTTGAGGACCCCTGCATCACAGGGCTGATAAGGTTGTGGGTGACTTTCAATTATGTGTTTGTTGCTTTCAGTGTTTGCAAAGAGTACAAACCCTAAAGACCTCTCTCGGTGCAGGAAAGCAAAAGCAGTGGTTGGTCACGTGGTGACTGGGGGTTGGCCAGGCCGCATCACTCATTGTCCTTTCCCTGAGTGACTACACCCCTGGAGGTAAGATTGCTCTCTGGCTGGGGAGTTTTCAAAATGTTTTCCAACAGCCTGCCTGAGTTTGCTCCAGTTTAGAAACATTTGAGGCTGTACCCACAGCACTGAGGGTGAAACGTGACCAGCTGCCCACCTCTGGTGCAGACAGAGCCTTGAAGGATGTAAGAAAACCCCTGCTTCCCCCTTTAGGGTTAACCCGCTCCCCAGCCAGATGACCAGCAACACCTTCCACCCTACTCCCCGCCCCCGAAAGCCCGCTCAGGAAAATCTCTGAGTTAAAAGTTCGCCTTTGTGACTGGAAGAATTTTTATTAGGCAAAAGCGTTGACAAGTTTGTCATTCCCAGAATCTGCTAACACCCTCCCCTGACTCCCTTCGATTTTTAGTACTTTTTTCCTCCTCATTTCTGAAAGGGGGGAAAACTGTCTCGAACAGGCAGAGAGTTTTATCCAAGGTGTTTGGCAGTGACTCCGTGAGCCAGGAGAGATTTATGTCTCCTCCGTTCTCTGGCACTGCCTGGTGTGAGCTCACTTAAAACAACCGAATAAATGAGTTCACTTTATCCCCTCAAAATGGAGCCAAGGGCGGCATGGTACCCAGCTGGGGTCCTGGGGGACCCTGAGGCAACGTTCCTGTCTCAGTCGCCTGTGCTGAGCTCAGCTGTTTTTATGTCTGTCTGAGATCATTAAAATGAGGAGGGCAGAGAGCAGAAAGCCCCGTGGAATTGGGGGCAGAACGGGAACCCCACTTGGAGTCTAGAGGCCTCAGCCAAAAGCACGAACCCAGGGGGTTGGCTTAAAAGGCCGCCTCTCCCTAGTTGGGTTTGGTCTGAGTTCCTTGAAGTGCCCCACCCCCAACAGCCCTCCGCCCCCCAGTGTGGTTTCTTCTTGCAGATCGTCCCAAGAATATTGGGTTTCCTGTCTCATGAAGTCATGTTTTTCTCTTTCCTGCTGCCCTACTACCACTGACAGCAGGCTCATGAAGTCAGCCTTGTTGCTCTAAAAAAAATGAATGTGGATTCTGTCCTGGGTGGATTTCCTGGGCCAGGCCTGGGTCCTGCCCTCTCACGTGGGGTTGGGCTCAGGAGTCACCAAGCAGCTGTGTTTTTAACCTGAGGCAGTGTGACTAGGAACAGAACAGCTGCCCCAAAGGGAAGGACTCTGGAGCAGAGGGAGGCTGGTCTGCTCATCCAGGAGGGGATGCCCGTGTGGCCCTCCACTTGCCCCCTAGGCTGGGCTTATCACTCCTTCCAGAGTCCTGGGCTGTAGCCAGAGGGAGGGAGGGCTTTGGGTTTTGTCTTAGGATGGGGAATCAGGACTGTAACAACTCCTACCATTTCTAAGCTTTTAAAGATGACAGACAGAGTGTGTCTCCTAGACTGTTAGCAGCCTAAAGATGGGGGTTGTGTTTGCCTCCTTAGGAAGGATGGGAAGAAGAGAGGGAGGGAGTAACTCGATCCTCACTAGTCCTGGGAAACCTATTTGACTATCAATAGATCTATGGAAAGGGCTTCCCAAGTGGCTCAGTGGTAAAACAAATCCACCTGCCATTGCAGGATTGAACTTGGGTTCAATCCCTGGATCGGGGCAGATCCCCAGGAGAAGGAAATGGCAACCCACACCAGTATTCTTGCCTGGGAAATCCCCCGGACAGAGGAGCCTGGTGGGCTACAGTGTATGGTCTATGAAGTTGCAACGAGTCAGAAACAACTTGGTGATCAAACAACACCAAGATCAATGGAAAAGGAGGTGTAGTGTATATAAATGAAATGAAATGTATCGTTAAACCCTGAGAAAGAAGGAATACCTGTCATTAGTAACAACATGGATGAACCTGGAGAACATTATGCTAAGTAAAATAAACCAGACAGAAAAAGAAATAAGAAAAGATCCCTTTTGATAAATGCAGCAGCTGAGAGGTTGTGGTTTCCATCCTGCAGCAGGTCTGGCATTGGACTGCAGGCCTGTCTGAATCCTTGTTCTCTGCCCTTCCCTGCATCAGTACTGCCCAGATTTCAATCACTCTTTGTTATCACCTTCTTTGCCAATCTTCACATGACATAGATGTATAAATATATCTGTAAATCAATTTATTTTTACTTAAAAATATAACTAAGTAGGACCTACCTGGGGATTCAGTGGTAAAGAATCTGACTGCCAATGCAGGAGACACAGGTTTGATCTCTGATCCAGGAAGATCCCACATGCCTCAGAGCAACAAATCTGGTGTGTCATAACTATTGAGCCTGAGCTCTAGAACCTGGGACCTGCAACTACTGAGCCCACGAGCCTCAACTACTGAAGCAAGCCCACATGCCCTAGAGTCCGTGCTCCGCAGCAAGAGAAGCCACTGCGATGAGAAGCTGAGCACTGCACCTAGAAAGCAGGACCTGCTCCCTGAAACTAGGGAAAAAGCCTGTCCAGCAACAAAGACCCTGAACAGCCAATAAGTAAATAAATAAAAGTTATTAAAAATATAGCTAGTTTGACATGCTGGTTATATTTTTCTGCTGCTGCTGCTAAGTCGCTTCAGTCGTGTCCGACTCTGTGCGACCCCATAGACGAGAGCCCACCAGGCTCCGCCATCCCTGGGATTCTCCAGGCAAGAACACTGGAGTGGGTTGCCATTTCCTTCTCTAACACGCATTAAAGTACGAATGACTTTAAGCCAATGATCATCATCCATCCATCACCTTACAAGCAGCTCCGAGTGCTCCCATGGGCCCAGAGCCGTGGTTCTCAGTGCAGTCCCCAGGTTGGCAGCATCAGCACCGCCTGAGAACTTCTTAGAAATCTTAATTCTCAGGTCCTACCACAGACCTCCTGCATCACAGGCTCGTGGGTGGGGCTCAGTAAGGTCTTTTTTCACACCCTCCAGGTGATTCTGATGCTGCTAAAGTTCAGGAACTGTTGCAGGAAGGGGGACCCCTTCCAGGGCCCGAAACCGGGCTCTTGTCTAACACTCAGAAATGAATTGTCCAAGGAGACACGTGTGCTGACAAAGCAAGAGATTTTATTGGGAAAAGGCACCTGGGTGGAGAGCAGTAGGGTAAGGGAACCCAGGAGAACTACTCTGTCAAATGGCTTGCAGTCTCGGGTTTTATGGTGATGGGATTAGTTTCCGGGTTGTCCTTAGCCAATCATTCTGACTCACAGTCCTTCCTGGCGGTGCACACCTTGTTCAGCCAAGATGAATTCCAGAGAGGATTCTGGGAGGTGGTCAGACAGGTAGTGTCTCCTTTTGACCTTTCCTGAACTCTTCTGGTTGGTGGAGGCTTATCAGTTCCCAATTCCTTTCCAGGACCTCCTGTCATAAAACAACTCATGCAAATGGTTACTATGGTGCCTGGCCAGGGTGGGCGGTTTCAATCAGTGTGCTTCCCCTAACAGAACCATTGCACTGGAGTGTGGGACCCCTCAGGAACGTCCTGGTTGAGTCCCCTTTGCCCCCGTATCCTGGATCCTCATGGTGTCCCCAGGACCGCAGAGCCTAGGAAATCCCTGGTTGAAGCACCATGTACATATTAACTCATTAGTTAGAAAAGACCGGAAGTGTGGTATGAAAGAACAGCTGCGTCAAGGAAAACACCTTACCTTGAAACTTATACATTAGGATACAAAGAGCCAATGCTAGCTCAGAACTCAGAAGTGATCGGGGATTCCCAGCAAAGCAGGTACCTCCGCGTTGCTTAGAGCAGCTCTGTCCAACAGAACTCTCGGCAGTGATGGAAATGTTCACCACCCACTGTAGGCTGGGAGACAGTTCTCCATGGGTCTTGCATTTCTGCACATTTGAAAGCAGAGGCACTGAATGCCTTTTTTTTCTGGACGCTTTTCAAGGGCATTTATATAGCCAACAGCTTTGGAAGGAAAAGGTAGTGTCTTCCTCCAGAGCAAAGGACTTCGTGCTTCCTGCCTGTTAGAAAAGATCCAGGTCTCCTGAACTCAGAGTTCTAGTCCTATGTGGTGACCCACTGCTTGTCCATATAAGCATGTATCTCCGGCTCTCTTCACATTGCCCTGTGGGAACTGGAACTCGGGAAACCAGAGAAAGAAAATGCTGATACTCTGACTGCTGATACTGCTATAAATAATTAAGTCCTTATCTCAAATCCTGAATTCTCATGTCTTCTGCTGGCATCCACGGAACTGGCAGATTAACTTCTTAGCTTGCAACTAGGGCAAGAGGTGAGATTTCTTGAATTTCTTGACACATTGAATGACATGTGGCTATTAAAAGCTGGAAATGTTTCTAGTGTGACTAAGAAACTAAATTTTTAGTTTTAAATTTTTCCTAGTTTTATTAGATATAATTGAAAAATATAATTGTATATATATAAAGCATAGAAGAATTAATGCTTTTGAACTGTGGTGTTGGAGAAGACTCTTGAGAGTCCCTTGGACTGTAAGGAGATCCAACCAGTCCATCCTAAAGGAGATCAGCCCTAGGATTTCTTTGGAAGGAATGACGCTAAAGCTGAAACTCCAGTACTTTGGCCACCTCATGCAAAGAGTTGACTCATTGGAAAAGACTCTGATGCTGGGAGGGATTGGGGGCAGGAGGAGAAGGGGATGACTGAGGATGACATGGCTGGATGGCATCACTGACTCGATGGACATGAGTCTGAGTGAACTCCGGGAGATGGAGATGAACAGGGAGGCCTGGCGTGCTGCAATTCATGGGGTCGCAAAGAGTTGGACAT